>NC_072841.1:623499-935249 GCF_013085055.1 Fusarium oxysporum Fo47 | reverse complement strand
TGGACCTCAACGTCCCAAAGAACCTCGATCAGCATCTTCTACATACACAACATACCCCCCTCCCTTTTACGCGTTGGCGTCATATCGTTTTCTCAATGTGCGATATCTTTTCAAGTAGTACCTATACCCATATGATTAGTAAAAAGCAGGTTGACGGATAATGGTTGGGATATCAGGATAATGTAGCTTTTGGGATAAATGAACTTATTGGCATGGACTGGAGTGTTTATGACTCGTGAATTGTGACGCGCTGGGGTGGTTTGAGTCGGTATCTGATGCTTGACGATAGACGGTGATACTCGTGACATACAACGTAAGCAATTAATCATACTCGCATATGATTTGCAAGTTGTCTCACGATGTGACCGACGCAATCCTAAGGAACAAGAACTCACAATGCTTCAATTTCTATCGTATAGGTTAGCCAATGTCACCAACCCACTCGATTCAAAAACCCACCCTTCTTAACATACTCAGCCTGGGCAATTCCCTGGCGGATCTTATCGTCATCACGTTCTCCAGCTTTCGAGATGAAGGCCTTATGAAGACGAGGTCGAAAATAGTCAAAGCCGAGGGGATACTCTCTTCCCAGATACAAAAGCTCTGTCATAGCACGGTCAGCATATGCCCCGTGTGACAACTCTAGGCCAGAGCAGACCTTTATATATGGCGATGACCTGCCGTCTTAATTGCGGATTTAAGCTCATATTAACTGTGTTTGTGTATGGATCACGGTCTCATACAGCCGCGGAATACCGATGCGGATGATGTATGATGCTGCCGCGGCCATGCCCAGACTGTGGCGTCGAACCCCCACTTCAGCCTCGCTATAGATCCAGCCACGAAACCTGAGATTCAACTTCTGCATTGCGCCATCGCCAACTGCTTTTTGAAGATTTCGATCCACGCCCTCACGATCCCTCGAGTCGAGATCCCTTGCTCACATCCCGGATCTGGCCCAGAAGGCAACCACCATGTTAGTGAGAGGCCACAATGCTCTGAGAAGCTCCCGAGCACTCTTCAGACTGCCGAGCCTAGTGCGTTACAGATGCGAGATAAAAGAAGGGCCGGAGCCGGAGCAGAAGCAGAAGCGGAAGCCAAAGGAAAGGCGAACCACAAGGCCATGGCCAAGTGGTCTACAGGAGCTAGGAGCTGAATCAGCACGTCCGATTCCCGCAGACCCAAGTTCCACGTTTACCATGGTTAATATTCCGAATGCCTCCACAGCGTATGAAAGATGGCCGACCCTCAAGAACTTCAAACCAGCGCTGCAACCACGAACATGTGGAACTATACGTCCTGGCGCAGGTCCTGGCGGCGGTGCAACAGTCGACGCCTATATGGAGCTATCGTGTCTTCCTTACTTATATAACGATCTTGGCGTGATGATCTTTGAAGGCCCGCACTGCGTCCAGGTTAAGATTATGTCAAATATCCTTCGGAGCGTTGAATGTGAAGAATGTAGACTGCAGGATAGAGATTGGACTACGGCTAAAGCCTACTACGAGGTGAATTATTCCAAGTGGAACGTGTATCGTATAAAGTTAGATCCAAGCAAACACGTCGAGACAAGTTCTCAGAACGGTGTATGTAAATGTTCCAAAGTGGTAAAACACATAATGCTAATTCCATGCAGAGAAGGAAAAGCAGCATAACAGCCAATGGACTGTATGACCTTACCAATATTGCACTTGAGAAATGGAAAGCGGATGGGACAGGAGGACCTGTCCCTGTTGAAACTCTGCCTGGTTCTCTGAAGATGTACATTCTGAACCACACTGGCGGCCCAGGGCTAGCGAATGTAAGTCTCTCTCCTTGTCGCTCATCTGATCTCAGGCTGATATTTTCCTCATAGGATACCATCAATGGGTCGTATCTACCCCAACTGCATGTCTACGTTGCGACCGGGATTCGGGGCAACACAATCTACATGTGCATCGAGTTTCATACCGTCGGCACAAGGCGCTTGGTCGGCGCAACATACCTCAGACTCAGACCGACTTTCGACCTCTCACCCGCCAAATACATGGCCGAGGAGCCCCCTCAAAGGGTCGATGGAAACACCGATTTCGACCAAAAGTTCACCACTATCGAGGAGAAGATAAAGGCCGGTAATGCTTATTCCGAAAAGCAAGCATTTCAGCCTCCACCACCCTATGCCAGAAGCATAGAAAGTTCATTGGAGTTTTACGAAAAGTTGGTACCAAGTAATACACGCCGAAACAGCGATATATTCAAAGCAGCGATGTTCAAGTTATACAAGCTGGAGATGAGACTCTGGTCGCAGAGGAAGAGGGCTATGAAGAAGTAAAAAGAGGCTGAGGTGAGGGCTAGAAGCTTTGCTAGGAGGCAGAAGCAACTGTCGAAGGCCATAGCTCATATAGAAGAAAAGTATCCAGGTGTTGATAGAGAAGCTTAGCATGGGACATTGGAGGAGATCATTGAGGAGGAGAGGGAGTTACGTGGGATGAGTATTGAGGGTGAGGTAAAAAGGGGGTTTCATGTGTTGACATGAATAAAGATCATGGTGAGGTTCTGGGATGCTTGCACGATATCACATCATGAACGCCCACTCCGGGGAATACTCTTTGCAGCGATGAATCAATATTTCGCAATATCTACAGCATCTTGGAGGAAGGATTGGCAACTGATCAATGATCTCAGCTTCCACAAGTACCATGTCGTATTCTTGGTCAGAGCAGACTATTGTTAAAGGAGGAAAGATAGATAAAGCTCTATTCTATCGCAAGGCTGAAAGCATGTTGATTGAAAATGACAACGAGTGAAGCCTTGCCGGGACCCAACCGGATAGCAACTGCAAAGCTCGGGATAGCTTTGCTCACACGAGCAAGTTGCGGACTACAACAAGTATCGAGGCATTAACTGATGGCCTCATTGTATGCAAGCCATGACTAGAAAGACGATTTCCGTGCCAGAAGCTACTTGCATGGCTCATGCTAAGTGTGTCCCGTCTTGGTTGGCATGATGGATGCCAGACGAGACGAATAAAAAGGGTTGAGTACACCCGGCAACATCGGAAAGCTTCTGAGACTGTCAAAGCCGGAACTCATGATACCAGCAAACCAAACCAGAGCAGGCAAGTTGTCACAAGCCACACCAACAGGTATCAAGCTTGTACCTGATAGACACGAGACGTGCAAACAGATCGGGTTGCCTGTTTAGGCAGTCATCTCAAGTCATACCATCCCCAAGCAGGACTGTCCCTCGTTATCGCTCTCCGAGGCCATTTATGGTGGTTTTCGCGTCAATCATTCCCCCCCGGAAAGAAAACAACGCATCGGAAGCACAACCGGAAAGCGTGATATCGGAAGATATCACAGCACATCATGCCCTGCAACATTACAACACCTGCGATTCTCTCCGTCCAGACAGGGCTGGCTTCGAGTGGCGCCCGTCATGCAGCAGCACGGGGCATCCCGCATGAAAAAGAGACGAAGCTCCAAAGCTTCCCCCGCCTAGAACAGGGTCCAGAGTATCATAGCTTGTGAGTTAGTTTTTAAGGATTCAGCTTCAAACGTATAAACCAGAGACATCGTGAACTTGATATCAGACCACTGTGACGACTCATAGTGAAATCGACACTCAGACGATCTACAAAGATTCCTTATCCGTAGAGGCCGGTTCTTTATCCGCTCACCGTCATTTGACACCACCCCATGGTCTAGCACACGAAACAGAGTGCACAGAAAGCTGATATGCAGGGTTGCAGGCGCAATTTGATAGGGCGAGCCGAAAACAAGTGCGAGAAGTGCCGACGGGGGCGGCACCCAAACGGATCCCCCTCATCGATAGGGATCAAAGCCAAGACCTGAAGGTGGTGCTTCGATTTGCTAGCGGGGTAGCGATCACCACTTGCGTCGTGGAGACTCCTCAGGAGTCTTGTTGTGAAAAGTTTCGATGGTTTGTGTGGTTGAGGTAGCAATGAGTCGCCTTGATCCTATCTGTTCTCCTCCACCTTGCAAAATGGTTCCTTGAGCAGACGTAAGGATGCCCAGGAAAGAGACACTTCCAAGGCTTTCATCACGCCATTCACGGCTTATGGCTTGATGGTGTTTAGTAACGGACTCGCATAAGCATGCGTGAGCATGGCCGTTTGAGTCGTGGCAGTCGATCACTGTGCGATGATCTATTCGTGAAAACAAAACCTATGCGGGACGATCGGCGCTTTTAGTCGTCAACTGACGACAGAATAAGGAGGGGTTGTTTTTCTATTGTTTTTATGCGGCAGCTTCATTTTTGTGTGTGCTTGTGTGGAGCTTATCAAAGTCTCTGAGCCTGCAGCGTCTTACAGGGAATAGCTTGCAAAATTGAGCAGCCTTGACGATGTAACCATGAGCTTCAAGGTTGAAATTTGGTGCACTCCATCGGTGATTGTCCATATCGAGACGAGGCTCTTTGTAAAAAGCGGGACATGAAATTAGAGCAAAAACGGGCCAAGAAAAACTGCCGAAAGTGAAAAAATGGACTGAGTCTAATGACTCAAGTACCGTCCCGGGGAGTCGATCAGCCACGGTGAGTCGGGAATTAATTGTTGTTTTAGGCGCTGGATTCCAGATAGAGTTCCTGGGCCATGTTGCATGATTTGCAGCCAGTGGAATGTGCTGTCTCATCGTTGTGAGGTTAATCGTGATGTTGACTCTCAAGACGAATAAACAAAAAAACTTCATCTGAAAAAGACTGGTTGTTTCATCACGACTCAAGACCAAATATTTCAGCTTCCTTGTCCTTGTCCGTGTCCGTGCAGTTGATGACCCTAGGAACAATCCATGTCATCCTAAATTCTGTCCCCCTTGAACCAACTCAGGACCTTTCCCACAACGGGCAGGCCATGGCGCTCACGACGTCAGAAGCCATCCATTGGCAGTAAATTCTCTTTTTTCCAAGGCCACTGTACCCGTAGGCTACAGTATTCGGCCGTCGCTCCCTAGACACACCTTGATCCGGCCGAGGTGAGATGAGGGGCGACAATCACAAAGCTTAACATCTGGGGCATGATTCGCTCATCTTGTTTCTGGCATGTGCCTACGCATCGGAGTCTACCGAGTCTTCAGCGTCTTGCGCAATTGCTGATGATGGATACTCTTGATGAGGCTGGAATTGTTAAATGTTTTCTTGCATTGCGGAGAAGCCCTAGAATCGGCAGAGCCGGGGTGTGCCCTGGCCAATGCCTGGCAGAGCGTGTAAGCGATGGCGTGCCCACGCGAATGTTACATTGTTGATGTTATATCGAGATGAGTGAAGAAATCGGGCACATGGGACCTAGCCAGGCGTGACGAGAATCAGGCTATATAACGCAGTATTAAAGAACCGTGATAGAAACAAGATGAGACCCTGCAAAGAAACGTCAACGCAGCAACACAGCCAGGCATTGTGTTGTCAATCAATTCGACCTGAAGAATGGTCTTGTGACGAATGTGGACAAAGACTTTGGTCCCTGCCAATTATTTCCCGTCTTTTCGCCTCGTCTCATCTGCCTATGCTAAAAACAGGGTTCACACAGTGAGAGGCACGGAGTGTTTCATGGTGGAGCATGTGACTCTCCAATGGATCAGTTGTTCTTACTTGAGAAAAACCATTTTCAGCGCGAAGAGGGCGCTATTTAGAGAATCTACTGAAACTAGTATCTTGATTCTCTCTATCATGATCTTTTGTTTTCGGAGTTTGAAGGCATCGTGCTGGAAAGTGGCATTAGACATTCATCCTCGGCTGCTGATCATCATCGTCTGTGGGCAAGACTCAGCCATTGAGCGCAGTCTAGCGCCTCAAATTGGCCATCTCAACCTTGTTCCTGTGTACCTGATCCGTTGGCATTCAAGAAGCCAATATCGACCAGAAACGGAATTTGACTATGGGGGATCCACTTGCAAGAACCCAGATGATCGTACATAGCGTTAGCGATTCAAGCCTTGAGATCTATCGCAGATTTCATCGTCAACGGCTTCATTTATTTTCAGCAAAAACCTGCATCCCCAACTCAAAACTTCAGCTTAACGCGCCTTTAGCGCGCTCTCCACTAGAATAAGCTGCCCCCAACTGCCCCAATTCCGCACTCCAACGGGGATTCATCTCTCGTGCAGCTCGCAAACCATCCATTGGCAGCTGGAGGTTGGAGCCCTGCTGAGATCATGCGAGCCACTAGGACTACAGTGGACCTAGCATCCAACAGCGTCAGAAACAGCCGCGTTGGCTTGTTGTTGGCACAGTGCGAGTCCCCTCTCCCCGCTATTCCCGTTCCCATCTATCCATCGTCTTTGCGTTCTGCCACTCCATTCCTTATTCTCTATTCCTTTCTGTTTCCTTTTCAATCCAATCCAATCCAATCCAAGCCTGGGCTTTGACAGCCAAAAAATCTCCCACCTCCACCACCTGACTTCAACCAACAGTCAACCCTACCTTGCCTTGTCTTTTTTCCTTACCTTATCTTACCAACTATCCACTTGACAACATCCCACTGTAAATCATCTCGTAACCGATCAAAACTACCTCCTTGCAACGCTCATTACTTGCTTTCTGCGGCCCTCCGGCCGATCTTGGCAGGTTTTGCTTTGTTGCATTTTGACGATAGTTCCCCTCTTGTCGTCGCCCTTATCAGTTTGATCATAGCTCTTGTCGCCCGTGTTTCCTTTTCCCGACCGTTTTCAATTCGAATGCACATGTCGACCACGAACCTTCTTGTCGCAACGGCTCGCCTCCCAACTCTACTACATATTATTCCGAGACCCGATACTTTACCCGTCCCGTCGTGTTAGAATCGACCGAGACGCCGTAACGCTCGAGTCGCCAACTCTCTGTACCAAGCCCTTGTCCCTTAAAGGCTTGTCCCGGCTGCCGGCCCTGTTCCCAAGTGGTTCCTGGGTTCGTCAGACTGTGGCAGCAAGACAAGTCGTTGCGCATGCCTCGCGCTCCAGGTTCGAGTAAGCGACAGCAAGGCGCCGCCAGTCATCGCGATAATCGCCATGAGAATGGGCTTGTAGGTTCTGCCAAGCGTTCTTCTGACAAGAAAGGCTCAGGCCTGCTCGACAACTCTCTTCGCCGATCTGAACAAGGCACTGCTGGTGCTGCTGGACAGTCGACGCCCGTCAATGGTCACGCCAACAGCCCGTACAAGCAGTGTGTCTATGATGCCTCCAATGACTCCCGTACCGACGACCTCCGCCGCTCCTCTCTTGACGCCGTCTCCGAGATGTCGTCCGACTCGTCCAACGCCAATGGCCTCAGTGGTGTCGAAGCTGGCCACCGCCAGATCGACGTTAATGCCATGAAGAACGCTGATGTTCACCGCGACTCGGGCCCGTTCGACCTCGCAACCACGGTTCTCAAGTCTCTTCCTATGCAGGACACACTCGCTATTCTCATCATCCTTATGCACGTCCCTTCGCTCTCGCTTACCGTTATATACACCATCTTCACGTTCCTTACCTTTGTTCCTCCCGTCGCCACCAGTTCGGGAATGAGTATCAACCTTGCCGAGATTTTCGACGGCAATTCGACCATGCCCTCTCTCGTAACTGTCTTGTGTGTTGACTTCTTCTTCCTTCTGGTATGGCTCTTTCTGTGGGGTCCAATCCAGGATGCTATTCTGGATTTTGCCAAGCCAGTCATTGCCATTACTTTGGGAGGGGGGACGAGTGCGAGGGATGGAACATCGAGAGGCCTAACCACATGTTTTATGTGGGTGATAGGTCATCACTTACTCAGGGGAACCAGAGCTCATTGGGGTCGTGTGGCTCGACACATACCAGAGCACTGGCGGTTGCCCCATGTTTTCAATAACCCAGTCGATTCTGCTTCTAGCGCATACGATAAGATGTCTGCCTATGGGTGGATTCGAAGTGTTCTCGCCATTCATATTTTAACCCAAGGAATTGTGCGATATATCCGAGAATGGTATCTCAGACGCGAAAAAGCCAACGCTTCTGTTGGTGCCAGCGATCCTGAGGCCGGAAAGCCACCAAGTGTGATCAGCGATACGGCTAATGAAGGAGGCTTCGCAACGCCTGATACTGAAGCAGGTCTGAATTCGACATCCACAGTACCTACAAGCAAAAAAAGAAGAAAGCAAAGCACTCAAGTTCGTTTACAACAACCACTATGGGCGGCATTGGCGAGCACCAAGATTGTTGTGGTGAAAGAGTACGAATTATCCCATGCGGCTTCTGAGTCTGCCGGAACTAATGCTACCGACATTCACAATCTTGGCAATGCTCCGTTCAACAACCAACCCAACCAAATTTGGATATCCTACATTGGTAGCGATGAAGTTTGTTTTAACACTAGCCATTTTCCCGAAATCGACGACGACGAGCCGCGTTCCGTTGAATCTTCAGGCGAAGATTCTAGACCAGCCAATATCGACACCTCGAAGCCATTTTACGTCAGAGTTAACAACGCTGTTTGGCAGCCCACTCGCATGTTTCCGATCGAGGAGTCACCAGGAGAATCTCACGAAGGAGTTCGATGGACTGGTGACATCTACGGACTCAGACCTGCTTCCAAGTATGTCTGTGAGTTTGTGGATAGCCAGACTGATGAGGTTCTGTTTTCAACCAGCATCAGAACTGTCCAGGCCACTCAGCGGGAAGTGGACGGTGTTCCACCTCCTGTTGCTAACGGACAGCGCTCCCTTCACCCGGATTCGCCTGCCCTGACTCTTAGGACATCAATTGCTGCAGTCGAGGCCAAGCTTAGCGAGGAGAGGTCCCGCCTCAAGACTCTACGAAAGGAGTACAAGAACCGCGCCAACGCCCTCAAAAAGGACAACGAGTTGACGGATAATCAACTCTCTTCGGCTGGAAACCATGACGAAAAGTACCGACAAAAGATTCGTCAGCAAGAGACCCAGAAAGCCCAGGCAGAGCGTGACACCCAGCAACTCGCTGATCAGCTCAAGAACTTCGACACTGCACCTGAACTCGGCGAACGTAAAAAGAAGGTGGAGAAGCAGTACAGTAGCGAGAAGAAGGTTTTTGAGGCAGCTCAGAAGGCTTTCAAGGAGTACAAGTCCGGACTGGAGAAGGAGATCAAGGCCAAGGAAGTCGAGAAATCGAACCTCAACACCCGCCGTAACAAGGTGGCGACTCGAATTGCTAAGGTTGAGAACGAGCTTGCCAACATCACCGACGCCAACAACCGCGGGCTTGATGAGGCAGAACGACGAAACCAAGAGCGTTCCATTTGGCAGGGTCATGTCGCTGGTATCGAAGCCAACTACAATGAGCGACTGGCTCATGTTCGTGCGAACAATGCCAACAAGAGTGAGGAGATTCGACACCTGCAAATGCAGCTGCAGAGTTTCCACGAGTACATCAACTCGAATGGCATGTCTTACGATATGATGCCTCCTCTTGACGCAGGACACTCCCACCTTGGTCCGCCTTTCCAGCCTACGACTTCGAGTACTTGGAACCCCGATCCCACGGCTCCTCCTCACTACCCAACTGGTCTCTGGTCCGCCTCTGACAACGTCCTCCCTTCGGCATCGGCTCCCACTCTCCCGTCCATGTCCCCTTGGCAACCTCCCCCCACTGCGCCTCCCTTCGAGCCGCGTATGACTCGCTCTCGTGGACGTAGTTCTAGCATGCTCAGCAACGTCAGCGGTTTCACGCAGTCGAGTGGTGAGGAGTACGCGTCGCCGCCCATGGACTCTCACCGGGTTAAGCACATCTGGGCAAGTCGCACCAGGGCCAGCGGTGGCGGTAGTAGCGGCAGCGGCAGCAATGGTGATCCGACGAGCCCCAGGTGAGCGAGTGGTCGAGTTTGGCTGGGTGATATATGGCTGTGATTGAAGGGCAGCGGTTGTTTGGTTTGATTTCGACAGGCTAGGCAGTTGGATAGCGCTTGCAGTGAATAAAAGTAGTGCCATTGTTAAATGTGTGTCTATTGAATGGTGATGTCTTCATGTCTTGAGCTCTTTTCACATCCCCAAGCGGGGTTTTCTTTTGAGGCAAGTGTGCCGAGATGAGTCTGCCCTTTTCCCTAAGGATCTATTCATGCCATCTTTTCTACTGTGGTTCACCTCTCTGGTCTCTTCATATTCCTCTGTTCTGCTCTTCATCGTCACCCTCAAACACTCTGCGAATTCCTTTGTGTGTGAACAATGGGGGATGCGTCACTCCATGCATTCGACCGACTCCTTCCAGAGGAGGCAAAACTTATGATCTATATCCTAAGCCATGAAAAGGTTTAGGTAAGTTTAGTACAGCTTAGTGGGCCTTTAGACTATTTGTTTTGGCGCCTTGGTTGAAGGTTCGGGGTTTTCTTGCTCCCCATTGCCCTTCTGGCAGTTTGCTATGCTCGTCCAGCTTCTCGTCCCACTACTCCATCACCAAGCTTCAGGACAGACAAAGTTGTCGGGCGCAAGGCTGTTCAAGAACAAGTCGTTGCAATCACATCACATCATATCACATTGTTCGGGCATTCAAGTGTTTGTTCAAAGTCGCAGTGCGCTTATGTTCATTCAATTACTCTTCGTGTATACAATACAATAAGCCAAGTGGTGACCAGACTGAGGTTACCGTCATTGGCTGGAATCTAATCACATCATTGCCGCGTACATATCCATCTTCCGAGATCATTACTGAGTATTTCAGACACCCAGCTCTCCAAGCTTCTGCTCAGCCGCCTCGCACATGGCCGGGTGAACGACTTCCTCGACTGCAACAAGTCGACGCATCATGCTGGCCACGTCGGACTTGAGCTGCTTGTTGGCATCCTTCTCCTCTTTGAGGGCGATCTTCTGCTTAATGAGGGCAGATTTCTGCGTTTTAATCTTCTCCTTGAGCGTCGCATTCTCCTCTGACACCTTGTCGATCAACTCGGACATTTTACCCTACTTGCTGTCCAAGTCCATTAACTGCAAGGGAAAAATATTGTTAGCGTCCATGGCTTTACCAAAGTTTGAAGTGATATACTTACACTTTCGTGAACACAGTCCCACTTGTCTCTGTCGGCCCTAGCCATATCGTCAAGCTCGTCGGAGAAACTATCGAGCGTTTGCTTGCAGTAGGCGCGGAGTTTGTTCTTGACAATCGGAAACTCTTCCTCGATCTTGTTGATCACAGGCTCAAGCTCGAAAATCTTGGCATCGGCTATGGTGATCAGTTCGCCGTTTTCTTCAATTGAGTCCTGTTGCTGGCCGAGGAGCGTCTTGATAGCGGCGATCTCAAGCGGGACGTTACAATCTTCAATCGTTTCCTGCTAATCACATCCGTCAGCCAAGGGTTCCGAAGCTGAGTATGTCTGCACCTCGATATGCACTTTGAAACTTCTGGCGCCACGACCACTGAACCCTGCTTTCCAGTCCCAGAGCAACATATGACCATCTGGACAGACCCCACACGATATGCCCAAGACGCAACTTAAAGGCAGTGTGGACTGTACTCCCGAGGTATACTGGTACGAGGCCGCGATCCCCAAAGTCAAAGGTGTGCCCAGGCTAAGCCTGGAGATATCAACCCAAAGTTTCGACGGAAAAAACAAGCGCTTCGGGGCCCCGAATTATGCTCCCAAGCCGAACTGGATACCTTGGCGCTTGACTTTGAAGACCTGGAAGCGACCCAAGCTGCAGTCCAAGCTAAGCTTGGAGATGCTCACATGAACACCTAGATCCACAGCTCGGGACCCGACACCCAAGGCCATCATCTGAAGACAGATACGAAGACCTGGGCGTTGTGTCGGGGAACTTTGATGCTCCTGGCTCGCATGCGGGGAAGAAGGGGCAACAAGAGGAGTGCATTCAAGGGTGGATGAGAAAAGAAGCAGACATACCTGATCAAGAAGAGTCTCCTCGATGACCATATCGATCTCGGTCTGTGTGGGGGTTAGTGAGACCTGGTAGCTAATGCGGTCTTTGATCAATAGCTTTCCGACGGGGGAGTGGAGGCTTGCCCAGCTTGCACAGCTTGTGCGTCAAGCATTTTGCGCTGGCATAAGGTAGGTTTTGCCATCTCGGATGATGATAAATGGTCGTCACAAGGATGAAGTAAGAGCAGAAGTTGCGTTGTGGTTGACCTCTGTAGAAGTGAAAGGATGATGATGAAGGAAGAAGAGAAGAGAGAGAGGGAGGGGAGAGAGGAGAGAATTTATAGGCAGCAGAGGGAGGGGCTGGTTACGAAAAGAGCACATTGAATCACAGTGGCCGCATTCTATTGTTCTCTATTCTGCATTCGAACTGCAGTGCTGATTGGGTGGTAGGTTGCGAGAAAAGTGAATGCCGTTTGGCGATGACAGCTGGCAGCAGCTGGCAGCAACTCGCAGTAACTTGCATCTAGCAGTGCATTGCCAGTGTCATTCATCACCTCACTCTATCTAGCGTAATAACAGGTTCTCTTGATTTCCTTATCCTGTCTCTTTACACCTCGAGATCCTTGCTCAACTTCCAAGTGTTCATCCATTACTCTGTACCCCTAACATCAACACTAAAACTTCATCGCCAACATGTCGCGCCCACGGCCGGGCTCGCGGCACCGACGCAAGTTGCGGAGGGAAAGAGAGGAGCTGGGAGAATGGGTGCCGAAGCAAGAAAAGGAGCCCGCCCAAGCTGCCGCTGATCCATCTGAGGCCTCGACCATCGAATCTACCACCGAAGCGACCACCAGTGCTTCAGCTCCGGATTCCAAAGACACAACTGGTGAAACAAAGGTACGTCCTTGTCAACATCGTCATCTTCCTGTTTGTCTCCTGCCTTTCTCTTTTTCATATATTCGTTAAGCTCATATATTCTCAGGATCGTCACTACTACTATCGCCAGGAGAAGTTTGAACGTCGCTTTGTGGCCCTTGATCGGTGTATCAAGGAACGTGTTGATGCCAACATCGTAAAGGGGCGCGCTGCCATAGACGCAGACACCAAGAAACTGCGCCGTCAACACAAAGAGCTGTTAACCAAGGTTAAAAGCGAAGCAGAGCAGATTCGGCGCGCGTACCAGGTGGATATTAGAGACACGAAAAAAGAAATCAACCGCCTCGAACGGAAAGTGGACGAGATACAAGAGGAAAACGAGACTCTCCGGGATGAGATCGCGCGTGAACGTCGCCGCATGATGTACGAGCGATACGATGGTCCTTCGCATGACCAATAAGCAGAGCGTGCCAAGTGAGGACACATGGAATGCCTTCCTTTTTGATCTCGAAACGGTGCAAGAAGCATTGGTTGTGATTGCTAGAATGAGTGTTGGTGCGAGCTCGTAGACATCGGAGAGCAGAGCAGGTTATGGCAGTTCACAATGTATGATAACCAACACAAGCCGAGGGATGGCTGAGATGGCTGAGATGTCTCTGATACTTTCTATTGACTTCATCTTTCATCTCGTAGTAGCCTTTCCATGTAATGTAATCGTCTTCCTTGGTTGTACTAAATGTCGTGAGGTTCGTCCTTCCCCTTATTCCCTTCCGATTACAAATAAGGGCTTAATTCAGGATAATTGGAAAGGCTGCTGGCCTCAACATGCTGCCAGCTATTGTCTTATTCAAGCTGATGGTTCATCTTTTGACCTGGAGTTGTTGGTTGATCTATTCTGTGAATGAGCAGTCGAACGATGTGCTTGCCGACACAAGCACATGTCCATGACATTCGTTCAAAGGCTTATTCAACATAAAAATAGAACAGACCATCGACACAGCAAGTGAAAGGTCAACAACAATATCCACTTGTGAACTTGTGCTAAGATGAACTATCTGCAGTGTAGAGTAGATCGAGTCTTTTCAAAATAGGGGCAACTACCCTGAACCTGCAGCCACATTCACCTTAGCCACACCAAGCGCCACATGTCCACTCGGTTGTCCCTGGACCCAGGAAACAACAGCTCTCAACACTTCAACTTACAAGGACCTGAGCGGTGCCGTTATGTGGTCAAGGTGACCTTTATTCCCCAGTTATAGTCGTCGGGAGATGACTCCAATATCGTCATGGATTTCGTGAGTATCTCATCACCATCTGTCACTGCAACCATGACACCCAACTAATTGCTCTCCGTACAGTGGTCGCGCTTATTGAGCCCTCTCTCGTCTGGGGGCACCCGCAAGGACCTGGGACATGATCCTGCGAAACGACTTCACCGGTTCGAAAAGCAATATAGCCTCTTACTCGTGAGGACCAGCGAAGTTAGCCCATGCCTGCGACAAGCACTAACCAGAGTAGTCTGCTTGGAGAGCATCATCCAACCTATCTCGAGACAGCGACGCCGCCGAGACCCTTGAAATCCGCCTTCAGGAACTCACCAACATCCTAAGCGACGAGAGCCGAAGGCCGTTACCGCATCCATGTATCCAATACTGCTCGCTCAAGCAAATCTACGTGCCCATTGGAAAGATCGCTACGACTTCGTACAACGAGTGGATCATTAAGGAGGCCGTCCTCTTCTTTGCGACCCTTATCGAGAGCGAGGAGGAAGCGTTTGTTGAGAACCAAACCTTTTCCGCCAGCCTGACGAATCTTCTCGTGCGAATCACTGGCATCAACAGCGTGCGCCTGGGCCTGGATACCGAGTCGCGTGTCGTCGAGCTAGCATTTAACATCACAACCAAGATTCGGCTGGACCCGAGTATTCTACCAGCATGGTTCAAGACACACCGCGGCGTGGCGCTTCAGAACAGAGAGAAGGATGAGAACCCTCGCGATGCGTTCGTTGGACGGACACAAAAGGCCGATTTCCCCCTGTTTTATATCCTCATGGACTATATTCACCATGAGGGCAAGGTGGGCGACTTTGCGCGAACAGGTCTGCTGTATATCATCGAAGCTGCGTCGAGTTCAGGACCGCTGGAACAGTGGATTGTCGAAAGTGACCTATCAACTTTGATGGCAACAGGTCTTGGCGCTTTGTACAGCCAACTGAGCCGCAAACTCGTCGTCGACCATCTCCCTCATAACCTACCCCCTATTCTCGCCTTCTCCGATTACGAACATCCTACATCCAACTACGAAGTTATCAGCTCGTGCTCACCCGAGTTCCAATCTCACCTTGAAACCTTCTTATCACATCTATTATTCTGGCAAGACGTCTTGAACCACTGTCGGTCTGTAGAGGTCAAGTCGACTCTGCTGGAGCATTTCCAAGTTATTTTCCTTCAACAGTTATTGTGAGTCTCCAGCGACTCTCACCCCGAACTATGCTAACAGGTTAGATACCCCTCACTGCTTGAGTCCTCTGATATCGACGGAGGCTCGTCTGTGGCTGTTTTGACTTATCTTCGCCGTATCCTGGAATCACTCGATCACCCTGACATGATCAACCTCATCCTTCACTACCTCCTCGCACTCCCCGATAACATCGCTTCTGCCCGACCTGGCTCAAGCTCGTCTGCCAGCAAGGCTCGCAAGAGAAAGTCGATGGACCTGGCCACGATGTTGGCAGAAAGGGCAGAACCTGCTGCTACGCCCCTACTCTTCAACCTGGTTGATCTCGTTCTCGCATGCTTGAGATCGCGGAATCAACAAACAATTCATGTTACCTTACAACTGGTGTCAGCTATACTTAAGAGACACCACCGATATGCTATCGTCACTCTCCTAAGAACTGATAATGTTCCTATTCAGAATGCCACTAGAACAGTAGGCGCTCAGGAGCAAGAGGTCGAATTCATCATGTCATTGGCGGGAACAATAGGAGGTGAAGATGACTTTGACGAGGTCTATCAGCTTGTCCTTCGAGATACCATGTCGAGGCTTGAAGCACACCCTTGCTCTCTCAAGCTCGTCGCGCCCAGGGCATCTACGAGTAACCAAAGGCTGCCCGACAGCCTTCCCGGAGCACCTAAAGAGGTTGCAGATCACACTCTGCGACCCGATGACCCTCTTCTCAACTCACTACTGGATCTCCTGGAGACATTCTTCGTCAATCAAGTCGAGACGAATTTGTCCGTCACTGAGACACTTGTTGACTTGGCAGTCTGCGGTTTTATGAAGATCGAAGGATGGTTGACGCGAAGTCCAAGCTCTTATATATACAATGAAGTTGAGAAACAAAGACGTAAGTCTACGGAGGACGAAGATGTAGAGAGTGAAGACGACGATGATTTTGAGGATCTGCCATCCCCAACCCCAGAACAGAAACAGCTACAAGCCATGGAACAATGCCGCCAACGGCCGCAATGGTCTCAGGCGTCTTTACCGCGTGTTTTAAACGTTCTCAGGAGATTGGAAGAGCAGGTGGCTGCCTACAGAAGGAGTATTCCCCGATTTGACGAGTTGGTGCAACAACGGCGCGACGCCTTCAGGACCGCGGATGCAATGTTACACCATGCGGGTCCCACACCCAGGCCGACCCCCATCAGCGAAGATCCTCCCGATCGACCAAGCTTTGAAGAGGTATCGCGCAACGCATCGCCTTCCCGACCGTCGGCACTGGAAGGATTAGCGCATCGTCTCTTGTCCGAGTTGGGAACGCCGAGCCGTGCCAGCAGCCCGCGAGGACGCAAAGAGCTGGGCCGTAGCTCTGGAAGCGGCAACGCGACACCTGGAAAGTCTGTGCTTAGTTCCAAGGAAGCGTCTCATAGCAGGGGGCGAGGCACTCCTGGACGTAGCCACTCTCCTCCAAGGACGCTCGATACCATCGATTCAGCGCAGAAGGCCAGGGAAGAAGCGCTTGCTCGACAGATGGCGGAATTTGCGGCTATGGACCAAACTATCCTCTCTAAGAAGGTGGGATTGCCAGATGTCAAGGTTGAGCCTATTCCCCTCAAGTTTGACAAGAGGCCAATGCTCGAACCTATGGAGACCGAAGTTACGGAGGAGGAACATGCTGAGCAGGCCCCCTCTGAAGCTGATGAGGACCAGTTTGAGGATACTGTGACTGATCTTACTGAGCAATTACCTGTGGAGGTGAAGGATGAGGATGATGCGAAGACGGAAGATACGGAGACTGATCTCTCTGACGCCGAAACTGCGCCTGAAATTGCCGAACCGATGGAACCGGTTGAGTCAGAGGCGGAGGATTCGGCAAATGTTGATGCCGAAGAAGGTGAACCTGCTAAGGAAGTGGAAGTCAACGAAATCGAGGCCAAGGACCTGAAGGTTGATGAACCTGAGCCTAGTGAGTCTGAGTATCACGACACCGAGACCAAGGAAGACGAACCAGAGGAACACAAGATTGCGACACCTCAACGAGAGACTCGAAATCTGGATACACCAGAACCCGAAACTCCTCAACCCAGAGAAGCAAGGGAGAACACAACAACTGTTTCAGTGTCGCACGTTGTAACCAACGTTATCATCCTACAATCGTTTCTCTTCGAGCTGGCTGCCCTTATTCAAGTCAGAGCAGGTCTATTTGATGAGGTGCGGTTCGTATAGCGTGGAATTTGAACGGGAGATGCATTCGATTGAAAGAACTTTCTCACGATTCATGAGAGATGGCATGGGTACTTTACTTATAGATGGAAGAGGGATTATTCTTATATTATAGATACCATGATCGCAGCTTTGTGTCTGGTTGAACGTGACATTTGGGGGGGTTGTGGATCGTAACTTCGTGTATTCATGTGAACCCAACGCCGGCTATATGTAGATATCTATGCAATGTAATAATTAATTTCATGTCATCGTTTCATCCCATCCTATCCATCGTCTTATGACTCCATCGACGGCCTTGATTCCTTCTCTCGTGGCCTCCACCTCAAACCACTCACGATGCTCTCTCCCACAAGCATCACATTTCTCTGCATCTTTCTTGAGACCCATGCCCGCTAGTTCGATGTGAACTAAGCGCTCTACTCGGTGCACATGCTGCGTCATATGGGGAACTACACCAGATGACTCCTGTGACCCAGGGAGATATGGGTAGTATCGCAGAATCTCAACTTCATGACCACACTGACGCTGCCATTGATTCAAACGACGCTGAACATTTGCTGCGCGGCCGATCTTGAGAAGCATGGTGTTCTTTGATGTTGATGGATCAGCGGCCGCGAAGCTTGAAACAGCGTTACTAGCACTTCGAGATCGCGGTGGCCGATTCGGTGAAGGTGGTGAAAGAAGCGAACGCGCTGCGTCAACGGGCGCAGAAGACGACTGAGATGTAGGTGTGAGCCAGAACATGTATATGAAACCAGGTTCTTCTGAAGCGCCAAAGGGACGTGCTAGTTCGGACATAAGCGCCGAGGCGGTCTGGGCGTCTACAGAGTCGGGAATGAAGTCTTTTATCTGCGCTGTCTGCGAGCCTGTGGACTTTCGCGAGCGTCGAGAGGTTTTGGCGGAAGATGTGTTTTGCGATGCGGTAAGATGTTGTTTTGAAGCGCGCTTTGGCGGTACCGAGGCCGATGTTTTCTGGACTGGACGAGGTTGCGGTCGTGAAGGCCGAGACTCCTGGACATCTTGGAGAGGTACTGAGAAACAGCAACACATAAGAGACTGCTTCGGCTGCGGTTTCGGTCTAGGCGCGGTCTGCTTTCGCCGATCTGTATCCCTTCTATACTTCTTCTTCTCCTGCAAATCCACCAACCCCAACCTATCCGCAAGTGTATCCAAACTCGTGCGTCCTTCCAAAATCGGCGTCGAAGTAGCTCTAGGCCCCGGACTCGAATGCGCCGACATATTCGCCTGCTCTCGATGCTGCCAGCAGTAGAGACTCTCATCACGGGGGTCGGGAGTAACAGGTCTTCCGCGCTTATCAGTCTTGGGCGCCGTCTGTTGAACGGCGCGACGGCATGGGCGGCCGTTGGAGGTCAGTCCACGACATGTTCCGTTTGTGGCTTTTGAGTCAGAGCGGTTGAGGTAGGACTCGGGGGTGTTTGCGACAAAGGGCATTGTTTTGTTGAAAAGGCGGTGGGTTAGAGATAAAAGGAATGACGAGAGGAACAAAGAGAGTCTGTTGGTTATGGGCGGTTTATTTAAACGAGGGAGGGAATTGGTCTGTGAAACAGGGAAGGAGAGACCCTGATTAGGAGTTGGAAAATGAACTGGGGTTTCTTGTTTTTGGACATCTTGGCTTGGCTGAAGTGGTTGATATTAGACTGTTAGTGGTTGGTGAGCGAGGCTGACATGACGGTGATAGAGAAGGGAGTGGGTGAGGTTGATGTGGCTGTGCGTGGCTGTGTTGGAAGCGTAGGCTGAATAAATGAGGCAGCCTTTCGTGGCCAAATATTGTGGTACGAATCATTGCAGTGAGTATTTGGTATTTGCTCGTAAATTTGTCTTGGTAGCAGCGATCTGGTGTTGTCGATGATGCAGTGCTGTGTTGGTAGTGCAACTATGTCAATCAATGCCTGTTCAAGTTGGGTGAAGCGGCGCCCTTATATCCGTTGTTGAACCCATGTTTCAATACACAAATAACCATCTGCCAGTAAACGAATCGAGTTATTCGACGAAATTTGAGGCCTTGACAATCTCAGAAGTCTGGAACACACTCATATGACGCTGGATAGGTATCTCGCTGCTGACAAAAAGGAGTGTTGATAGACAGAATCACATCCAACAAAACGACAAGCTGCAAATATGCGAGAAGCGAAAATGGAGTTTCACCGTTCCAAGAAGATCCAGGGGGCTTGATGAGAATAAACGTTCTTATATATTCTGACTCGAAAGATCGCAACGCCATGTCGCCAACGCCTCCTTGATTTCATGCTTAAAGCTAAGTTGCCCGAGACTGGACAAGTTCCTCATTCGCAGATATAACAGCCTGATGCCAACTCCAAGTAAAAAAGAGAACCCTGATAACAACGACGCCAGAATGATGATGGTGGCTAACCAATTGAGCTATTCCATCCCATTTCTTATTCCCGACCAGGGCGCAACCTATCCACCTTGATGGCCCTGGACCTGCAGCCACAAGCCATAGAGGTTCCTCACTACAGCGATGGCGACGGCGATGATGGGCAAGACGTTTCCTCAGGTGATGCTTGGCTCATAAAATTGAAGCCCACGATGCCTTCAGCAACAATCCTGTCCTGTCCAGAGGCGAGACGAGAGTATACTGAAACACGTCTTCCAATGATTCCATCACCGCCAACCTCGAGCGATAATGGCCCTTGTAAGGGTAACTCGACGTACTCGCGAGATGTCGGAGGCGTTTGGAGGGAAAACTGGCGGAAGAGTCCACATTCACTGGCGTTTCTTGTCAGGTCACCACTAGAACTTCTCGACGTTAACTTTGAACTGTTCAGAAGCAGAAGGATGAGACTCACTGAATGACAACGTATAAGTCGGAGAAGCCCTTCATACTGCACTCTTCACTTGGAGTGAGTCTTGCGTGTGTTGCTCTTGAGCTTGAAGGACTACCGGGAGTGTGAAAAGAGAGATCACCGCAAATATTGGATGAGATGGAGTTGATGGGAGGATTGAGAGCGGCGAGAGCGCCTCCTCGAGGTCTGTTTGTGTATTCTGGGCCGCACATGGTGATGTTGATGGTTTAGGTGAGTGTAAATGCACTGGTGAAAATTGGTGAGGAAAAGATATAAAATAATAGAGAGATATATACAAAATGAAGAGAACATTTATTTCAAGAACAAATCTAATTATTACAAGATATAGTCACTGCTAGCTATTCTGAAACTTGCCGTATCTCTCTCGAAGTCTCTCACTCAAGTCCAAGCCATAGACAAGAACCAATCACTGCGTCGCAAGACCTAGCGTTGTTCCTAATTGGGCAACCTCTATAGGTGACAAGGTTCTGAGGCGCTCGAGCGAGTTAGCGAGTATGAGCAAGTTTGCGCAATTAGTGCGACTCTCTTCTCCATCAACAACACAGCAACACCTTGATGAACTCGAGTCCCGAAATACGTACCAACTACCGTGGAAGCACGCAAGAATAAGATATTATTAATTGTTAGCTCTGACGCAATCGCTCTCCATCATGTTCTTCTCTAGGATCCCGCTTCTACCCCTCTTCTTCTTTGTCTCCTCCTCCTCCTCGTCTGAACCTGATCTTGCTTCTGATCATAATCAAGCTTATACTGCTCTTCCTGATAATATTCAGTCTTTTTCTGCCATGTCTATTGGTACTTACTCTCTTCCGGCGCTGCCGTACGCCTATGATGTGAGTTCTCCGCCGTGATATCTGGCATGAAAGTATGAGAAGTTGACCATGGCACAAGGCCCTTGAGCCTAGCATCTCTGCTCAAATCATGGAACTTCATCATAGCAAGCACCATCAAGCCTACGTAACAAACCTCAACGCCGCGCTAAAGAACTACGCAACCGCTACTTCGACCAACGACATCGCCGGCCAGATCGCCCTGCAATCAGCCATCAAGTTCAATGGCGGCGGGCACATCAACCACTCTCTCTTCTGGGAGAATCTCAGCCCCTCAAGCTCTGCTGACGCAAAGCCCGAGAGTGCTCCTACGCTTAGTGCTGAGATCTCAAAGACGTGGGGCAGCATTCAGGCGTTCCAGGAGGCGTTCAAGAAGACACTTCTGGGACTGCAGGGTAGTGGTTGGGGATGGCTTGTTAAGGATACGCATGGTCTTCGTATTGTTACGACGAAGGATCAGGATCCTGTTGTTGGAGGAGAGGTTCCTATTTTTGGTGTTGATATGTGGGAGCATGCTTACTACCTTCAAGTAAGCCTACCCCAAACAATTCAGGAAAACGACTAATACTGTGATAGTATCTTAACGGAAAGGCTGCCTACGTTGACAACGTCTGGAACGTCATCAACTGGAAGACTGCCGAGGCTCGATTCACCGGTACTCGTGAGGACGCCTTCAAAGTCCTCCGCGCCTCCATCTAATCAACGATGATATCACAAAGGGCACAAAGCTATTGTGATCAACATATTCATCCCGCCATATTAGCACAAACAAAAAAAAACACTCAATCTCAAGCTTTTCCTCAATATGCAGTGAAACCTCCAAACACCATGGCAACGTGCTCTACTCGTGACACTCAGTCTCGGATGGCTACCCATGCGTTTGACTCGTGCAGCAGGACGCCGTGTCCTGTCTATTTCTTTTTATCCTGACCGCCAAAGCCCGTTTTCTTGAGCCCGTTGCGTTCTGTGTAATTTCATCAAGGAATATGCAGCCTGCCGTATGTATGTCTATCTAAACCACACGTCTAAATGTACACACACACACACACCAAACGAAAAGCGGTCTGAGGCAGCCTGTTGTGAAATTATGTGATACCATGAATGTAAGTTACAATGCCGCTGTATCTCGGTACAAGCTTTCTTGTGTATTTCCGGATCTGTTTTGTTCAGCTGTAAATATGAAGCTTGTGTCGTGTCTGTGCTACGACGTCCATGCATGGGTGAGCTTCATGATCCTGCACGATCGGAAGTTGAGATCGATTTGCATCAAGAACTTTTGCAGAAGCTGATAAAGTCCTGTATTAAGCGTTGTCGCTGGATGTGACAGTGAGACGTTATACTGACTCACCCACTTTCACCATTGCCAACTCACATAATCCCAGATCTATTTAGACATCCCGCCACTTTCGATCTCACGGGAACCAAAAAACGGGCTGAGGCATCAAAAACGGAACGACTCCCGTCGCAACGGTACGGTCCCTTCAGCAAACAAACAAACATCCAACGCCATGGCATTGCCGGAACCCGAAATCAGTCAACCAGTGGGTAAAATGATCTCCTAGACGGCTAGACGAAACATACAGCGTGGATAGACACATCTCCTTAATAATAGCATCGCGGTCTTTCCGGTACCACGGCATGGATGCGGCATCAGGGGTTGGGGTTGCTAACTCGTGCGAGGCCTCAATGAGAGGTATAAAGAGTCGAGATGAAGCAAGACTTGAGGAGAGAAAATCTTCGGAGTGAGACCACTGGAAATATTTGGCGCTCTTTGTCATTCGTTTTTCTGTTTAACTCATTTGCCATATTCTCAATACGGTCGCTTCTGGAATCTTCGCTTTGCCAAACATGTCTTTCTTCGCTCGCCTCACCCTCGTGGTGCTCTGGTAGCTGTTTCTTATTGTCTCTCAGCTGGGATAGATACTGATTAGTACAGGGCATTGGCTGTTTGTGCACAGGATACCGTCACTGTGACAGTAACTGACACCATCACTAACTGTCCTTCCGCTGGCTTGAGGTTCTATCCTCGCGCTGAAGCTACAGTGACTGAGTGTGCCCTCTCTTGCTACATTACCGTCTCTCAGTGTACTTCTACTCAGTACATTGGCACTTCTTCTGGTATCGAGCTTCCGACTGGTTCTTCGGTTATCCTGTCTGAGTCTGAGACTTTCACCAACGTCATCTCTCTGCCTACTGTTTCTATCCCTTCTACAAGCATCTTTGCCAACACTTCTTTATCCTACACTTCTATCTCTGAGACTTCCAGTGTCGTCTCACAGCCTGCTGTCTCCATTGGGTCAAGTGCTCTTGCTGGAGAGACTTCATCTGAGCTGGAGTCTACCGTATATGGATACTCAACCAGCACTGCCACCCTGGAGGTGACTTCCGAGATCGTTACCAACCTGGAGACGATGCCTACTTTTGCCCCGAGTTTTGACTCTTCTGCTCTTGCACCTGGCACTACTCAGTTCCCGCAGGGTGCGGAGTCCACGACACTCTCTGAGGGTTCAACTGAGCAACCTTCCGAGTCTCTTTCCCTGGGCACAGAGTCAGTTCCAACCAAAGGCTTGAGTACTGAGACTTATGTCTCACGGCAAGGCAGCTCTACCCTCTCAGAAGACACTGGCGCTTCTACTGTCCCTGAAAGGGTCTCTACAACCACTCTTAAGTCAGTTATTACCAGTCAGGTCATACTCACGGGGAGAATCTCGACTATTTACACTGCTTCCGCCGAGGCCTCCACATTTGAGGAGAATACTGAAGTCGTCGAAACCTCCTCAGCTGAAGGTGCTAGCACCGAGACTGGGCAGGGTCCTGCTTCCGCTGCGGATGCCAGCTCTGAGGCTGCTACTATTCCTACTGCTGAGTCCACAGCCGCTGGAGCGTCTACACTCACGACAGAAGCTGAAATATCCACCACTACACCATGCACGTCAACCAGGCACACTCACATCTACGACAATACCACTATCGTCCACAGCACAGCCGATCAAAGTAATGACTCTTCCGCTTTGGCTGGATCCTTCACCTCGGCTTCTTCCCTCGCATCTGAGTATACCTCTGCCACGTCCGAGGTGATCGAGCAGACTACAGCTATCGGTGCTGAGACATCAGAGGGTCAAGCTGGAGTGTCCACTTCCGAATATCTCGAGGGCACGACTGAGACTGTTGTTGGAGTCCAGACCACTCTTCCTACTGAGTTCATTCCAATTGAGTCCACCGCTACTCAAACAGACTCCGAGATCGCCACTTCCTCTCAACCCATTGAAATACCAGTACCTTCTGCGGAGTCAACCGGCCCTCAAGGCTACGACTTCGGACCCAGCTCCAACGACGGCTGGCCAACCGCTTCTTCCGCCTCAACGGCCGACGCAGCAACTGGATTCACCACTATTCTTACCACAAGCGAATTCACCGAGGAGTCTTCTACCACCACTGGTGTCAAGGAACCTAAATATGAACCACCTGCTTACGAGCCTCCCTCGTACCATGAGCCAGCTTATGTTCGCAAGCGATGGGGTTTCTAATGGTGAGGAGATATAATGGCATATTATGCTTTCTTTTTCTTCCTTTCTTTCTTTCTGAATGACTTGATGTCTTTCTACTTATTTGATTGGGTCTTTATTTGTATGGGATACTTATTTTGGTATTGGCATTTGGTGGGGGTTAGATAATTGAAAGAAAATACAACGGGGTGATTTTACAAGTGTTCCTTGCCATGAAAGATGCCTGTCCTTGTATGGAGCCCTTGACGTGATGATTCATGAGTGATAGACTCCTCTATGGTCCATTACGACTATTCGATATGTCTACAGACGATGAATATCTATCTTACGCTATGTATTTTCACTCCAATCCATCCAATTCATCATCCAAGCACTGTTATTACCCCTACGCAACCTCCCAATCCATTGGTTCAACCATCCACTCCCACTCATCATCAACCTGAACCTCTCCCATGCCCATATGTTCATCCCCATCACCCCACTGCCTCTGCATCGCCTCCTGCACTCTCCCCGCGGCAATGCCATACCCAATCTCCAACCCTCCCAAGATCTGTCCTACAAGCCACGTCAGATCATACATCTTTAACGGCGGCGTTTCCTTGCCATCAGCAACATCCTTCCAACGATTCCGAAGCTCTTTCGCCTTACGAAGAGCTTGGTTCACTTCCCCTCTGCCTAGCGCCTCGTGGACCGGACAATCTGGCATTTCTAACTCAATGAGCACATTCTCGTGATACGTGTGATTTCCCGTCTTGAACGAATTGCCGCGCGATACTGATATGCCGAAAACCATCAGGAGAAGAACAAGCGCTTGTTCAATCCATGCGTAAAACTCATGGAAGTCAACTTTAAAATTCCGCTCAGCATCCGTGACCAAAAACCCAAATTCCTCTGGATTCAGCGCGCGGTGGTACGAAGTCTGTAAATCGAGGTACTTCCACCGTAGACGCTGACAGGCTTGTTCAAAGCGGTGAAAGGCCTGTGTTGGGTTCAAGCGCGTTGTCGATGTTGATATTGAAACTGGGTTTCTTGGAGGGGCTGAGGATGGTGGGGGTTGTGAAGGTTGCGAGGATGCGCGTGCTAAAGGCTGTGACGACGAGCGCGTTGAAGGAGCTGAGTTTGCGAGACGAGAGCGGCCGTTTATGGCCCAGATCGAGTCGTTTAGACCTGTTGGTGTTTTGGACATATCGGATATCGTTGCTGAAGAGGTTACGCTGATTTGTGAGCGAGTGGAATAGTCATGAGCGTTGTCGTAGATGAGTTTGAGATGCCACGTGAGCGAACGTAAAGCATAGATGGACGCAGAAGCGCACAATTGGAGCTTCCAAATGGCCAAACAGCTTCCACTGAGTCCCTTTATCTACCTCGCCGTGGAGGGCTGCTCTCTCGCTCGTTCCGTGAAACCGAAAGTCACAATGAAGCAGGGCACTAGCCCATGGATCTCACAACCAATTCAATGCATGCGTTTCAGGTACGAGGTAAAATGACAAGCTATTGGTTAGCTCTATAAATAATATGCTGTGGTGAATAAAGAAATGAGATCATGAACGAATGTGAAAGTGCAACATCAAAGAGAACAGCGCTCAACTCAAACGATGGTTTACGGTACAGAATTCGTAGCGTCTGATTGGCTAATCTATCGGCGGTTAACGGTTGGCTGCGCAAACAAACGCCCTGAAACAACACCAAGAAATCATCACCAACACCGTCACCAACACAACTTATACTTCTCGTTAGTAATCATCATAAATCCATGTCGTAACCATATCTGTATTGATATATACAATTTCCACGTATCGACACAGCCAGCTCAACCAGCTTCCACTACCAATCCCATGTCCAGAAATCAATTAATAGCCTGCTTGCCTAACAAACACATCATAAGCTGGCCATGTATGCACCAATGTAGGTAAGGCGACAGCTCTCAATCATATATGCACCCTAACTCCCTGCTCTGGATGCTCTGTTCCAGACGCTATCCTGATGACCCAACTCAAAAGCAGCAAAATAACGCAACTCCATTATTGACGTCCGATCTCCTTGTTCGTGATCGACAGTTTATACAATGGTCCTGCCTATGTAGAATCGCGAACCTTCTTGGTAGCCTTGGCTGTACCAATATGAGTGTTGTGCACCTATTCTTGTTAGCGTTGCGTTTGCGAAACCTGGAAAGACTATACATACCTTTGTTGCAAATCGAAGGCTCGTCAATGTTTCCTTCAGATGCTGCTCAAGAGGTGACACCATGACAAACATCAGAGTCTTGCTGTTACCGCCCAAACTGTACTGCAGCAAGTGTGTCAACTTGGAGTTGCGGTATGGAATGTGACCTGAACCTCGACCAAGGGCCTCAATAACATCACCGAGACAGCTGAGACTCTTGTTGATGTTTTGTGTCTCCTTCATTCGATCGCCTTCAGCCTGTGAGTGCTTGAGACGCTCGGAACCAGCCAAATCGACCAGGTTGAGCGTACCCTCGCAACGCTCCCCTGTTGCTGAGTTCTCTCCGATCAACTTCAGGATGAAGATACTGTGAGAACGAGACGACCGCTCGTTGGCCTTGGTTGCAGCCACTGATCGGTTGTTCTGTGCTTCTTCAAGCATAGTCTCCACACTTGATGGGCTGTCGAGACGGACTGACTTGCAGTTTGTGATGGTTGTCTGCTTGCGAGCTTCGTCATGCCGAATCTCGAGCCTTTTCGCCGATCGCTCATTTGGCGTCAACAGGTCGTTGAGCTCCTCATTGTACACCTCAACGAATGAACCCTCCATTGTGTAGTCCCAAGACTTCTCCTTGAGCTTGGTGATAGTGTCGTAGATCATATGGGTGGCACGAGGAATCATACCATCGTTTGAAGACATGGTATGCGTCTTTCCAGATCCAGTTTGACCATAACAGAAGATGCAAACATTGTACCCATCAAGGGCACTCTGGACAAGCTGAGAGATCTCACCAAAGATCTCCTGGTTCTGAGTGCCAGGAACGAAAACGCGATCAAACTCGAAGGGATAGTTCTTTCGTGTGATCTGTCCCAGACTACTCTTCTCCTCAGGACCAGCCAAAACAATTTCAGCAGATGTCTTGTCATCGGGGAACGACATCTTGGCCTCCTCGCCCTCACCATTGCCAAGTGCAGGCCTCACTCGACACATGACTCGGATGTTGCCCTTGAGCTCCTGGTACTTATTGAAAAGTACTCGGCGTTCCGTCTCCTCCTTGATGAGTTTGTGCTGGGCCTCCTCTGCAATGCGCAGAGCTTCTTGGAGCCGTGCTTCCATGCTGGCGAATGAGTCGGATTGCGCCTTGCTGTCAGATTCCAGAAATTCGACGTGTGATCGTAGTGAGTTAATCTTGGCCTCGAGTGTTGTGTTGGCTGCTGAGAGCTCGGCGATGTTCGTCTGCAGGCTGTTCTTCAAGATACGTTCTCGCTCGAGGTCTCCTCGGAGGCCTTCCACTTGAGAGTTGACTTCTTGAAGTTCTCGATCCTTCCTCTGGATGGCCATTCCCATGTCTTGATGCTCATTGCCCATTCGAAGTCGTAGTTCCTGGATTTCGCGGTCCTTCTTCTGTCGCTCTTCAGCCAGCTCCTGATGGTACATTCTAGTCAAACTCTCGATCTTTTGCTCGTGATCTTTCGTCTCTTGCTCTTTCAATCGATCCAGTTCTCTTCGAAGCTCGTCGACTGCTGTTCTGTGTTGCCTCGTCATATCGTCGATCTTTTCTCGGTGCTTTCGTTCCAGGTCATCCACTTGTCGTTGATATTCCCATTTCTGTTTCTCCATCTCATGTCGAATTTGGCGTCCTTCCTCTCTTGCTGCATCAAGATCGGACTTGAGTGCGTCGTTCCTTAGGTCAAGTTTCTCTCTGTCACCCTCCAACTCTTGCACTGTAGACTTGATTAGTAGCTGGGTATCCCATCCAATGATACTACCTACCTCGCTTCTTGGCAAGTTCAAGAGCATCGTCTTGTCCCTTGCGTTCGCTCAAGGTGGTATTTACCATCTCCTTGAGTTCTTTGAATTGAGACTCCATATCAACTACTCGGCCATCGACGTCCCAGGCTACATATGATGTCAGATTAGAATCTTTGTTCAAAAACGACTTGCTAGGGGAGGAGTTCTTGACGGGGCTTGTGAATTGTTTGACTGGTGACAAAGATAGAGACGCTTCAAACTCATGGAGCTTCCTCTTGACCCTCTCGTTGGTCGGTGGCTTCAGAGGGACTGCCTAAGGCCGCTCTGACAAGATCTGTCGAGAGGTTGAAGCTGACATGTTACTTTGATCATCTCTACCATGGCGCTTGCATGGAATATTAGAAATATGTGAGGTGGTTGAAGATTGTGAAGACTGTCGTGTTAAGGGTCGGGAAATCGCTTGACTTCCGTGAGGAATGTTGTCATCAAGACTCATTTCAAGGAATCTTGAAGTCAGAGAACTATCTCTGATCGTTGGCAATGTTGCGAAAGACTGTGAGGTTCTGATTTTATCGCATGAAAGTGTGGTGATAGGTTGAGATGTATCTTGCGAAAGTGTCGTCGTACCATTGTTCGTTGGAGCTTCGTATCGGTCTTCTTCGCGGAGAGCATGGGCCGTACGCGGACGAGGTGCTTGACTCTTCGATCGGGCATGGCCAGGACGTCCGTTGACTCCATTGACTCCGTTCACTCCATTGATTCGCGATGTGGCTGTCGGAGCCCCGTTTCGAGCGGCCTGGTTCCTGCTAAAGACATTTGAAGATGCGCCGTATCGTGACTGGGTGGCTGAGGGTTGCTTGAGCTGAGGAGAATTAGCAGCTGTCGTGCGATCATAATGATCCAGCAGAAGCAAGCCCTCTAATAACGAGGGTACCAAGGATCTCAACTTACCCCGGAGGACATTCCGGCCAAACTCTGAGGCCTCATATTTGATCGAACACCAGCCGCGGCGGGAACATGCGATGTTGGCTTTGAAGGATATTCGAGGGCGCGATCAGAGAGAGGTTTGCGCTTGGGGTCAGATTGCGATGCTGCTTCATGTCAGAGAGAACCACCATAGGCGCTCCTTTTGCATACCTGGCTGAGGAATCTCTCGCTTCAGATTCTTCAGAGCCGACAACGAACTTGCCGTCGACGCAATGCGGGCATTATGTTGCGATTCGCTCCATTCTGTGAGTCCAGCCCCTCCAGCCCCTATTGACATCGACATCGACGGCGCCGGCAGTCGACTAACCTTGGAGCTCCTAAATGTCTACACCCAAGAATCATCAGCTTCTGAAACATGAGGGCACCAGGTAAACAACCTACCGGATTCTCCTCCATGGTGAAAACAATGCGCCTAAATACAGGGACCAGGATATGGAAAGCAAGGAGCAGTGAAGCACCCGTATGAACGGCGGTAGCAGGAGGCGTTGCGAATATGCGAAGGATAAAAAAAGTAGCGTAGAAAGCAAAATGGTATCAGTACACGCTTGGTCTGTAGCTCATGGGAGCTACGTGATATTATGGTTGGTTTCGTGAAGAGCCTGATGCGGGATAGCTCGGTTGGAGATTGGCGATTCGAAGCGTTTGCTTGTTTATGTAAACACGTTGCCGGGGCAATGGGTCCGAGTCGCATTTGGAGATACCCCACCAGCTAATGAGCCGGGTTGCGAGGCAGGATAATTGTACTTTGCAAAATGGTACCCTTCTAATGTATATTGTTGATCAATTGTCAATACTCTTGTGAATCTACCTCTGTTTCTTATCGTAGTGGCTGTAGCTCTCTGGCACATGCATCATGCTGCAGACAATGCCAAAACGTCTCCAACGCTTCGCGCCAGGGCTTGAGTTTAATTGTGTTCAAGTGCCGATGAGTTTCTCCTCAGAATAATTGGATGCATGCATGTACTGGCCGCCTTCGAATGCACCTTGAGCTCGGACCTTAATAAAAGGAATAGGAACACCTTTACATTGAGACAAGTTCAGTCCAATGGTTCAATTCCTCTAAGCTCTTGGTCTTGGAATAAAACTCAGAAGCATATGTATAAGTAGAGAAATAGGCTCCCAATGGAGCTGCTTTCAAAGATGCCGGTACAAATAGGTCAATCACGATTGTAATTAACAAGGAACTTTCGCCATTGGTTCTATACAGTTAGCATATAACCTTCATATGATCGAAGATATGATGGATGGGCCAAAAATATCGGGCTCCGAGTTTGTCGGAGCTTTGAAGGATGCTGCCAAGTCATCACTCCACCATGAACTCAAGCTTCTTCTGTTACCAGTAATTTATCTTGCCCACCCACCCTTGCCTGCGAGAGAATTGACATGACAATTCACTGAGATAGAAGTTGCAAGACAATTAGATAGATGAACAAATTATTAAATCGCCTTCTCATAGGCGCATCAATCCGTGTGATAATAGGATCTAAGTCAAAAACGTCGCCGTCTCGCTGACTCAGCGCACAACGTTTTGTGAGACAAGCCAACCTAACGTGGGGGCCACATATTAACATTCACATTCACATGTCATCTTTGATCCATGACATGACGTTCAGTAGATGCGCTGTCGCAGAACCTGACCTCGCAACGCCGTCTCATTAGTCCTCGTCACGATCACCCGAATCGCCTTCATCACACCTCGCTAGCAACATAAAGAGATAGCTCCCAAGCTCTTCCATGTCTCGATAGCTTTACCCCTCCGCTCGTCCTCTTTGTCTTGTCTTACACACGATCACCAACAATATGGAAAAATACAGCCAATTTCGCGACAGAGGTAAAGTTCTCCAAAGATTAATAATATTCACATGCTAATCATTCTTAGCAACGGGCATTGCGCCGTTTCTTCCCGTTTCGACGCCCGTATCAGCTCTCGCGACATTCACACACGCCGCTCTTTTCCTCTTCCGCCTCCCATTCTTCATCGCTTACTTCCTCGGCTACTTCCTCTTCTTCCACTTCCTCCCGCTGCCAGTTATCTTCAGAAAGGTTGCACTATGGGGATTGATGGCCATACCGGGAATATGGTGGGTTGACCTTCAGCTCGACGGTGTCAAACGTGGCACCCTCGCTGACCAACCCCGCGAGCGTTTCCCGCACCCTGGCTCAGTTATCGCTGCCAACTTCTCGAGCCCTATCGATGCGATCTACCTCGCCGCTATTTTTGACCCGATCTTTACCATTTCGTACCCCGATACTCGCAAGGTGCAGCGTGTGAGTTTGCTGGGTGCTGTTCTGGCAGCTCTCTCGCCTGTGCAGACTGGCCCCCCTAAAAATGCGAAACTCGTCGAGATCAAGGACCTTTTGGACAGCAACCCGGGCCAGATTATCGCTGTTTTCCCTGAATGTGGTACCACCAATGGCAAGGCTATTCTGCCTTTCAGCCCGAGCATCCTTCAAACACCAGCCGACGTCCATATCTTCCCTGTTAGCATCCGATACACGCCCTCCGACATTACGACACCAGTGCCTGGAAAGTGGTTCCGCTTCTTGTGGGATCTCCTCTCTCGACCGACGACGTGCATTCGTGTGCGCATTGCTGAAGGCCAAATCAACACGTCTGCCGCCAAGACCAATGGTGTAACATCTTCCTCTTCCGAGCTACGCAACCGTGGTGACGCTAGTTCCAGCGTTTCCCCTGATGAGCAGCGTGTCCTTGATAGAGTAGGCGAGGCACTCGCCAGACTAAGCCGCGTCAAGCGTGTTGGACTTACAATGAAGGATAAGGCGGCCTTCGTGGACGCTTTGAACGGAAAGAAATAAATACTTATGGAAGACTTGGGAGAATACAGGGTTGATACGATCAACAGAGAGGCCGCTTCGTTTGAAGGGAAGCTGTGTTTGGAGTTCGCATTGCAAGGAGCTATTGGAGGTCATTCTGTTCAGTCGGCCTAATACCCACAATCATTCGTGGATTTGCGTTGTATTATTGTGTTTTGTATTTTGGTTATTTCAAGATGCGAATTCTACGTTATAGCTTGTTAGGTAGACTTGTTGAGCCCAGAGCATTTTCACGTATTAGCGAGGAGGCACTTTGAAGGCATTAAGAACGAAAAAAACATTGGGATATAAGTTCTGACCCAGAAAATTCTAAATTCGCCTTTTCCCACCCCATTAAAACAGGAATTACATCGTTACATTTGACAATTCTTTTTGGCTTTCGTGAGCCTTTTTAGTTCTTGAGACCACTGTCGGTGACACAGCCCTCACTGGCGTTTCTCACAAGCTGGGCGTACTTGCTCAGCGTACCCTTGGTGTATCGAGGAGCGGGAGCCTTCCAGGCCTTGCGACGTCGCGCAACCTCCTCCTCAGGGACAACAAGATCGATAGCACGGGTCTCGGCGTCGATGACAATGGTGTCGCCGTCCTCAACGAGAGCGATGGGACCACCCTCCATAGCCTCAGGGACGATGTGACCAATGATGAAACCGTGAGAACCACCAGAGAAACGACCGTCAGTGAGAAGGGCAACGTCCTTTCCGAGACCAGCGCCCATGATGGCGGAAGAAGGCTTCAGCATCTCAGGCATACCGGGACCACCCTTGGGACCGTCATATCGGATAATGACAACGGTCTTCTCACCCTTCTTGATCTCACCAGCCTCGAGACTGGCAATGAAATCGGGCTCAGAGTCGTAGACACGAGCCTTACCCTCGAATCGAAGACCCTCCTTACCGGTGATCTTACCGACACAGCCACCAGGGGCCAGAGAACCGCGGAGGATCTGAATGTGACCGGTAGGCTTGATGGGGTTGCTCAGGGGTCGGATGATGGTCTGGTCCTCAGGGAACCCGGGCATGTTCTCGACATTCTGCTTCATGGTCTTACCAGTAACGGTAATACCAGAGCCGTCAATGATACCCTCCTTGAGCAGGAACTTGAGAAGAGCGGGAGTACCGCCAATCTTGTGCATATCGGCCATGACCCACTTTCCGGAGGGCTTCAGGTCGGCAAGGAAGGGAGTGCGGTCGGAAACCTTCTGGAAGTCCTCAATGTCGAGCTTAATACCGACAGAGTCGGCAATGGCGATAAGGTGCAGGACGGCGTTGGTGCTGCCACCAAGGATGGTAGTGACGATCATGGCGTTCTCGAAGGCCTGGCGAGTCATGATGTCGCGAGGTCGAATGTCCTCCTTGAGAATGTTGCGAATAGCAGGTCCAACGCTCTCGCACTCAGCCTTCTTGCTAGGATCCTCAGCAGGGCTGCTGCTGCTACCGGGAAGAGTGAGACCGAGAGTCTCAAGGGCGGTGGCCATGGTGTTGGCAGTGTACATGCCACCACAAGCACCACCACCAGGGCAGGCGTTTCGAATGATGTCGAATCGCTGCTCCTCAGTGATCTCACCAGTGATGTATTGACCGTAGGCCTGGAAAGCAGAGACGATATCGATGGACTCGCCCTGCTTGGTGCAGCCGGGACGAATGGTACCACCGTAGACCATGATGCTGGGACGGTTGACACGGCCCATTGCGATGGCAACACCGGGCATGTTCTTGTCGCAACCAGGCAAGCTGATGTTTCCGTCATACCACTGACCGTTCATGACAGTCTCAATACTATCGGCGATAATCTCTCGACTCTGGAGGGAGTATCGCATACCAGTTGTGCCCATGGAAATACCATCAGAGACACCAATGGTGTTGAATCGGTAGGGAATAAGACCAGCCTTGGCGACGGACTCCTTGACAATGGCGGAGAGGTCCATGAGGTGCATGTTACAAGGGTTGCCCTCGTACCAGACGGACGAGATACCAACCTGAGCCTTGTTCATGTCATCCTCTGAAAGACCAGTGGCGTAGAGCATAGCCTGGGATGCGCCCTGGGCCTTGGGCTGGGTGATGTTGGCGGAGACCTTGTTGAGCTTGTCATCGGCGCGGAGGGCAGAGGCGGAGAAGAAGCGGCTGTAGAGGAGTCAGTATTCAGAAGTAAATTGAGCTTTCAATTGACTGTTCGAGATGGAATAACTTACCCATTGCTTCTCGCAGAGAGGGGGAAAGCTCCCACAGCTCTAGACCTCAACAACGACCTCGAAAGCATAATGACGACGTTTAATCTTTTTCACTCGGGAAAAGGGGAAAAGAAAAACGTCAATTGAAGCTTCAACCACAAACTCAAATTGCGTATGAAGAGAGTCCGACGCCTGAGTAAAAGCGGTGGGATGAGTTTGTGGACTTTTTCTGGCTTGCGATGTCGGCTGCGGTTTTGTTTCCCAAAATTTAGGTTCCCTGTGCTCTTCCCTGTGACTGGGAGAGGGGGGAAGACGTCCCCAGCCCAGGGTGCGAAGAGCTCCCCGCATGACAATTGGAGTGTTTTGATTGGTTGGGTGACCTCATGGAGATGGCTCTTCGGGGGAGGTGCTTCAAGTCCGGAGGAGGCTTAAGCGTTGGAGTCCACTTTGAATAGAGTTATCCACTGAACTTGTGTGATTCAAGCTACGGATGCAATGTAAGATCGTCCATGATGCCGAGGATCCGGCCTCTTCGTGTGAGTCTCTTTGATTACATCTAGATGCTATTTCTATCCTACATTCAGGTTGTCGAAGTTGAGTAGAGAATACATGGTATTGTCATCCTTGTCACCAGTTCAGAGCGACACCGGCGGACCATACAGACCCCTGCTACATCATCGGAGTGTTTATTGTTCTGAATGTATTTTCATGTTTCTATGACTTTGTACTCTTGTCTCTAATTCTATCTGGTCTCATTCGTGTTCTAATAACCATCAGTACAAGCCCGCATAAACAGCCAAACCACGGACCATGTCTTTGTCTAAGTCTTCAAGATTCTCCTCACTGAACAACATTCAACCATCCAAAGCAACCCACTCCAAATCATCCAGTGCCTTCTTGATCTTCTTCGAAATATCCTCAATGAACTCAAACTTGAAAACCTCATAGTGATGTCCCTCAATATCTACCACATCAGCAAAAAAGTTCTTGTCGTACATATCCCACCCCAGATTCCGCTCCTCACGGCTCAAGTCCACAATATCAGTCCCGTTCTCCGTGGGCACGGCCTTCTTGGCCCGGAGGAGACTGACCCGGGGCCGACGTCCTACCTCCCAGGCCGGAGGTGTCCAAGCTTGAATCATACGGCGAGCATCGGCCATGGCTAGATCCGCGAGGATCTGGTTCTTGTTCTTTCCCTCCTTGGAGTCTTCACCAGGCATCTTGCGCTTTTCGCTAGAGAATTTATGAGGGTAGATTGTGTCAACCATGAGAATTCCGATGACTTCAATGTTGGAATCTTCAAGCTGCTTTGCGATTTCGAGACTCAAGTGACCGCCCATGCTCCATCCGCCAAGAAGAAGTCGGATCTTTCCAGCTGCGTTGCGACGTCTGGGAAAGTCGGGCTTCTCGACGGTTTCTTTGATCCAGCCAGTGTAGAGACGGGCCATGTCGCTGAGACCGCCGTCGAAGGGCTCGCCGCTGTGAAATTTGGGGTTGTAAATGCCGTAGACTGGACGACGGAGAGGTTCTAAGCAGTGGTATGAGAATGTGGTGCCGCCGCCATCGTGGATGAGAAAGGCTGGGACAGCTTCGCCAGTCTGCCAGTCCGCAGGCTGGACTATTTCAGGGTTTGTGTCCATGGTCGATTTCCACTGTTGATTCGATCTTTTTGATTGCAATTTTCGTTGTGCTTGGTTATCACTTGAGTTGTGTCTGGTGAGTGAGAGTAAGAACTTCGCTGGGCGTGATCCTTATCTAGGAAGGTATGCTGAGATCAAATCCTGCAGTCTTAAATGCTGAACAATAATTCGCTCAAATGAGAACGAAAGAGTATTCTTCAAAAATTAATGCAAAGAACAAACGGATATCTAACAGGTCCGATACACGGGTACCGAACAAATAATCACAGCGTTGTGCTACCGAGTCTAACTCGTATCGGATTTATGACCTTCGGAGCCTATCGGCGGCGGTGACACCTGGCGCCATCGGTAATTGCGGGGCCGGGCCGTGATTGGAGGCCGGCCGGACAAGCATCATATCTCATGCGGCATACAATGCGCTTCATCTGATTGTTCATATTTATGGTATCTCATTTCTATTTTACAATCCTTAGTATTGTCTTGCCTCAATGGGCCCAACTTGAGGCAACGCCAAGTATCCCTGTAGTCTCCAGAGAAGCAAATGCAAAGCTCTCATGCTTCCACTTCTAAAGTTCTTCAACACCAAAATCTCATGGTCTCGGAATACCTCTGACTTCTCTCTCAACCTCTCAACCTCTCCTTCTCCTAGTAAGTATCGCAGATCATGAACTGCCATCTTACTGGCATAAGAAGCATCTTCTATATCGAGAGTCGCATAACTGTTCATGTCTTCCATATCCTCTTTCGGGATATAAAGGATTGCTCCACCTCCTGGAATTCTCTTCGCCTCTTCCCAGCTGGCAACTGGCCTTATGAATTTGTGTGGCGCCCATAAACCTTCCCTGCAAGAACGTGTGATGAGCGTATCAACAGCCACACGTCGCAACATCCCAAGAAGTACATCGCCCATGTCTTCTCGGAAAACCTTTGAGCCGGTACCATGTGGAAGGTTTGCCATGCCTTGGTGGCCACCCATCCTTGCTTGATAACTCTTGCTACTCTTGTTTCCTTCGATTCCTCCGATCATATCGATCAGACTTTTGCGCGCGAGAGTGTAGGCGACGATGCGCGCTCGTCGTTCTATCAGTCCTTCGTTTGTTTCCACATCCTCAACGCCTACTTCTGTGCTTATCTCAGCTTCGGCACCTGCGTCTCCTGGTGTTGCTTGGGCTGGCGTTGTTTTGGCTTCCGCTGATATGTCGGCTCTCGATGAACTGGCTTCTGTAGCCATTTTCGCGATTTCGTTTTGTACAAGTCCGATCTGCCTCCGCGCCCGTTCAATCCCTCTCCATATTGATTTCAAGTCATTAGACTCCATCTCCACCTCTCGCTCTTCTCTTGTCGGCTTGACTCTTAAGAAAGAAAATGGGCCTGGTGCCCACCAGTGGCCCGTCTGCTCGGGATCTGGGTGCTCGACCAATTCGAAGTCCTGCAAGAAGTATCTGGGGAGGCAAGCGTTCGTATTCTTGCACCACCTTGTCGGACCTATCAATGCTTCCGCGTATGGGTTATTTGACAGCTTCTTCCGAAATTGTCCTGATATGGCCGTGGGCATCGCTTTCTTCGTACGTCGTCTCGCCTGCATGAACTTATAGTCCATCACGGGAGATATTGGTAACCTTCCGGCATCTGTATCTACAGTCTTGTCTTCGGGATGGATTCTCGCTCGTTTGCCGCTCGCTAGTCGATCAAGTTCCGATTCGATTTGGTTCAAGAGGGCCATTTTGCTCAATTCGGATTTGTCGTAAGAAACCCATCGTTTTTGGCAATTGATCGTCAATCCAGAAGTTCGAATATGGCCAGAGCAGGCCTTTGTGTATCTCTTCATGATGTCTCGTGTTGTTATGACCAGCTCATCGTCGACTTGTGGTGCTTGTTTGTCGCAAAGCGTTTGAGGATGAACAGCTAAATTTCTCCCGGGGTCGGATTGTTATCGATAAGAGCCCCAGCTTCGTAAAGCTTCCCCCACCACTTCCGCCCGGCCCCGGTCCGTAAACTTACATCACCGTTCACATACATTCGCGACCATGTTTCTACGGCCAAGAACGTTGCGCGTACTGCGCGGCGTGTCGCAACAACATGTGAGAGCTTTTGGCTTCTCCAGTTCTTCCGGAAACTCGCCAATGTCACCAATGGGCAACATTCCCATGCCCTACATCGAGGAGTCGTCGGTAAGCTACCTGAGTCCAATCTGGTACCTTCGCGCAGCTAACAATTCCAGGCTGCCGGAAGAAAAACATGTTTGTTCGGATTGGTGTCGCAAATGGTTCAAGAAGCTGATGGGTTATAGGGGATATCTTTTCCAAGCTACTACAGGTGAGGACAAGCTCTAGCCATCGAGCTATCGTTACTAATAGTTCTAGGAACGCATCGTCGTCCTAAATGGTGAAGTTAACGACTACATGTCCGCTTCGATCGTGTCACAGCTGCTTTGGCTCGAGTCCGATACCCCCGATAAGCCAATCACGATGTACATCAACTCTCCTGGTGGTTCCGTCACCTCAGGTAGGTTCGCTCAACAACCAATTCACAATCGAGACTCACAAGAAGCACAGGAATGGCGATCTACGACACAATGACATACATCAAGTCACCAGTATCAACAGTATGTGTCGGCGGTGCTGCGTCAATGGCCGCCATCCTCCTCGCAGGAGGTGAAGCAGGCAAGCGATTCTCTCTCCCCCACAGCTCGATCATGATCCATCAACCACTCGGTGGTACTCGAGGCCAAGCATCCGATATCATGATTTACGCAAACCAGATCCAGAAGACACGGGAACAGTCGAATAGAATCATGCAGTATCATCTCAATAAGGCAAAGGGTCATGAAAAGTATTCTCTTGAGGAGATTAATGATCTGATGGAACGGGATAAATATCTGTCGCCGGAAGAGGCTTTGGAACTCGGAGTTATCGATGAGATTTTGACGAAGAGACCTGAGTCGGAGCAAGAGAAGAAGGAGAAGGAAGAGAAGCAGGGAGCGGCTGATACACCCCAGACGAGTTGAGGCTTGGACCTTTGGGTTGAAGATGTATATTATTGCTAACAAGCGTTTATGAAATACATTCCCGGGTTTGCTTCTGAGCATTCATTCTTGAGACTGCACCCACGCTCAGGCTCTTCTCCCGTATTCAAGAGCAGTGACCCCAGGTACTGGTCCTGGAACCAAACCTTTCACCAGGAGTCAAATCCCATGTATAATAAACATACATTCCTACGTATTTAACCACGAGGCGTAACAGGATAACCATATACCAATGTCTTAGAGAGCGATGCATCCCTGTCAGAACACTTCAATGATCCTAGGGAGAAGTCACGGTGCAGGGTAGCTTCAATGTTTGCACTCCTCTGTACAGAAAACGTACTCTTGGATACTACTCTATCTTTTCTCAAATTTGAAGGAACAAATGTGTGATATTTTGTTAAAAATGATATCACGGTTGCTGTGCTCTTCGACATGGTGCACAGCGGCTGCTGTGGAAGTTCGCCTAATACAACGAATCCCACGCTGGAGAGGATTGTGGCTGTCTATTCAGTTTGTTGGCAGCGAGAGGAAGCACTCGCCATATCTGCCAACAGATATTCATTACCAGACATGGGCACCAGGCTATTTAATGTTCGTGTTGTTCAAGTTCGGCCGATAAAGAAAGACAGAGTTTATGAGAAGATTTGAGTTGAACCAAGGTTCATGCTATATACTGACCGTCCACCCACTTATAGATCTTGTGTGGCAGCATCCTCCAACCAATCTTTGTACGTAGAATCGTAGATACGCTCTCAATATATGTACTCTTTGAAAAGTCACCAATTCGTTTGTTTAGTTGTGGTCGATGCGGAAGACCGCAACATCGTGTGTCTGCAAGTTGGCTGAGACAGTCTTGCCCTTTCCTTTAGCACCAGTCAGAAGCTCAGTCCACGAGTACTCCATATCCTTAAGTCCTGGAACGTCCTTGAGGTTCAACTGAGTGTTCAAGTTGCCTTTGCTAGCGACGATGGCGACAACTGTTCCGGTTGAGATGGGCCCGGACCAGTAAGGGTAGATCTCGCTGCTTCCCTTGGCGGGAGTGTTGGGAGGAGTGAAAGGCACAGCTGGCTTGGAGAGCGAGTCTTGGTTGACGGCGAGAAGGCCCTGGAGCATAGTTAGTAGATGTTTTCAGCGGCTGCGAAAGTGGTTGTAGGTACCTTGTTTGTGATCAACTTGACCTCATCGCTGTTAAGCTTGGTCATGTCTGTTCCGAGAATGATAGGGGACTTGGTAATACACCAGATGGCAAAGTGTGTTCGCTCCTCAGCAGGAGTAAGAGCACCGTTGGCAAGGATCTAGGTTTTGGTCAGCCCCATACTCACTCAAAGCCGAGGTAGGGTCAAGACTCACCATCATATCGAGATCATTGTAGTGTCCTGGTACAGTGTACTTCAGGATAGGTGCCGCCTGGTTAGCAATACGGACAACATCCGCCCATTTGCCCCAGTTGTCCTGGCTCATTCGCCACATGTGTCCAACCTGAGCACCCCAAGTCCAAACCTCATCATAACCCCAGTTGCAAAGCGAATAGAGGATGTCCCTTCCTGTAGCGCGAAGGAGATCCCTCATCTTCTCATATCGAGGCCTAGAGCTAGGAGCTTGGTTGTTGGGGCATGTCTGGATATCGGCACCGTTGCCTGTGTTGCAGGGTGTGTAACAGTTGTCGTACTTCCAGTAGTCAACACCCCAGCTGGCAAGAAGATTTGCGTCTTGCTGCTCGTGGCCTTGACTTCCTGGATAACCTGCGCAAGTCTTGGCTCCGCCGTCACCATAAAGACCGAACTTGAGGCCCATTGCGTGGATCTCATCGGCGACTGGCTTGATACCTCTTGGCCACTTTGCAGGGTCAGGAACAAGATTGCCCTTGGAGTCACGCTGCTTTGTAGACCAGCAGTCATCAATGTTGACGTATTGGTATCCAGCATCCTTGAGACCAAGGTTGATAAAAGTCTTGGCTGTAGCAAGGGCAACTTTCTCGCTGGCTGCGTTACATTGTCCTTGATTCTGGCTGTAGTGTTAGTGACTAACACATGTTATGATAGACTTGGGAGGAGCCCACCCAGCCGTTCCAGCCAAGAGCAGGAAGCTTTCCAACTTCACGAGTTTGAAGATGATTTCGTGAAGGGACAGCCGTGGCTAATCCGGCCAGAGCCACGACACCGAGAGATTGAGTATTGAAGAACATCGTAAAGACACCAGAGCTGTGATTGAGTATGTACAAGATATCAACTGAAAAGGCACTGGAAACATGTTTCTTAAATACACTTGACCCATGAACATGATCGTCTAATTCCGTTACGGCACTTCATAATGCTTGAGCTGCCGGCTAATAAGACAACCGCTGGTTAAACTCGTATAAGTCGATACCTCCACAAAAACAAGTCCGGGGAAAGTCTCAGATCGGAATTGATCAACAAATCACACGACGCCCAACTCCTATTAATTGGCGCGGCTCATCGCCAACTCCCGTTTTCCCCAGATGGAAAAATGCACTTCTTTTACCGCTTCAGCGTTGGTGATCCACCGAGGATCAAGCCGAGTACTACCTTCCTCTGCGTGGCGTATTTGAAGTCGTTCGATGAATTGAATGGTGCTGTTCCAAAGTGAGGTTGATGATTGAATTTGCGGGCCAATCGGAGGTGTAGCTAGTATTTCCCTACTGGGTTGAGGATTAGCGAAACCTTTTGGTGACCCTTTCATAAGCGGACCAAACATGATGTAAACTTAAACAACCTTGTTGAAACAGTCGATTCAATGCGTTTTTCTCAGGTCGGATGAACTGTTACTACCTGGTATGTTTCTTCTTAATCGAGACGTGTGCAGGGTAGTCGGGATGAACGTGCCGGTTGAATGGTGCGGATCTTGGGTAAACAGAAACATGCAGCTGATGATATTCGGACCGACATTACAGCTGAAGTGCGGAACAGATACAGAAAGAATACATTCTTAGGACCTTGATGGCGATCATTGTGATCAATAGAGACATAGGCTAGAGAAGAGGTGAAGACGAAGCCAACAAGGTGAAGAAGAGAGATCTCGAGATAGTTCACCAAGAGTATCAACCGATCGCATGATCAAGGGTGTCTGCCCACCCGGCTGCAATTGTTGCTCAGGCTAGCTGAAAGCGACTCAGAGAGGCAAATTGCAGGAAACGGAGACATGCGGTTTCGAAACATACTCATGGATAGTCTAAGGTATAGAGTCTCAGGTTACTTACACAACGAACCTTAAGGGGGGCCTATAGAGAGATAGACAAACTAGCTAGGCCGGCAAATCGTCCTTATCATGACAAAATGAAATATCATTTGTAACAGACTTGGGCAATCATAAGTAAATATCAGTCATCCAAAATATCTTCAGCTAATTATTCATGGCTTTATTTCCTAATCAGGCAATTAGACAGCTCCTCCAAGCCTCAGTAGTCAGGTCTAGCCTCTCATGGTGTTTTCCGACAAGCTCGGCATTCAAAATTGTTCCTGACGTCAGATTCGAGACCGTTCATGTTGAACCCCACCAAAAAAAGTGCCCCGCGTACCCCTCCGCTTCCATGATGGTGGACCAGACCTTTAAATAATTGCTCCCTGAAGATCTTCAAGACCGATCAGCAGAAAGATTATTCTCCCTCCTCTTTATATCTCGTTGGTGCGAAAGATAGCAGAATGGAGCACGACACCAAGACCCGTATGTGCTTCTCGACTCTACCTTCGAACGCGACTGACTCCGCCGACAGCCCAATACAAAACGAGTGATCCTACCTCATTCGCCAGTGAATCCGTCAAGAGGCGATGGCCTGTCATTCTGGTTAGGCTCCTGGATGTACCGCGTGCGAGGCACTCTCTAACTCTCAACTAGACCCAAGGAATTGACGATGTCTTCCGCGCCGTTACCAAGACCAGTGATCCCGAGAAACTAGCGGAGGGCAAGAAGATTATCGAGCAACTCGCCAATCTCAAGTACGAGGTTGAACATGACCGAAAGCTCAGGTACGATATACTTGTGTCGCGCACAGAAGAACACCACGGCTGACTGCGTAGTCCCCTCCCCGACGATGGATTCACGGAAGAGATCGAGACATATAACAAGGAGCTTGAGGCTCTTGGCCCCGATGCTCACTGGTACGATGTACCATGGCTGTTCTCCGAATGCTACCTATACAGGTAAGTCCATGTGACAAGAACTCTCTCTACATGCGCCGCTCACAATATTCAGACGCATCGCGGCCATATTCCGCATGACCGAACACTGGAAATCCTACGATCTTTTCGCCCGACAGAAGATGGACACATTCCGATCATCAAGGCCCGCCGTTCTCGAGCTCGCTAGCAACTATAGACAATTAGTTGAGCAGCTCCGCGCTGATAAGGACTCAACACATGATCCTAAAGCTGAGAAGACTCTGTTCCAGGAGATGTTTGAGATTTGCCTTTGGGGAAATGCCACAGACTTGTCACTCCTTACAAACTTGACATATGAGGATATACAGAAACTCCAGGGTTCTGAGGCTCGCAAGGCGGCTGAGAAGAACATCTTGGTGAATGATCTTCCTAAGGCGTTTGACATTCTCAAGAAAGCGCAAGCTGAGGGCAAGAAGGAGCGTCGCGTTGATATCGTCCTCGACAATGCTGGCTTTGAGTTGTATGTCGATATGATTCTGGCCGGGTATCTTCTCTCGGCTGGTCTCGCCACACAAGTCGTCCTACGACCCAAGTCCATCCCTTGGTTCGTCTCCGACGTTGTGCCCAGCGATTTTAGTGGCTTGTTGAACGCTGTTGCCAACCCTCGTGCTCTATACGACACACCATCAGAGGATGAGGAACTCCAAGGCAAGAAGCCTGAGCCTCTATCTGAGGATGGCGAGAAGGACCTTAAGTTCCTATTCCAGGAGTGGGCTACGTTCCATGCTGAGGGACAGCTTATGCTCCGCCCTAACCGATACTGGACTTATGGCGGTAGCTTCTGGCGATTACCTGCTGAGAACCCTGAGTTGCATGAGGAGCTCAAGGAAGCCGAGCTTGTCATCTTCAAAGGTGACCTGAACTACCGCAAGCTCGTCGCTGATGTAAGCAACCTCCATCTTGTTTGAAACCAATGCTGACTTGTGACAGGCTGCTTGGCCCGCTACCACACCTTTCGTCGAGGCTCTCGGCCCCATGGGTCCCTCTTCAGGTGTCAACGTCTTGTCCTTGCGAACTTGCAAGGCCGATGTTGTCGTTGGTCTTCCGGAGGGTAAGGATGAGGAGTTGAAGCAACTGGAGGGCGGCGGTGGCGATTCTGGTGCTCGAAAGTGGGCGTGGAACGGAAAATGGGCTGTTGTGAACCTGTCTCAGGGTCATTAGAAGGGGTGAGTGACGGTTCATTTTGTTGATATGATTATAGATGTTTAGACGTATAAAACACTTGATAGAGAACATATACCGATTCTCTTGGACAATATCCCTTCACTGCTTTCAAGTTGGGGTAGCAACAAACACGAAGGGTTCTGTTTCTTCTGCTTCTGCTTTGTTCAAGTTTTACTGTGTTCAATCTACACGCACGTGTTATAGGACTGTTTGTGATCAGATGATACCACCAGAGATACAGATCAAATTGAAAATGACGAAAGAAGCCTATTCGGAGCAACGTTTTACGAACAGGAAGTCAGGCTCGATTCATAGCCCATGATCAACGACCAGGACAACCCCAGACTTGACGCTACCGAGTCCCTTTTCGATATCGAATATGCCGTTGAGAAATACGCGTCACAGTGGTATTCTTATGTTGACTTCTTCTTGTCCTTCTTCGCTTCCTCCGAGGCCTTTCGTTCTCGCTTCGCTTCTATCTGTGCGACGATGTCGGCGTGGATAGAGCCGGGCGTACGAGCACCACTATTGCGAACGCGATCCTGAAGGAACCTTTTAGTCTTTAGTCTCTTAACCTTTGAACTATAATACCTGATCGAGCGCAAGACGCCCATCGTCATACGTCGGACATACTTCCGCGTTGGGTTGTGCGGCAAAGCACTCGTGTTTAGAGACCAGGGACTGGGGAGCTTGATCAGGCGAAGTTAGCTGAAGGATGAAGATGATGCGTGAGGGAGACGAACGGTTTGATGTGCCTTGAAGAGGGCCTTCGCTTTTAGTAGTTGGGGAAGAAGCTTCCCACTGGTTAAGTACTTCTTGAGTAGGCATGACGAACGACTTGAGGTGTTTCAATCTTTGTTAGGATAGGTCGATAGAAATGGAGGGTTGTGTTGGGAAATGAGGATAATTAGGTGGTTGAGTCAAGAGGATGAAGTTATAGCAAAAACGAAAGTCAATTGATTTTTAACCCTTCACATGAAACCTGACGTCACATAGATGCACATTGAGTTACAGAATGCGGCAAATCATGTGCAAGTTTTGAAAGTCATCGTCGTTGTATTTGTGCGACAGAAAGAACGAGCCGCGAAGGCTGTTATTGGGTTTCGTTGAACTCGGTGTAAGTCTGGCTGCTCCAAGATGAGGCATTCAGTGGTCATAAACCAATGGTTAATTGGTATCATTAGAAAGAGTTGAGAAATACCACTGCCCAATTTAGCCATCTCAGAAGGGATCCTTTGTGCAAGTGAAGCTCTTTCTCATAGCCAACTCCCGGTCTGAACTTAAGATGTGAAGTCTACCTGAGAGTCTGTCCCGACAGCTTGGGCCTCGCTCGCGAAGGATGCCAGAATGACTTAGCAGGTCCACTGTCGTCAAACTTGTCACTCGGCACAAAAGACGGTGCGACGTGTTATCAGAAGATGCAAAAAGTTTAGTTTAACATGAACTATCCGATATTCTCTTTTTATTCCATTCTGGCGATGATAATACTTTAATTAGATCTTTGATCTCAAGAAAGAGGTACCTGAGCAGTTCCTTCTTTTTGTCGCCCGGGACACGGGTTCCTGATCTTCTGGAAGGCGCCCCGCAAATGCAAATGCAAACGGAGCTCTTCCGCGTCAGGTGACGGATTTAGGCTCCTCATCTTGCATTATACATCAACTTTAATTGACCTGATCAGCCATTATAGCATCTTTGACCGTTTATGACTTCAGCGGCGAGACGTCATAATGGACATGAACAGTGGACGACCTCTCATTCCTCGCCTTCCAAGCGGTGTATCTCCTCAAAACCACAGCCCATCAAATACAAGACCTGCGACCTCGGCTCGACGACAGATCCGCTCACGCGAGGGATGTTTAACATGCAAGTATGTATAGAATTTGTATCACCTGACTTCAAATCTAATCAATTTGAAGGAGGAGAAAAGTCAAATGTGATGAGCAAAGACCACGATGCTCTCATTGCGAGAGACTAAATATGGAGTGCAAATGGCGACCTCAGCAACGATCAGGAGTTCAAAGGAGACAAGCGCCTTCCACCGAAGTCCCTGATCAATCTATCGAGCAGCACCTATCACCAAATTTCGATACATCACCGGGGAGCTCAGTATTCCAACCAGGAAACGCAGTTGATGAAGTCTTCGATTATGCAAGTTTCATGTGGGACTACGGTGATTTTTGGCAACACGCCTCACCAGAGACACAGCAGCATCAGGGGTTGGAAACAAATATGTTGGTAAGACGAAACTATTGACTACATCTACGCGGGCGGTGCTGACACGAAAAGGCGGCTCAATCGCAGATCACATTCCCTGACAGGACAGCTTTTGCGACACCACTTCCAGCGCCCTCACTGATACAGAGCAATGGTAGTCGGGACCAAGATGCTACGGATGGGAGTGCTAAGTTGATGGAATTCTTCGCCAGCTCCGTCAATCCCCCTATCATCGCTGAGGTCGAGACTCAAAAGAAGTGGGTGTCCATGCGACAAGCTGTTGTCGAAATGGCAAGCATTTCTCCCATGGTGCGACACGCGATCATGGCCTTTTCGAATTTACTTCTTTCTCGACGCGATGGGAACTGGACTATGAGCGATGAGGATCACTATCAGCGAGGCGTTACCGAGGTCGCGAGCCATGACGGCACATCAATGTCGGAACACAGCCCTGCACGCGAATACCTTCTCGCAGCATTATTCTTTCTCAGCTATATCGATATCTTGGAGAGTCGTCTCGATGCTGCGCACTCAAATCTCAAGCGCGCATATACGCTCTTCCAAAGTAGTAATAAGCACGGCCTGACAGCGGTAGAGAAGCAGTTGCTTCTTTGGATTCGACTTCTTGATGGTCGGGCGGTGACGGCTGGTGGCTCTGGTCTTTTTCTCACTAAAGACGACGAAGTTCTTTTGGTAGAAGCATCACCCGCGAGTTTCGATGGTGAGCCTGAAGAAGTTTCGAAAGATCCCACTGATGACATTGAGGACGTGTTGTTTCAAGTATTGTATCAACCTGGGGTTGTGTTCTACCAAAAAGTCCAAAGCTTCATGGGGAGGATATCCAAGATAGACCCCTGGCATCGTTCTCGAGGGACGGTCGAAGACGAAATCGAAGTCATGAACATCGGTACGGTTATAGCGGCTGATTTGCGAACTCTATACGAACACCGTCCACCATTGATGGACTTTGCTGTGGCAGGCAAGCTAAAGGAGCCTCACGTCTCGAAGCATCTAGCTTTTGTCATCACACGAGCATTTCGAACGTACCTGTCAAACTATTACGCAAGCAAAGTCCACCTCCACCGAGTTGCGTACAAGAACCTTCCCCTGACCAAGGAGGCGTCTGAGGCGTTGGACCAGATCCGAAATCTCGCTAGACAAATTGTGGCGGACTTGGACCCTGAGGATACGCTCCCCGTCAACATGCTCTGGCCGCTGCTGATGCTGGGAGTTGAAGAGCAAGATGCCAACGAAAAGGCGTGGATAAAGACTCAAATTCTCAGAATGGAGAAGGTTGCTGGCAACGCGCGCATCACGGCGCAAGTGTTAGAAGAGGTTCAAGCTCGACAAGATGCTGCCAAGGCACGAATGGATATCCGGGCCGTGATGCATGCCGTTTTCAACTCATGCTTTGCCATTGTCTGAGTTATTTGAGACATGATCGGCTTCTAACGGCTTGCTTTCTGGAGGAGCACGGAACATCGCCAATGGATTACCACCAATGGTCGCTCACCAACCTTTCTGCAACTCCAAGTACAATTTAGCTTCGCATATGCATCCGGCATATCGGGACGAACTAGTTCACATGGCTCATGCCACTAATATCATGCGACTTGGCATGGATTGCTTCTCTTGTTCTTCAACAGTTCGCGCTGACGGTCGGCTCGATGCCCCACCCACACTCGTCGAGCCGATCGGATGTGGCTGTCTCCAACTTCCCCGCATGATGCTAAAGTGGATGAAGCTGGGGATGGGTCTTGGCACTTGGACGAACCGACAAACCATCATGGTCATGAATTCCATAGATCCCCGCATGGGACGTGGCATGATACCCATGGATCCGATGGGGGCAGAAAGAATATCCCCACAATGTCGGAGTGTGGAACAAAACCCTCCCCATTGATCTTGAGGCGATTGATCATCTTCTGCTCTGATCTTGTTCTTCATTCTTCATTCCAACATCTTGTGATCTGAACAAGCAGTATCCCAACATCTAATCTCAATTATTCACAATGGGCTCAATCGCGACAACGAGCAAGTCATTCCCTGGCGGAATTCACGTTCCCTCTCTGACTTGGTTTGCCAATGATGCCAGCCAAGAGATCGACTGGGACGTACAGAAGAAGCATATCGAGTTCTTGATAAACTCTGGTCTTGACGGAAGTATGTTCAGACGAATGCTTCACATGAACCAAACTAACAAACTGCAGTCGTTATTGCTGGAACAAACGGAGAGGCCGTCACACTCTCAGCCGCCGAAAAGTCACAGCTCGTCCGAACCACTCGAGAGCTCGCAGTCTCCCTCGGCCGTCCCGATATCACAATCACATTGGGCACCTCATCACAAACCACACGAGATGCCATCAACGAGACAAAGCTCGCCAAGGAAGCTGGCGCCGACTTTGTCCTCGTTCTCACTCCCAGCTACTTCCACTTCGCTATGACACAAGATGCCATCGTGGCTTTCTTCGAAGAGCTTGCCGAGGCGAGCCCTGTTCCCGTCGTCATCTACAACTTCCCTGGCGTTGTCGCTGGCCTTGACGTCAACTCAGAGATGCTCGAGCGCCTGGGCCAGCACCCCAACATTGTCGGCGTGAAGTTGACATGTGGTGGTATCGCAAAGGTTGCTCGCATAGCAGCTCAGTTCAAGTCCGAAGACTTCTTTGCTCTCGCTGGACAGAGCGACTGGCTCGTTCCCGCTCTCTCTGTCGGAGGCACAGGCACCATCACCGGTGTCGCGAACTTGTATCCCAAGACCTGTCTGCAGATCTATGATTTGTACAAGGCTGGCAAGACAAAAGAGGCTGAAGCTGCACAGCTTGAGCTGGCAAAGATGGAATGGGGATTTGCCAAGGGTGGTATCAACGGTACCAAGTGGATTGTTGCTAAGCTCCGAGGATATCCTCTCGAGAGTTGCCATTGCAGACGACCTTATCCTAAGTATAGCGATGAGAGTAAGCAGGAGTGGATTTACAAGGTTGTTGAACCTTTGTCAGCTGTTGAGAAGGGTCTTGGTAAGAGGGAGGAGAATATCTAGACGGATGTTTTGGAGATGATATAATACGATCTTGAAAGAAATATAAACGGAAAAGCATATGAATGAAAGAAATCAAGACTATTGAAAGACATTTCATCTCGATGTTCAACATTTAACACTTTAAGCAAACTCTGTTTATCTGTTTATATTGACATCCCAACAATAGTGTATGTAAGACTGCAGACTTCAACAACAAAATCTTGACTCTGAATTGTCACTGATGCTTCGTACTTCACGATTTCAGTCATTTTACCCCTACAAGTGAAGCTCTCCAGCTCTCATCTTCTTTTGTCTAGTCTCACTACCGAATCATGTCCCGGATCAAAGGGTCGGAATTGTAAGTCTGGTATTCATCATGAATACCCCGTTGTAAACCGAGTTGCGAGTCGGATGTCTACTATCAGGCCACCATCAATTCAGCTAAGAACATTTCTCTGACTGTTAATGAATCTATTATGGCATTAGTTTTCGTTCAAACATGGAACAAAGTCATATGATGCCTTGGAAATTCGGTATATCGTTCGCCTAAGTTACCAATCTTGTTAGCCAAGCATCCCCGCATGACCAAAGAACCAATCGCCTCTCTTGGTCGCATCGGCTCGCGTGTCGGATCCTTCTCCAAACAAAATCTCAACTGACTCATGATGAACTACTACACCCCTGTCACTTCTTATTCCTCATGCGAAAGGAAAGAAAAACATGGTTGGAATGACCTCACCCTCGTCTTCTCCACACCCATCCCCGGATTATTATTCTGCTTTCCCCACGCCCCCCGGATTGACGATGGGATAAGCTATATATCCGAGGGGACCTTCCTGCGGGGGATGAAGGATTTACATGCAACACAGCAGCTCTTCACTTCCATTTTCAGAAGGTTCATCAGAAGATAAACATTAGACAATATGGGTGGCTTTCGCGCTGTGGAAGATAGGCCTACGCCAAAGGAGGTGTACAATTGGCGACTGTACACTGAGGCTGCCGTTATTGCTACGGGATCACTGCTGTAAGTTTACTCACTGAAACGTGATGTTTCGATATTAACAAATCACAGGTTCGGTTATGATTCTGCTTTTATCGGCACTACCATTGCTCGCGATAGCTTCAAGCGTGACTTCAACATCAAGCCAGAAGACTCGGCTGATATCTCGAGTAATATCACTGCCACTTTCCAAGCTGGCGCTTTCTTCGGTGCTATCATTTGCTTTCTGAGTATGTTTTTAATCTCCTGGACCAGGGATGATTGCTGACAGATTTGAAGTTACTGAGAAGATTGGTCGCAAGTGGGCTCTTCAGGCCAACGTTGTTGTGTTCCTCATCGGTGCTATTCTCATGACTGCTGCCACTCACCAACTGTCCTATATCTGTAAGTCACTCTTCAATTCATCTCAGTCTCTATCTAACATCCTCAGACGCCGGCCGCGCTCTCACCGGTATCGCATGCGGTGCCATCACCGCCACAGTCCCCAGCTACATCGCCGAGCTCTCCATCGTCTCCATTCGCGGCATCCTAACCGGTCTCTTCGAAGTAACATACCAAACCGGTTCTCTGATCGGCTTTTGGATCAACTATGGCATCAACCAGAACATGAACCCTTCTTCCGCTGCAGCATGGCGAGTCCCCATGGCTGTTCAGATCGCCCCCGCCGCTATCCTCTTCATTGGTGGATTCTTCCTGCATGAGAGTCCGTTGTGGTTGATGCGCAAGAATCGTGAGGAGGATGCTACCAAGGCGCTTGAGAGTCTGCGGCAGATTTCTCGTGATCATAAGTGTAAGTTTTGTTGGCCCAGGATGAGAATTTGGTGCTAATGGTGGGCTAGATCTTCAGGAGGATCTTGATATGATTCGAAAGCGTCTTGCGGATGAAGCCCTCGTTGCTAGCAGGTTTGGTACCGGACCTTGGGCTCTTTTCCGAGGCGCTGTATCTGAACTTACCCGCAAGGGAATGCGAAACCGTGTTCTGCTTGTTTTCTGCTCTTTTGCTCTTCAGAACATGTCTGGTGCTGCTGGTAAGTTGACCACCGCATTTCTACACAAGACACTGCTAACCATCGACAGCTATCAACTATTACTCACCCACTCTTTTCGGTTCTCTCGGCATCAGCGATGTTGCCCTGTACACTGGTATCTATGGTCTTGTCAAGGGTATGTTCAACAGTCCCCCGATACTAAGCTCTTACTGACTCTTTGTAGCTGTTGCATCTATCATCTTCTACGGTGCTCTCATCGACATGTGGGGCCGACGTAACCCTACCATCATCTCATCTGCCATGTGCTCTGTCTGTCTCTGGATCGTTGGAGCTTATGTCAAGATTGGACACCCCGCTACTATCATTGCTGAGGGCAAGGAGCTTTCTCCTTCGACTGCCGCTGGTGGTAAGGCTGCTACCGCTATGATCATGATCTACTCTGTCTTGTAAGCTTTTCCATGCCCACGACGCGGATGACAGTATTCTAACTTTTGATAGCTGGTCGTTTGGTCTCAACGGTATCCCCTGGATTGTCTCAGCTGAGATCTTCCCTGGTGCTCTCCGAACCTTGACAGGTACATACGCAGCCTGTGTTCAATGGTAAGACTCCTTCACACATATCCCAAATACACAGTAGCTAACAACTACAGGCTCACTCAATTCGCCATCACCAAGGCTCTGCCTTACATCTTCAAGTCCTTCGGCTACGGAACATGGTTCTTCTTCGCATGCTGGATGATCACCGCCACCGTCTGGGCCTTCTTCTTCCTCCCCGAGACAAAAGGCAAGACCCTCGAAGAGATGGACGTCATGTTTGGCTACGTTCACGATCGCGCTCCAAGCGAGCAGGACGATATGGTCAAGGCTGGTGCAAGATCCTCTGTGACTGAGCACAAGGAGGAAACTGTTTAAATAGGGGTTACCTAAGTATACACACTCTGCTCGAAATCTAAACCAGAGGGATATCTCCCCCATTGGCAATAAATCCACAAGGACCGTTACTAATCGTCGTTCCCCTCCTCACATCTGGTGAAGTGATGAATGATGAATTGAAGTTGTCGTTGGAATTGCAGGAGTTCGCAATTACCAATTCGCAGCCTCCTGGGAAGTTGGACCAGATGCAGTTACGAGTTTGATGGCATGCTACACAGCATTCGTAAGCATTCCGTGCTGGAATTCCAACTTGGATCTGATTTCTTGAACCACCGTAGTTGATTTGCCAGATGAAATGTCCTCCGTTCGCTGAATTGATGAGGTTATTCGCTTGACATGCAGCATATGTCGTTGCAGTAGCGAGAGTTGTGGTCGCAAAGAATGTCGTATTCCAATCGATAGGCCCTGTGGTCCAAGTCCAAGTCGAGGTAGTCGTCTCAGTAATCACATTTTCCACAGTGGCCTGCACAGTCGTACTCTCAGTCCGCGTACTGATAATTGTAGTAGTAACAGTCGCAGTAGCAGTGTTCACAGTTACGTTCCGAGTCACAGTTATAGTAGGTAGCGGCGTGCGACATCTAACCCGGGTAACGGTTTGGGCGGTCAGAGTGAAAATAGTAGTGTTGCAGACAACAGCTTGGATATCTGGCCAGCATCTCTTTTCCAGGGCCGGTTGAGCCGTTGGTACCAACTTGTCATCGCCACGTTTGTTACGGCGTCGACGGACGTAGCCTGGTTCAGAGGCGATGGGGACGAAGCCTGCTGTAGCAGGAATAGTAGATGTGTGTCGAATGGTAGCTGTCAATGTCACGGTACTTGTTGACGTGACAGTAGTAGTAGCTTCTTCCTTGTCGGTGGAGGTGACTACACGGGGTCAGAATCATAGTCTTCTTCCGGGGCTTTTGGCTCACCATCAGTCGTGACAGTAGACGTCTCGGTGACCCGCAGAGCAGAGACCACAGTTGAGTTGACAGTTTGAGTTCCAGTTGTGGTTGAGGTGCTATTGAAGGCAAAGACTGTCGCTGTAGGACAGACGGTTACGATGCGGGTTAGTGTTAACTGAATGGTATTCGTTATCGTAGTGGGAGGTGTACGCGAAGCAGTAGGAAAGGCGCCGCATCCTCGCGAAGTCACACATGTTCCTGTAGTAAATACATTTTGGGCGATAGCCACGCCGATCAAGGTGTAAATTAGTAGTAGGAGGTACATCTTGATGATATTATGTTCAGGCTGGGATGATTGTGTTTTCAAGAGACAGGGAGAAAGTGGGCGATCTAAGAATGTTATAAGGACAGTCCCTCCAATATTGATCTCCCGTCGATTCATCGTTTTCATTCCATGTCTTCGAGTCATACAGAGAAGTGATGATGCATAAAAGTCCATTATGGCGCCTTGATTTGCAAAATGAGGCCCGAGGCTTCGGTGGTAAAGTCAATCACTATACAAATAATCTTGTCCGCCTAGCGGCCTATTCTTTCTATTGTCCGAAGTTATATATACAGATATGTTCAGCTTGTAGAACCTCAGGTTTTGACAAACTTATAAACCTTTGAGAAGGTTAAGCATAAATGTCATAGGGTTATCCATTTGGAAAGAAAATAAAACATGCTTGCAGTTGAATTCGCAACCGCAATGTGAAGCGCCACTCTACACAAACAAGCCATATATACCATGCAAAATATTCCAATTGGACTATCAACTGCTTTTGGATTATTTACACTTCACGGCATGAAAGGTTATCAGCGCAGAGAAAGGGCAGCGTGCATAGTCCAGAGCTACGTGGCCATGACGAATGATGTATCTCAAGCACTGCCAGCAGTGATGGACAATGAATCTATGTCTACGTCAGAAGAACAAAAAAAGCATTTCTTTGTTATGGCGGCGTTTCCGTACCTGTTTTGGGTATCTTCAACCTCAGCACAGGTAAATCGTTGGAACCCCTGCCAAGAGAACAAAGAACAAAGAAGCGGCTCATTGCTGAAACAGGGATCTGAACTCTTACAATTAAAGCTGTTAGTTGGGTGTTTGTTTCATTTTTCAGGAACAGTCTAAAGAAAGAAACTGTGGCGTTGTTGAGGGTGAGGATATTGAAGAACTTATGAACAGAAGCACTCATATAAAGATGTATAATAATCACTTCAACGTTCTTGTTCAAATAGCATATACAACAAGAAATAAAGAATATCATATCATATCTGAAGCTCGGTTTTTTGCAAAATGGAACGATCTACGTACAATTATTCTTCAGTTCCGCAATACCAATATCAGCAACCTCAACACACAATGCAGACTGTCAACCCAACTTTGTTGACTCAACAAGCACCCTACGCTCCCTCATACACTGGTAGACCTTCAAACCCTATCACTGCATCCAGTTACAATAGACAAGCTCAAAACAACACACCTTCACCATCGCCATACTCAAGTATGGGGCGACAAGAAACATGGATGGGAAGCGTGGGCTTCACGGATCGCTTCACTAGAGACAGTATGGGTTATGGTCGAGCAACACCAGACGTAACCTTAACTTATGAGTCTGAACCTTTGGAACCTCTTTTTGGAAAAGCGCAGCCTTTGCCGCAACTACCTCCTCCAGATATTCAGCAACCCACTGCGCGCTCAAGACAGAGACACAGAGGAGACAAGACGTGGTCTCGCAAGCAACTACATTCAGGATATATTGAAGTGCCCAGAAATGTCATTCACAACGGAAAGGAGAATATAGTCACCAAGACGGTGTATTTCAACCGAAGCTATGGAGGGTATTGGCACAGTCGACCATAGATGACATTCAGGGATTCTTCAAAGGAGTTGTATTCATGACCGACATATAGACAACAATCGGGTATAGATCTCATAGACACATAATTCATAACTCATCTCAGCGATTCGCTGTCTTTTCGTGTCCCTGTACCTCAACGAGGTTGACTTGGTGATCTCTCTGGGCTTCAACGAACGGCTGCTTCTTCCAATGTCGTGCAGGGATACCATCACGAAAGAAGCCGTTTATCTCCTCCATACTGCGGCCTGTAACTTCGCCGACGCAGAAGTATACGTAAGTCAACGTGACGAAGCATAAGCCTGTATATACGAAGCCTGTCTTGGGACCGAGGTTGGCGGAGTAGTAGAGGTATGGTAGGGTGAAGACGGTAGCCCAGACCGTGACCCAGAAAGAAGCGACTGCGACTGCGTAGATTTTGTTTCGGTTTCTTCCAACGGCCATTTCGGAAGCCTAAGTCAAGAGTGTCAGAAAGACGACAAGTGAAATGGCGAAACACTTACAATAGTCCAGCCAAGGGGACCCCAAGCAAAATTAAAGGCTACAATCTCAATAATCACAAAACTGATAATCACTTTCCCTACAGTTTCACTTGGAGTTCCACCTGGAATACCCAGGCATCCTACCACAAAGATAGACACTGTCATAACGCCCGTGGTGATCAGCAAAAGAGGTCGTCGTGGGATCTTGTTGGCCAGCAACACCGCCGCAAGGACGACAAAGACCTGAATGATGAATACAATAAGTGTCATTAGAAACGGGTCTTTGAGTCCAATTGCTTTGGAGAAGATGGTGCCGAAGTAGTAAAACCATTGGATTCCGTTGATCTGCTGGGCGATCAGGGCACCGGCACTGTAGATCACTTTGCGACGTTCAATCGGATCTGTGATTAGTTGAATCCACGCACTTTCGATTTCACTAGAACTTTCTTTTTCGAGATCTTCTTCGATATTTTGCATCACGGGTTTGGCGTCGTAGTGCTTGTCTTCATGGTGAAGTAAGCGGAGAGAACGCATCGCTTTGTCATGACGACCACGACGGAGCAGCCAACGCGGCGATTCTGGAAGCCATGTAATTCCGAAAAATAGAATCAATGGGAAGATAAGCTGAAATCCAATTGGAAATCGATATGCAAAGCTCGTGTCGTTGTGAATAACACTCCTGTTGATACCAGCAGCGATGATCTGTGAGATAGACAAAACAAGCTGCCAGCACATAAGAAGGGGACTTCTCAAAGACTCCGGCGCTATTTCCTACAAGTAATCACACGATCAATAATAACACTCTCACATAATCAATCGGAGACTTTAGAAGACCTACTCCCATGTACAAAGGCGAAGTTACCGAAAAGGTTCCCACCCCAAACCCGGATACGGCTCTACCGGCGGTGATAAGAGGACGACTCGAAGTCGTAGAGAGCTGCATTACAACACCAACGACCACGGCAACGGAGCCGGTGAAGAGCGAGCCCTTTCGGCCGAATAGATCGTTTAACGGTGCTGCTAACAACGATCCCACTAACTCGCCCACATTGATCATGCTCGTCATGACAGCTAGATTCTGGGGAGAGATGTGGAATTCGCCATCATCACCCCGCGTTCCAAAGTCGCGAACAAAGACATCTTGACAGTCAGCTATATGAGGATACTTCTACACTGAAAGACCTACCGAGAGTCGAAACTCCGGTAAAGTATACGCCCTCGTAGCCGTACAGACAAGCCCCGAGGGCAGCGAAGCCGCAGCACAGCCAGACGTAGGGATACTTGACGATGCTTTTCGGCATGGTTCTTTTCCCTCCGCGGACGGATGGCCGCGCGTTAGGTTACAGGGCTGAAAGGGAGGGGGGAGGGAGGTTTGACCCTTTCCTTTTCTTCAACGGTAACGGCTTCTGGGTCTAGCTCTGTTTTGGAATAAGATATGGTATGGGGAAGAAGTTATCGGTGATACCGTGCAAGTGGATACGATGATATTAAAACAGTTGATGGATCATGGAAGTTCAGCTGCGAGCTCCAGTTAACGTTACAGCAATGACAAGGCTCAGGATACAGGGCCAAGCCTCAGAGTGAGGAGTGGTATCACGAGTTGCTCACCCACGCACTCAGTAACTTCCCATCCTCAAGCCCCCTTTTCTCTCCTCAACAGCCCCATTGCTTCTGGAACCTCGCTCCGAGCTCGCTTAGAAGGAGCTTCTCCCAAGTGCCCCAAACGATTGGGCTCAGATGGAAACCCAAGCTAACCCGTCAAAAGTCAGGATCATCGAAATAAAGTTTCACCCGAGTCATGAAGCTTTACCTCTTGAGGAAGCGCCGCGCCATCTTGATGCCGGGGCTTTTCTCAAAAGGGACCATTCGGGAAACGTGGGTGCGAAAAAAACAGGAGCACGGTTGCATTATGTGATTATCATTCTTTTTTTAAACTAACAGATTCATTCCATCTCACTCTTTGTTCACTTCCCACTTCCTTGCGAGGAAGACGCCTGGACCATCAGGTCCGTCGATGGAGTCTTGAAGAAAAAGCTTCGACCATTCGGCTACTGTAGTGTAGGTAGTTGAGCTATCACTCCCTAACCTAAGGTATCATTGGATTGAGAACGCCAAGAAAGGTTGTCTCCAAAATGGATATAATTAGACGTTGCTTCACTTTATTTCGTTCGCAGTCAACTAACAGACAGCTTCAACCTGGATGACCACCACCACCACCACCATCACCACCAAATACAGCACAGTACTCTGCTTCACACTCTCTCAACACCACGATTATGCGATCAATACTCCCTGTTCCAACTCCACCACCCGAATCATGTCCCTACTCTCGCGAATCAAACTACCAAGCTTCCGCCGATGTTATTCCTCTACTCATTGATGATACATACCACGTCTTTCACCTCAGCACCCCGCCAGCCACAAAGCACCACCCAGAGCGTCTAAGAGCAACATGGTCGCGACTCCGATCAACAAATCTTATCGAATGGGAGCGTGATCCAGAGCCTGTCTTGTCACCTGGTGAGTCAAGCTCTGATCCAGATGCCGATGGTGCTTGGACTGGGTGCACGGTGCTTGACTTGGACCAAAACATGAACATCTTTTACACGGGGTATAATTTGTCGCAAAATGGTCGACAGACGATACTTCGTGCCAAAGCAAAAGATCTTCATGGTGCGAGGTTTGAGAAAGACGCAACACCAGTCACAATTCATCCCCAAGGACTCGATAAGTATGAGGACATTGACTTTCGAGATCCCTTTGTCTTTTATAACCGCGCCGAAGGTCGATATTGGATGCTTGTAGCTACTCGACTGGCCAATGGCCCGTATTGGAGTCGCGGATGCATCGCATTGTTAACATCCCCGGATCTCGAGGCCTGGACCGTTGCGCCTGAACCTCTATACGCCCCCAACGACGTCTTCTGTCCCGAATGTCCAGAGATCTTCACACTGCCCAACGGAAAGTGGTATCTTGTGTACTCGCGCTTCCACGCTCCGAATGCAGGAACAGTATATCGCATCGCTGACACACCATACGGACCATTCCGCGTGCCAAGGGATGGATCTCATGGCCGACTCGACGGGCGCCGTTGGTACGCAGCCAAGTCATGCCCTAAAGCGGGAGATCCCGACAAGAGAATCACCTTTGGCTGGATTGGAGACTACGCGGACGATGAGAAGAAGTGGCTTTGGGGAGGTGATCTTGGTGTCACTAGAGTTATGTGGGCGGACACAAACGCCTGCCTGCGCATTGATGCTTCTCAAGAGTTTAGAAGTTACATATGGCGATGCTCAAAGCCTGTTTCGCCTAGCAATGCTGCTCCAAGCTTATATCTCTGCTCCCTCGGCACAACAGCGACTCATTTCCCTGAGCTGGGCTCTGCGGAGTGGAAGAAGGATCTCATGGTAGACTTCAAAGTCGCAGCTTGTGATGCCCATACTTTTGGCGTCATGCTCCAGACCGACAGCGCAGGTAAAGGTCATCGTCTCCAGTTTAACTCGCAGGGAAACGGCTTCTTCTCCGTCGCCCTCATGACCGACTTTCCACCCCTCGACGATTTCTGGGCAGATCAGTACCGTGTTTATATCCCCCGACCTGTCGACGGTCCCGAATTAGTACGACACGATAACGTCAGTCTCGTCGATGGAGTCTTCCTCTTTTTGAGGGGTCAGCTCGTGGAGGTATTCTGCGGAGGACGAGCGCTGAGTTTCCGACTACCTATACCGCCCAACTGGGCAAGCGGCGAGCGTGACGGTGTGCGCAGATTGGGATGGTTTGTGGAAGATGGTATGGTTGATTTAGTTGATATTAATATGCGGCATTCGAGGGGTTACAAGGACAGCTCAGTTGAGTCTGACAATGGCCTCGAAGATGCTGACTAATTTCTTCTATTAACCTTTCCGCCGCATTCCTCCCATTCGCGGCCCCTTCATCCAAGATCTCTCTGCGGCATCATAGGATTTGGTTGAATGACCAAACCGCTGAGAAGATCATAAGGCCCCGACGCGCCGGCAGCGAGGTCCCAGTCGCCGAAATCAGTATATTCATAAACATCAGCACCATAATTGCCCATCATGGGGCTAACTTTATCATTAAGCGGCTCGTTCAAATTTACCGCAAGAGAATGCTCCAGGCCGCGCAATATAGCCCCCTCCAGTCGATTAACTGCATATTGCATCGGTTGGTGGCTTTTGCTCATCATGCGAAGGTTCCAAAGATACGAATTCAGGGTTTCCTGCCAGAAATGTCGCTCCTGCGATGATAACGAAGTGACGAGAAGTAATGTGGTGAAGGAGCCGAGGAGCGAGAAGAGGTAGGGTGACGTGAAGTACCAAAACGCCTCGAGATGGTCAGGTCGCAAGCTTATAACAAAAGATATGGCGCTCTGAGCTGTCTGAAGCGCAATCTGTCGAATGCTGGAGAGGACTCGATCGTCCGAACACCGCGGTGAGAGTGCTGTAGAGCGTATTAAGCGGCGCAGCAGGGTCATTACGACGCCGTAGTAGGAGAAGTGCAGGTATCCGTGGAAGCACAGTTTGCGCTGGTAAATAACGTTCATCTGCAGTGTCGGCGGAATGCTATGGTACCAATTCGTCAACATCTCGAACAGCGGTCGGGCTTTTTCCCAGAGAATAACGGTATCTTGCTCACGACAGGTCCGCGCTGTGTAAAAGTTGGAGTAGACAACGGATAGAATCTGCGTCAACCGCACCATCTGTATAAACTGCGTCATGCCAGTCGCAGCAATAGATCTCCGGTCATCATCAGAGCCAGATACAGAAACAGAACTAGAAACCGATCCAGAAGCGGACACCGAAGCTGCGTGGCCTTCGCTGTCGAAATCAGAAAAATCGCCCGGTGTAAGATCGCCCACTGTCCAGTCATCGTCGTGAATATGCACAGGACGTCCGTAAGCCAATGCCGTCCAGCGATCCTGCATGAATAGCGCCCAGCTGAGCCGCTTGCGAACATTGCGCTCCCATTGCGGAATAGTCCAGTTGCTCGCATCAAGGTGAAGCCCAAGACATTGGCCGATCGCAAGCGCCTGGCAGGTAAGGCCCCATTGGAACGTGTGGTCCGGGTTGAGGGGGTCCTCGGGCTGGCACTGCAGCAGAAGGAGGGCGGCCTGGATGGAACTGAGCTTTGGGCGGTGATAAGATGCCGGTATGGCAGACCGTAGCATCCTGCGGAGGAGGGCGGCGTCAGGGGGGTTTCTGATGGAGAGCTCAGGGTCGTAGGTCCACCAGCGAATGGCGGATAGATAGATGGCTCCGAGGAGGGCGGCGGGAATCCGTCGGTATGACTGGCTGTAGGCAAGGGTAAAGGGGTCCTTGGAGAGGATGGGATAGCAAGGTTGGACGTGTCTCCAGAAGAGCTCAACGAGACTTGGGCCGTGAGGACGAACACAACTCTCGATGGCGTCGACCTGAGAAAATGTCGGATCGCCTTCAACTGCTTTTTCGTCACGAGCCATATGAAATGTCAAGGGATACTCCTGACCGTCATCTCTCTCCAGCACGCGTCGAATAGCATGTGTGTCGAGACTAAACTCGTGAGTCTGGGGATCGTAGGGTCGATGTCGCATTAGTATAGGTTCCATATCGCTCCCAAGACCATAAAGCTCTGCAAACCGCGTAGACGAGCATCCCATAGTGCGATCCAGGGGACCAAGCTCAGGGACCATGACAGAGGGCGGAGCGAGAGGAATGCCGCTATCAGCAGAAGCTCGGGTTTCAGCAGGAGATAAAAATGCCTGGACCGAGGGGACGGAGTGAACAGATTGGACATCGTCTCGCGACGCTTTCCGGCTCTGGCTCATGCTCCGCGCTGACGTTTGGCTTTGGTCCTCATGGCCGACATCGTCCTGCGGCTGTTGCAGGGAGATTGTATTTGAGTTTGGACCGGTAACACCACTACTGCCACTACCGCTGGCAACCTGTCGCTCCGGAGGATCATGCTGAAAGGTACACGGCGTAGCTCTCAGCTGGCAGTGGACGCAGTCACCGTCGCCGTCCTTTGTAACGCAGCGAGTCTTGCGCTTCCGACAGGCATCACAGGGACGAAGACTGCGACGCTGTCGCTTGCGAGCGTTGTTCTGATAGTCCTGGGGTGTGATGATTTCCATTTGTCGAGGAAAAAGGGCGGAGTTCTGCCATGTCCTGTTGGAGAGAAGCTGAGAAGCAAAGGTGAAGTGAAGTAAAGTGAAGTGGTGTAAGTTGTAAGTAAGCTTCTCTCTCGGTCTTAAGAACCTAGAATCCACTCCCCGCTTGTACTTATTTCCCTGTCGTGTCCGTGTCTCAAGCTATTGCAGAGGTCTTGGGTCTTGGTATGGTCTTACGCAAGGCAAGAAAAAAAAAGAGGATTACATATACAACAAACAAGATCGATCGATAGGTAGAGAAAAAATAACACACAACTACCGATCTTCGACCTTGCTTACTCGGCTCTTGGCCCTCGAACAAGCTCTCTTGGCATGAGGCTGTGTCGATAGACGAGTGACACTGAGCCCTACTGACAAAGTTGTATGTACAGTGAACTCGGCTCTAACGGTTTTGTTCTCTTTGGTGCGAGGAAGATAGGATGGTAGTGGTGATGATCGTTTAATACAAGACAAGACAAGTTCGTCAGCCTCAAAGTCAAGTTTCAGCTCAGGATCAGGGTTTCTTGGTATTTCTGACACAGACACCGCTGAATCAGCTGTTTCTCTCAGTGTTTCCTTTTTCTCTTGTTTATTACTTTTACGGTATCTTCAGTGGCTTTTTTTGTTTCATTGAATGGCTTTTGGCTGCCACGCGCCATTTTAAGCAGATGACGGTGGAGGCTGGGCTGAAGGAAAATAGGCTGGTCACGGTCACGGCCACTTCGCTCGTGTTGTATCCCTGTTCTGCAAGGTTCAAACGGGACAACCTGGGTTGAGCTGTCGCCTGGGCTGCGTGTCTCTCCCGTGCAGAAGCAAGTCCCCAGTTGCCATCTGCAGCAAATGAAATAGAGTTGGGGCCGTCTTTCTGGCCCATGTAACGCCCTCCCTGTGGCTGCACACTAAAAAGGGATCAAGACAAAAGACAAGACGCCATGGCATGGCATGGAACCTGGCGTTGCTCCTCGTACCCAAGAAACAAGACCGGCGCCGTCTCCATTCTCTAGCACTCGGCGGAACTCAGAAACTGACTTTTTGCTTTGTGTGCACCAGTTCCGTGGGCTCGGGAGTTGGGGTATGCCAATGGTCTTCTAGTGGTGGTGAGTGGTAGTGGTAGTCTAAGAGGGGGGGGAGGGGGGGGCGCCTGTGCCGTTGGCGCCGAGTCTTGGCAAGAGGGCGACCCTGAAATTCTGATTTGATTACTTTACTTGGCTTTTGATGACGTAGAGTAAAGGATTCCCTTTGGTCCCTTTCGGATTCAACCGTCATGACCTCATTCTCCCAGAGCCTCTCAAGCCTCTCTCTATCAACATCTCAATGTCAGATACGCACTGTAGGCGATGAATAGAATCTCGGACAAAAACCTAGAAAGAGTTGTATTGCCAAGATTTACATCAATTCGCCTCTCAACCAACAATCGTGGTCTATGCGTGGCTTATGTAGTATCATGCCAAGAACCTGCATCAGCACGAATGGGCCAAGCTATAACAAGAAATTCAAAAAGAGAAATTCAAATCTTGCAGATCATTTTTCCCCTCATTGGCAATCATCCAAATGTTACTGAACCATTGACTGCACATCAGAGGGCTTATCTCGACCCTGGGGCCTGGGAACTGGTATGCAACCAAACCTAAACCTAAACCACAAATATGGTTGCAATACCCATACTCCCAACAACGCTATTTCCACAAGCCCTTTTTTCTGTCCCTAATTAATTGAAACTAGAACCAGCAACTTGAACTCACGCCATTCTGACATTTAACACTTATCCTTTTCCATGCCAGTTTCTTTTGAAACAAGTTCTACTACCCAGTCTAGACCAACCTCAGACCATTCGGCCCAAGCTTGACTAGGTCAGACCTTGGAGTGCAGCACACTCAATCGGCATGTGTTTGATTAGTTCCCTTGGAGCAGCCTCTACAATGTGCAGAAAGAGTCACGTACTCCATCTTCAGGGTTGCAATTGCCATGGTGGCGTTTCGATTGCCCCCAACTCCCGGCTTAGGGATGGATTCCTTGTCGATTCTTTCGAAGATCATTGAGGTTGCGGTCGATGAGTGTAGCAAGTGCGGACTCACAGTGATCACAGCTAAACGACAGAAGCAACTCCAGCCACCGTCATCACGCAGTTGCATCGGCCAGTGATGCTAAGGAACACCCGTTTCGATAGCTCACTGGCCAAGCCCTCATGAAGATCAATGCAACATTTCAATGAGCAAATAGTGATTCTCCTTTCATATTCCTACCCACATCCCCGTTGAAAATCACCTCAGCGAATCGGTATCATCCCAGCTGCCGGTATGTTGATCCAACTTCAAAAGAACCCTCTTCACTAGCCCCATCAAGTTAGGGAGAAGCCGTTTGGTCTGCCACATCTCAGGTCAGAAATACATGTGCAACGGCTCCGGGGGACCTGTGATCGAAGGAAGAGTGCAGCCTCTCGGGTGCCTTTCTCCCGTTTTTCTTAACAGCTTGCGCGCCGTTCCGTGGTAATCTGCGGCTGAGGGGCTCGTGATCACCGTCGCTCGGACGTTTGGTTATTTCAACTAATCCTGCAGCATGGCTGAGGCGCCGTCTTGGCTCGAGGACAGGGACAAAGTGGTTTTTCGAACGGGTAACTTGCTAACGGTTCTTGGTGTAAGCCTATCTCTTGGCAGGCGAAATGAATCCATTCCATGTGATCACTTCGTTGTGAAGTTTGCTGTCAAAGAGCTATCTTGAAGTTCGTATTCTTGGATTTGCTCTTGAATACCGACTATTTTAGATCTCCCACTTAGCTAGTTTACTAGATATGTGTCTTGAACCATAAGTACACGGTCCTTCGGGGCTATAGATGCAATATTGGACATTTTGACTTCTTTGACATGCCTTAGGACTCTGTGTACTCTAGGCAACAAGGAATATGCCCGCTTGAAATTCCGGTGATATTCTGCTGTTGTGAAACCTCAGCACTGCTTTTGAGTTCCAGTGTCAAGACTTCCGTTTCCATTCATAAACTTCTCAACAGTTCACCAATAACAAGTGCTTTCCATCATGAGGATAATCTCCACGAAGTTGCCGATTAGCGGACGATGAACAGGGGTACTCTACTAAATCGTCGACCACAAGAGGCCTCCTTCTTATTAATAGAGCTTGGGAATAAGTGATCGACTAACTGACGTGGAGATCTTTACAATAGCGTCAAGTTCTCGATGATCTTTTCAAGGGATTATGGTACCTACACACGAGCCCCTGATGCTGATGGAGCTGGTACAGGGTAAGCATCTTCTGGGATTGACGGTGTTCAGCCACAACTTCACTAACACTCTACGTCACCCGCTAACTCACCGAAGCGCACTGGCGGGCTTCTAGCCTAACCGCTCCAGCACTACGAAAGCCGACAGATATCGGGAATTCATACGAGTTGCATGAGTTTTGATACGCCTCTTTTTCTTTTATATCGACCATCGCGACATACTGAGTCGTGCAGTTGCGGCGAAAAGCTTTGTTAGTGCCCTCAGTTCGTCCTAGACCTCCACTACCCGAGGCACCAGCGAAGGAAGTCTTCAAACTTATGCTGCCAAATGGATACCAACGACGATAGCATCAAATATCGGACGAATAACTAGAACATAGCGTCGATAAACGATGGGCATATTGCTCCGGAGGCCGCCTAAACAGCAAAGCATAGTGTCAACATATGGATCCTCACAAGTCAACTCAGCGCATTGACTGGCTTGATCAGCATTTTTACTAGCGATGTTGTGCAGCATAGAGACTAGACCAGAATAGGCATCTCGATATTGAATCCTAGAACGTGACATGGATGGAGGAAAGTGTATCGAGGAGCCATTGGCAAGAAATGTTAGGTCGCTGAAATGGGCAATTCAACAGAGACCCGAAAAGCCTGTGGCGATTAGCACATCCAGTGAGTGATTGTCATGTCCGTGAATGTCGGAGGCGAAGACGGCGTTAGCCATGGGGGGTTTTAAGCTTAAAGACTAAAAACTAAATCGCCCCAGAATATCAAGATGATCAATGATCCACGACGACAAGTCGCATGAGTCAGTTTGTGAAAGAGGAAATGTAACCCACCCGTCATTTATTACATTACAGGGACATTGACCAGCTTAATGATAACACGGTTGATTGACAGATAATTAGTCTTCCTGCTCACGGGCGAGTTACCGCTCCAAAACCGTTTGACCGGCGCTATAAGGCAAAACCTTGCCCATCAGCATCTGTCGGACAAACCCGCCCAAGACCTATTCTTATCATGGCGAACTCCGTCTTGGCTGATACAGACAATCTCTACACGTTTCTACACAGTGATAGATAATACGATAGCTACACTATAGCTGACAAGGAAGGAGAAGGAGATTGAGTGAAGATATTCCCTCGGCTGGCCACTCACGTTGCCCACGTGTGTCTTGGCGATCCTGTCTCATGGAACCTTTGCGCGACCCCAAGTCTTTGATCGGCCGGGGCCGTTGTCAAAATAAAGAGGGCGACGGGCCTATTTTCTGATGATGATGAATTGTTCACCTTTTCTTTGTGCGTAGGTCAACATCATGAAGTCGTCAATTACTCTGGGTGCCCTCGCTTTGGTGGGCTTGGTATCTGCTGAGGATGTCCTGTACAGCAAGCGACTGAATAAGCGATTCGTCGATGATGATGGACACTATAACATGTGTATGTGATCAATTTGCGTGATCAGTGGTTCAATTGACTGATTCGTGTAGCGTTCTTCCACGTCAACGACGTTCACGCCCATCTCGACGAATTCGCAAAGTCGGGCACTGACTGCGTGGATCCCAAGAAGGGCTGCTTTGGTGGTTACGCGCGCATAAAGCACACAGTCGATGGGCTTCGAAAAGATCACCCTGATAACCTCTGGCTCAACGCAGGCGATGAGTTCCAAGGCACGCTGTTCTACTCATTCTACGGACCGTCCAAGATTGCTGAGAACCTCAACACCCTGAAGTTCGATGCCATGACGCTTGGTAACCATGAGTGGGATGGCGGTGATGAGGAGCTCGGCGAGTTTCTCCAGAACCTGACGTTCCCCGTCGTCTCATGCAATGTAAAGAGTGAATATGAGGGGCTGAACAAGACGATCAAGAATTACCAGATCTTCAAGGAGCATGATCTGGCCGTTATCGGTGTCACCACTGACACCACGCCTGGAATCTCGAGTGTCGGAAACAAGACTACCTTCCTTGACCCCATCACTGAAGTGCAAAAGTCTATCTGGGAGATTCGAAACAAGACTGACATCAACCGCATTGTCGCTCTCACCCACATTGGCTACGATGTCGACAAGGAGCTTGCTGCAAAGACCGAGGGTCTGTCCCTCATCATCGGCGGTCACAGCCACACTCTTCTCGGCGACATGGAAAAGGCAGAGGGCGATTATCCCACGATAGTCAAGGACATCAACGGAGACGAAGTCTTTATTGTCACTGCCTACCGATGGGGTGAATATCTCGGCTCCATCGATCTGACCTTTGACAAGGACGGCAAAGCCCTCGAGTACCACGGCGCTCCTATCCATCTCACCAACCAGACCGAGATGGATAAGGCTCTCAACAAGACTATTAAAGGGTGGCGCGGTCCTTTTGAGAAGTTCGCTGCTGAGGTGGTCGGAAACACAAAGGCTGAACTTGATCAGTCAACGTGTCAAGAGGGAGACTGTCTTCTCGGCCAAGTCATGGCTGACGCAATGCTCGAATACCGTCTTAACCAGAGCCGCAACGACGACGACAAGCCCGCTTTTGCCTTCATCAACGCCGGTGGAGTTCGCGCCACCATCGACGAGGGAAACATTACTCGCGGTGAAGTTCTCACTTCGTTCCCCTTCGGCAACGCAATCGTGGAGCTCACTTTCACTGGCGCTGAGCTCAAGGAAGTCTTCGAGGGTGCAGTAACCGGCGTTAACCAAAAGAACAAGAAGGAAATCACATCATGGTTCCAGGTTTCCAAGGGCCTCAAGATCGAGTATAACCCCGACAACAAGAACGGCTCCAAGCTCGTCAACGCAACCCTCAACGGTGAAGCTTTCGAGGATAAGACAAAGTACCGCGTCGTCACGCTTGATTTCCTTGCTGGAGGGGGTGATAACTTCTTCAGCATCGATGCTAAGAACCTGGCTACTCTTGATTCGCAGGATGAGGTTCTGATTGGGTACCTTGATGCGCATAACCCTCTTGACCCCAAGCTGGAGGAGCGTGTTGTTGAGACGAATGCGACGAGCAGTGAGGATGCTGAGCAGGGTGAGGCGAAGGGTAAGGGCGGAAGCGCAGGAGGAGATGGTAATGCGGCTAGTGGTGTTCACGCCTCGATCTTGAGTGCTGTGTTCGGTGTCGCGATGGTTCTGTTCATGATGTAAATGGTAGAAATGCATTTTGTATATATAGATGACTTACAGTGGACTAATCAATAGTCTTGCAGTAATTTGTTCCAACCGATCAACAGTTGTTTGAAGCTTTGACCTAAGTGTCAGTAATTTCTACCAGATGTAATCACATCAACATCCAATGTTCAAGTCCTCGCCCGCAGGAACGTCTCATAGTTCATCTGCATCTCATCCCCTGGGACCAAATAACCCTCCTCCAGCCAATCCACCTCTCTCCTCTCAAGACGACTTTTCACCACTAACAACATAATAAACACAACGGGAAGCAGGAGCCACAGTACAAGCAGCACGGCAAGAATACACAGGTATACCGGGACGGCGTATTCAGGATGGCCCATGGTCGCGATGAAGAACAATATCTTCTAGTATGGCAGCAACGTCATGGTGGGCAGAGCTGGGGTTTTTGTGCAAATTGGTGAATGGAAACAAGTCCTTTGTTCGACGGCGGTGGGAGGCCAAGTGTTCGGGTGGGAGTGGACATTGTGCGATGGTCACTGCCATGAAAAAGAGACACGGCGTTGTCAGAGAGTAACACTATCCAGAATATGACTTGGGAGGACGAACACTTTCTGATGTGACAAGGAGGGCTTTGTCTCTTGCGAACATGTCACCAAGATGAGTGTAGGATTGGTCAGGTTAAGTTGCTGAAAGACAAGAGATGTGAACAATGGACGTTATTAGGCTAGACTGAAACAAATACATAGAAACAGAACAACCTCATCCTGGCATTTGACATTCATTCATTCATGTATCCACCCATCTTAGTAAGTATAGCGGAAATCGGAAGAAGCGCCCTCCTAGAATATTTGTCAGTGATGTTGTCATGTCAGCACGAGGGGGCTTACTCACATCATGGGCCTCCAACACCTTCTCACCCCGATCAGCCTTGGCATTCTGCCTCTTAAAGTCCAAGTCACAGAGACAGACGAGGATGACAGTGACGAGACAGCAGGCGATGCAAGCCCACATACCAGGCTTGTACCCCGTGAGCTTGTCCTGCTCGCGGAACACCAGGCTGCCCGCAATACCGCCAAAGCCACCAAAGCCAACGAGAGTAGCGCTGCAGAAAGCTCGCTTCCACTGGCCGCGGATGTTGTTGGCCTGGAAGGACATGGCAGTTGGGATGTTGCTGTTGGCACCGGCGGTGACGAGGAAGACACCGAAGTAGCGCACGTTGGCACTCTCGGCCCAGCCCATGATGGGAAGTCCGATGAGGCAGAGAAGCATGTTGAAGAGGATCATGGGGCCTCGGATGTGATACTTGTCGCCGACCCAGGCAGTAGCGAACATGACGATACCAGCAAAGGCATAAGGAGGCGCAACGAGACACTGAGCTGCTCCGACGCTGAAACCCATGTTTCCGACAAGGATGATAGGCAGGGTGTAAGCAAGGGCGTAGCTGATGGTGGTGGTATCGAAGAAGATCATAGCATAGGCCCAAACCTTCCAGTCGGCACCGCCTCGAATGAACTTGCTGAACTGGAAGGGAGGGACCTCAGTGTCGCCACGATCACGGCGGATACGATCGACGACCCACTGACGCTCACGGCTACCGAGGAACGACCATGTCTTGCGCTTGGAATCGGGGAAGTCGACGAGGAGCCAGTATCCAGCAATACCGAGGGCGATGGTGAGAGTACCTTCGATGATGAAAATCCAACGCCAGCCAGTGAGATTCTCGCGACCATTGAGTTGCATGAGCTATAGTATGTGAGTAAGAGTGACGAGTGTATTCGGGGTAAGACGTACACCATAGGCGAGAATACCAGAGAAAGCAGAAGCGACGCAACCAAGGAGATAGAAGACAGAGTATCGCTTTCCAACCTCATCTATGGTCTTTGATTAGTGCTGATTCACTTGAAGCAGTGAAGATACTCACATCGAGTGTACCATGTGCTGAGAAGATAGACACAGCTGGGGAAGAAACCAGCCTCGAAGAAACCAAGAACCGCTCGGAGAGCTGCAAGCTGAGGGAACTTCTTAACGAATCCCATACCAACCATGACAGCACCCCACATCATAGTGATGAGGGCCAGATGAAGACGAGGACCGACTTTGCGGATGAGGACAGTCGACGGTGGCTGAAAGATGACGTAGGGGATGAAGAAGACCAAATTGGCAATATTCTACCACAATCGTCAGTTAGATTTCGACCCCCAGAATAGAGAGAAGAAGACTTACGTATCGGAAGCCAGTGAGTTGGAGCTCGGCGCTCATGCCCGCAATGTTGGCAGCACTCATATTGGTTCGGTCCATAAGCGAAACACAATACATAGCACCAACAGTCACGACGAGACGACGATCAATACGTCGAATGATGCTGCGCTGCTCCTCCTGCGTGAAGCCATGGTCGTGATCGATCTCAGAGCTGACCTTGCTAGGAGCCTGATCGAGATGATTGAACTCGGCCTGCTTCTCGACGCCGTCGTCACCATTGGTTGTTCGATCCATGGTTGCGTTGGTCAAAATCCGAAAGTGGTGATGAAGTCAAGTTTGAGTGGGACGGGGGAGAAAAAAAGAGGAGGAGGAGGAAAAGATGAAAAAGAAGTCCTGTTACACAGTTTCCAGGAGAAAAAGTGCTGGGCAGTGGCCCCCTTTTGAGAAGGAGAGAAAAAAGGTGGATTTGGCAGTGCAAGATGGAGAAAATCAGGTTCAGGTTCCACGAAGATGCAAGCTATTCTCTGCTTGTCTTACCCCCGAGTCTTTTGCTGTTTCTCGCTGCTCTTTGTCTCCAGTTTATTTCTGTCATTTCGTCCACGATCATCGCCCTCTTATATATACGCATTTTCTCCTCAAAGGCCCCCCTCCCCCTTCCATGGGGTCATACATCTCGATATCGAACCAATCCCACCGAACCTCGGGTGGCGGTCAATGCCAAGCAGAGTCACATAAAGAGCCCAAACGTTTACACACCCCTTGGGCTTGGGCTTGGCCTTTGGGAACACCATAGAATTAGAGCTCGCTCGACTCGTTTACTATCCAACACGCCAGCTTCCCCCGCAAGATCTACCGTCGCTTGCTCCACCAGAATCTGGGGTGTGGACATGGGAGACAAGTTTGCGGGGTAGGTAGGCTGGGTATTGCGGTATAAGAAAAGCTGCTACGCCCGGAGGATTGCCTGTTTTGGGGCGAGATGCGATGGAGGGCTTGTCATTGAGGGTCCCCCAGTACTTGTTATGTATCATCAGCAGGACAAGAAAGATTGAGAGATGGGAAAGGGCTTGTCATAGTACGGTCTTGGCTGTTTGTGCGGTAGCCCGTTTTCAGGTCAAGTGTGATTGGGTTTTACAGGCTCCCTTGCCTCGAGAAATAACGGAGAAATTGTGAATTAAAGTGTCATCTTGGATTGTGGAATTTGATCGTTCCACCACCGCCTTGTGTGTTGCATGGGTTGAGCCTCGAAGCGAGCATTGGCAATGGATCCATTGTTTGCATTATCATGTAGCATTGACGAGTGACCAACATAACTCGTCTGGTATACATAAGTACGCTGTCCTACTATTGCAGTATTGCTAGGAAACACAAGAGGGTCGGACTATCGGTCTCTCACTTACACCAGCAAGGCTCCCCTCCCTACCGCAAGCCACACCTCCTTTTTAAATCAGATACAGTAAATCGTGTCCTTGTCCATCAAACCCAATCTAAATGCGTCGTCAATACCTAAAACAACACCTTAATTATTCTCCTCTCGATCTTCTTTTCCCTTCGAGACACACTCGATTCAACGCTACTCAGTCCTCCCCCGCGTTCTCCCCCACCCCCGCATCAACTCTCACGTCCCGAGCCAATAACGGCTCAAAGAGCGACCTTGGATGCCGAGGCTCCTCTCCAATTTCGACTCTAGAGGTCAAGCTTAAGTTCCGAACCTGAATTCCTAGTCTCTCGTTGGGCGCTTTCGCCGCGGCGCTAATTTATGGTTGTTTTGACCTGGGCTCATCACTGAGCTGTCACCGTCGAGGGCTTGCAGTAGAGCAGACACACAGACAATATCCAAGGCTAGCATGGTTGAGGCAGTGATTTCTTTTTGTGGCAATTCTTGCGGGTCGTTGGCTTGGCTGTCGGCACGCACCGAAGATATCCAGTGATATCTTTTCACAGTTCTAGATTCCAGTAGTCAAAATGTGTCATTCAACGCTTTGCCAATTCTCCCTATACCATACTCTAGCTGAACCATCAAGAATGTCCATATCTCGGACACTGCCCGAATCCTTACACGCGTCATCTCATCATGTCGTTCTCTCTCATGTACCGTCCCAGACCAGTTTGCGCCTCGGTATCTCATCCACGCCGTAAACATTACCAAAAAAGATCAAATCCAAGCCAGAACGTCCCGTCCACACCTTCAGTATCCCGTCTCGTACCCTGTCTATTCATTTAGAAGGATTTGTGCAACCTTCAACGTTCACGCAATCCTCCAATTCATTTTACCTGCGGCGGCCAAGCACCGAGTCCTATAATCTTATTTGCTTGTTCCTGACCGAACCTCGGCTCAGGTTCAACGAAACGCGGATGACACAGTCGAGAAGGACTTCTTGATGTTGTGCCAGATTAATGCAGCGGTACCAACAACCGCAAAGATCTGAAGAATCTCCCAAGGCTTTCGAGTCTTGACCTCGGTCTCGATGTAGTCGATCTTGCTACCAGCCATACGAGGGAAGCGACCGGTTGTCAGGTACTCTTCCATGAGTGCATCCTTCTTATACCACTCCTCACGCAACCAGAGCTCAAAGGCCTTCTGGTCGTGAAGGGGCATATCGCTGACTTTGAAGCGGCGCCAGTGGAAATTGACCGACTTAGGGGCGCGACCTTGAAAATAGGTGCTCACCAAACCAAAATACTCCTCACCGAATCCACCTCGGCTAGACGCGTCGGTCAGTCGACAGTTACAATGCTGTGTAACGGGGCTTCGGGTTACAACTTACGGAATTCCCTCATATGCAACCGTGCAGTCGTAGACGTAGTCGATGCTTCCCTTGAGCTCGTTCAGACAAAAGAACATACCAGTACTTCGTGGAAGCATGACATGGTCTGGATCCTTGAGGTCGTTTTTGGCAGCCCAGCCAGCCGACTTTCTACGCCCATTATTGGAAAGATTCGTGCCTTCGGGGAACAAGAGCAGCCACATGGGGTCCATATACGACTTTCCATTAGGATCAACCTTGCGTTGCTTGAGTTTGTTGAGACGGTAGGCCAGGCGGGGCTGATCCGAGGCCATCTTTCGTGACATGAAGATGAATCCGTAGAAGCGCATTCCCCAACCAATGAGAGGGATATGCTTGAGAGACTCCTTGAGAATGATGTAGATATGCCCATGCATGCTAGGGGAATTAGCGTAAGCAATCCACCACAGATACAGCCAGTCAGTATAGATCTGCGCAAGGGTTAGTTTCTATCAACCTCGTCAAAAGCAAATCACCGTACTTGATGGTTGGCAATCATCACCAAACGCTCAGGGAACTCGAACTGAACTCCCCCATCGGGTCGCAACTTGATCTGGCCAGCGACCGACTCGTCACCGCTGATTCGGATGGTAGTCGGGCCCCAGATTTGGGTCATGGAAGTTGTCGTAAGACAAAAAGATTGTTTCGTCATAGCCATGTAAGCGTAGTACCAGTCACGATTGACGAAGTACAAGGGAGCGCCGACAAGCTGGGTAAGGAAAATGCTACCACCATGTTAGTTGCCTGTACCTGTTGAGGGACTCTTCGTTCATACATCATGCAACATGTGTTGAAGTATAGGGCGAACAAGGAGCCGCGCACAATCTGCATCAGAGTTCCATAGCTTTCTTTCCCCGAAGGATGCTCCTCTTTTTGTTTGGGCTTCTGCTTCTCTGCTAAAGACTTCTCTGCGAGACCAGCAAGTAGCTCCGGCGAAGGGATCACCGTCTCCGGTGGGCCATCGGTTTTGGTGTCAGCCATGGCGGTGCCTCTGTTCGTTTGTGTTGGTTCCCAGATGTTGTTATATGCTCTTTACGAGGTATTACGTCGACCAAAACTGAATAAACGAAGAGGCGCCCTCTGGACTGTTATATGTCGTGTCTGCCTTGTTCACGCCGTTCGAGCTAAGAGAATGCGAGGGGTCGCGTGGCACAGTCTACACAGTTAGAGACAGAAACCTGAACCTCCAGCCTCGTGGCGTAGAAATAACCAGAGAAAAATACACAGTCTATCAAAGCTCAAGATGAAGAAATCTGGCGAGGCTGCGAGACATTGTGCATGTGATTCAAGGTCAAAAGTCCAAGGTTAAGCTCAGCTCGAGCTTACCTTATTGCTCTGACGTGCCTGCGTGTGGTTAGCTGTTAACGCAGGTGACATCAGGCGGATGCGTCGGAGGGCGGAGGTCCTATGACGCCTAAAGACGGTGCACGGTGTTTTACAGATGCCGATCAGATTTGGCCAATGAGAAGCTACGAATATGAGATCACTTGGCATAAAGCTGTTGGATCTGCATCCTATAGAAGCTATCGCGGGAAAGATAAGACACTTTGACAGGTCATACGCAGATTCCAGCTGATCAGGGGCTTCTGCTCTCAAGGCTTTTAAAGTTTGAGTCAATCTTCAGGGTCTTGACACTGTGAAATGGTCCCTTGCAGCGAAAAGTTTTTCTTTTCGTTCTCAAGTTGAATGTTGGAACAGGAAGGCGGTGAAGATCAGCCCACGTCTAGCTCCTCATCGTATTCTGCCAAAGCCGTCGCAAAGCCGCATGGGGCATCACAGTAGCTCCCGTCTTCGGCGTCATCTGTAGGCAAATTTAATCAGCCTCAACGGTTTCTTTTCTTTTCACATGCCATGCCGAATTCCTGGCACCATGTCTAGAAGGTCCCTCTTACGAGGCCTGACCCTCTTGAGGCCCAATAGTAATCAACTACTAACATGTCGCTTTCTAACTCGGCCATCATCATTCACTCTGGCACCACAACAAACATGCCGTCTTCTATCGACAACCTCGACTCATCAAACATCCGAGATTCGCAGCATCGCAGAACTTCCGAATAGAATAAGCCCACGCTATCTCCAAAGCACAAAGCCCGGGTCGTCGCTATTATCGCTGAACTGGCCCAAACCTCCTCGAAATCTCCTTATCATCCACAAGCTATACTCAGATGCCGTTGTCGAGGCTGTTGTCAAATTCTCGAACTACCTCCATAATGAATATCCAGAAGTCAACCTCGTGTTTGAGCCACGCATCGCCCAATCGCTAAAAGATCGTCTCGATTTTCCCATTTATGCTTCGGACTCTCGATCCAATATGGCAGACAAAATTGACATCATTGCAACTTTCGGAGGAGACGGTACTGTCCTACGAGCTGCAAGTCTCTACAAGCTCCATGGTTCTGTTCCTCCGATTCTATCGTTCAACATGGGAACACTAGGCTTCCTTGGCGAATGGGATTTCAGAGAGTACAAAAAAGCTTGGAGGGAGACGTTTATGAGTGGCAGTGACGTTGCTACCCGTGAGGCCAACTACCCCCGAGGTGATTGGGACAAGACAAGTCCAGTGTCATACACAGCATGGGAAAGGCATAAAGGCAAAAGCATGGGAGCACAACGAGCATCGAAGGTGTTGCTCCGTCATCGCATCAAGGCTGATGTGTTTGACCCGTCTGGTAACAACATCAATCATTGGTTGTCAGATACTTTGTCAAGCGAGGCGAAGACGGGGGCTAAGGCTCTAGCGGTGCCTCACGAGCCATCACCATCGCTGAGAGCTATCAACGAGATCTCGGTGCATCGGGGTTCTCATCCCCACCTAGCTATCATTGATATCTACCAGAATGGTCACTTTCTTACAGAGACCACTGCTGATGGTATCTTGATCAGCACCCCCACAGGCTCAACGGCATACAGTCTAAGTGCAGGGGGACCAATTGTCCATCCGCTTGTCAAATCTCTCCTCATTACACCCATCAGTCCTTGCAGTCTAAGTTTCCGATCCCTGGTGCTCCCGCTAGACACCAAAGTCACCTTACGAATGAGTCGCAAGAATCGTGGCCGTGAGCTTGACCTCAGCATTGATGGCAAGAGGTGTGCGGGAGTATCGCCAGGGACGGAGATTCGGGTAGAAGGCGAATTTGTTGGACGAGCCGGTCCAGGAGAGGAGTGGCATGGCGGTGTACCATGTATGATCAGGACTGAGGATGATGATCCTTGGGTGGGTGGCTTGACTGGCCTACTCAAGTTCAATCATCCTTTTGGACGAGAACCTGGTGGGGATGAGTATGCCGATTAGGCAGTTGGTGAGATTTATATGTATATGGATGGATGCATATGGAGACGATCCTATTTGATACCCATACGTTTGGATAATAATGAAGTCATGAGGAGAGCTAGCACTCTTAGGGTGCGGTAAGAATTCGAAAAGCTTCTACAAAACAAGATTAAGGCTACCAATAAGCTTATAGACAACTTTAAACGAATACCAGAGTAGGCAGGTCACCGGCTTGTTGTTGAATGTCTCACTCCATGCTCAGTGTTCCGTAACACAGATGCAATTCGGGCTCTCTGTTCTTGAGCTGCTTGGGCCGAGCTTTCAACACGAGATAGAATAAGATGATGACAGGCTTAGGGCTGAAAATCGCAGCCAATTGCAGCAAGATGGCGCGCAGCAGTAAGCGGCAGGAATCCTGCAAAACTCCGGATCGGCCGAGTGGTGAAGCCATGGGTGGTCCGCGGACGTGGATTCAGCCACTCAGCGTGAGCAACTACCCTTTTCAGAGGCAACGGTGATCCAAGATGGATTCACTGCGCGCTGACAGATGGCAGTGCATAAACCGAAGCAGAAGATCTTTGTCGATGGTCCACAACAGCTGACAAGTGGCTCAGATACGTGGCAGAACAATGCATCATCTGTCTTACGGATACTTAGCGAGGGCAGCTTCAAACAATACGAGTATCTAAGCGCTCTTGTGATCATATTCCATGTGAAGAAGCATTAGAAAAGAGCCGCCAAGCCGTCTTGGCTCTGAGATTAGCAACGGCGGTTTGAGCTGGGCGGGTTCCCTTTAATTTCGCCGCCAGGGGTTTTCCTCAAACATTCCGAGTCCTTGTGGATCGGGATATTTTGATGACCCATGATCAGCTAACTCTAGTTGTTTGATGTTCCATTGTAATGTCATTGGGGGTCTTTTGTTCCGCGGATCTCAATACTCAGCCTTTGGTGATTTTTTGCTTACTTTACTTTACTTTACTTTACTTTACTTTACTGAGTTTTTCCTATAACAATAGGAGTCTGAGGTGAGGTCATTGTTTGACTCGGCGCGTGGTTGGACTTGTTGAAGTCATGCAGCGGGTGTTCCTGGAACGGTTTTAAGGCTTGTTAGTGGCTGGGTGATGCAGGGGTGTTGGCGGGTGGTGGGCAGTAACTTAAACAAAGAGGTCATTCATGTCACATGTATTGAACTCGATACAAGGGCAACGGGAATTATCATACGCGAGTTGACCTTGAAACATGATTATTCAAACAATTATCATTGATGATCGATCCTCACAATGGATTGTTCGCCACAATCCTTCTCCGTTCCGCGGAGCATCTCTAAATAGAACAGAATACACAATCACACAGCCTGTGTCATTGCATCAGACCGATACAGCTCAGAGAGGCGGCGCAGGGCTGGGCGGATTCTTGGCAATGAGGCAGAGGGAGAAGAAGGGCAACGCCTGTAAGAAAATGGTGGCCCTTGGCTAATTGATGACTGAAGGAATGAGAGAGACAAGCTTAACTATTACTCTTAAATATAACACGAACCATGACCTCTTTTCTCTTACTCTATATTTCAATCAATACCCTTGCCTTGGCTGAACGCAAAAGCACGGATCAAGAAACCGTTGACGATACGGATACTGCCAATTAAACTGACCACCCCACACTGAATCCTTTCCTTTCCTTTCTTCTACATACTCATATACCCATCACAACCTCGACCTTGTGTTTCTTGGTTTTTCTTTATTCCCTTGTTTTCTCTTCATTTCTTCTTTTCGGGGCCAGTTTCTTCTTATTTGTACATTGACTTTGGCATTTATTCATCTTTGACCACCCTTTCGCCGATTCGATCATCAATTCATCGATACAGCACAGCAGCAACTCGAATTGTTCGCTTCCATTCCTTCCGAAGCTGTGAATAGATTCCGTCTTCTTATCGCTCATTTATCCGCCCGAGGCCGCTGCCATGGCCATTTCTTCGGGCTTCGCCCTTTTGCTGGCTGCCAGCGCCGCACTGAATCCCGTCGCTGCTGCACCTTCGAGTAAGTCGACACTCTTCACGAGCGCGCATGTCGCTTCACAATTGTCTTCGTCGAGCGCATGGAAGCTGGTGTGGCGCGATCGCATGCATTTTCTTACCCAGATCTTGGGATCGCGGATCGGAGCTAACGTGATCCAATCGCAGTCGACGACGCTTTTGTCGCCATCTCCAATTCAGATTTCTCTCCCCGATCAGTATCAAAACGAGGCACGCCTCAAGCCCCAGATGGCTACGTCCCCTCCAAAGTCGACTGTCCGAGTACACGACCGACGATTCGAAATGGCTCTTCCATCTCGAGCATGGAGCGCGATTGGATCCCGAAGCGTCGCAACGAAACCATCTCCCCTATCCGAACCCTCTTGAAGCGTCTAGCGATTCCCGGTTTCGACAGCGAGGCATACCTCAAGGATGCTGAGACAGATCCTACTGCCCTTCCTAATATTGGTATTGCTATCTCTGGAGGTGGCTACCGTGCTATGCTTTGCGGTGCTGGTGCGCTGGCAGCTTGGGATATTCGTTCCGATGGAAGCGACAAGGATGGAAATCTTGGTGGTCTTCTACAAAGTGCGACATATCTTTCAGGTCTTTCCGGTGGTGGATGGCTTGTGGGCAGTTTGATGATGAACAACTTTACTTCTGTCCAGGAAAGCGTGAACTATCCCGGAATTTGGCAGTTGGAGAATTCGATCCTCGAGGGCCCTGAGAATTACTCTCTTCTCCAGTACTACAATACGATTTTCGACGCCGTCTCCGAAAAGAAGGATGCTGGTTATGAACGATCTCTGACTGATTACTGGGGCCGTATGCTGTCGTACCAACTTATTAATGTAACAGATGGTGGTCCCTCATATACATGGTCTTCAATCGCCGACGATCCTGACTTCTCCGAGGGCAAGGCCCCTATGCCCATCATCATTGCGGATGGTCGTGCGCCAAACGAGACTATTATCAGTCTCAACGCGACCAATTTCGAGTTCACCCCCTGGGAGCTTGGTTCCTACGACCCCGTTCTTCAGGGCTTCGTTCCTCTCAAGTATGTCGGTTCAGAGTTCGATAACGGCAAGCTACCAAAGGACAAGTCCTGCATTGCTGGTTTCGACAACGCCGGCTTCGTCATGGGAACTTCTAGCAGTCTCTTCAACCAGATCGTTCTGTATCTTAACGAAGACGACAACAACTACGTTCCTGACGGTGTTCCGGATATCGCAGTCGAAGCCGTAACCTCTGTTCTCAAAGCTATTGGCTCTGACAACAACGATATTGCTGACTGGACTCCTAACCCCTTCAAGGGCTGGAATGACGAGAATAACTTGAGCGCCGAATCTGAGCGACTCACTCTCGTCGATGGTGGTGAAGACCTCCAGAACATCCCTTACTATCCTCACATCCGAAAAGATCGTGAGGTCGATGTCGTCTTCTCCTTCGACTCCTCCGCCGATACCGATTACGGCTGGCCCAACGGCGCATCTCCCATCGCCACCTACGAGCGCTCTCTCACCAACATCTCAGAGGGCTCATCATTCCCATCCGTCCCCGGCAAGAACACATTCCTCAACCTGGGCCTCAACACCCGCCCAACTTTCTTCGGCTGCAACGCAACCAACATGACCGACCCCTCACCCCTCATCGTCTACATCCCCAACTACCCATATGTCTACTCCTCCAACATCTCCACCTTCCAAATGAGCATCAACACCTCCGAGCTCTCCGCCATCATCGAGAACGGCTACGCCGTAGCTACCATGCTAAACGGCACGCGCGACAAGGACTGGCCCGTCTGCGTTGGCTGCGCAATGCTCTCTCGCAGTTTCGACCGTACAAACACCACTGTTCCTGATAAGTGTCAGGAATGCTTCACGAATTACTGCTGGAACGGAACTCTTGATGAGAGAGAGCCCAGCGAGTATAACCCTACTTTCATCGGCGAGCAGATCGAGGTGGAAAGCTCAGCGTCAAAGGCCAGCAGCGCTTTTATCGCTATTGCAGCTATTGCAGGATTTATGCTCGCCATTTAAAAATGAATGAAAAGTAGAGGAAAAGATGATATATATATATATATATATATATATATATATATTTGCTTATAGGAGTAGCGCATTGGAGTTTTGTTCTATCTGAAGCGCCGTGGTCTTGAGGACATGGATTCATGAGGAAGTTTATATAGGGGTTGGATAGATGATGAGTCGGAGACTCGTCTTATTATTTACTCGGAATTCTCCATATTGGCACGATCTTGTGAAGTTTATCGTGACGTTTAGCCTTCGGTATGCAGCTTACCAAGCTTGCGATTTGCAGGCACAATGATATAAGGATCTTCTCGAATGGACCTCACCCGTCTACTAAAGCTCATTGAGGGCCGTCAGCAACGTCGCTCTATGTTGACTACGCACAAGCTATATACTTGTTGTTTGCTCCCTCATGTAATGTTACCTAGGTATTTGCTATTTCGCCTCTGATCAGGTCTCAAGCTCTTAGATGCAGGTGGATTCACGACAACTTCTTGCGACACTGGTTCATGCTCAAAAACACTAGTTCTTTCTATCCATAACTTTTCCTTCATTAACTCATTACTTATTCCTAAATACTCTAAGCAAAGGTGACATCCTTGCCAGTCTTGGCACTCTCAAACACACCCTCAATGATCTGCAAAACATCCCTCGCCTCAGATGCCTTCACAGGAACATCTTCCTCCTTCCCACTCTCAACAGCCTTACCAAGCTGAGCATAGAAAGCCTTGTAGGTAGGTGTCTCAATAGACGAGATAGTCTGCTCCTTAGCCTTCTCGTTATCATCAACGACAACCAGCTTATACCGAGCAGGATCCTCCTTTCCAAAGTCCGCATCAGTAGCTTTCACACCAGCCTTGAGTGCATCCTCTTGTGTGTCGAGACCGAGCTTGCGGAAACTTCCCTTTGTGCCACGGACCCAGAAGCGAGGCTGCTCGAGTTCGGCGCTGAGAACGCTGATGCGGATGTTGACGAGGAGACCGTCGGGGTAGGTAAGTTCTGCTGAGACACCGTCTGGGTTCTCAAAGTCGAACTTGCCCTCGCGTTGAGAAAGAAGACGGCCGTGGACGGACTGGGGCTTGCCGAAGAGAACGTAGGCTTGATCGATGAGATGAGTTCCCAGATCGTAAAGAGCGCTGCCGCCTTGGGAAAGGGGGAGGTCTAACTTCCAGTTCTTAGAGGGCACAAGACGATAACGATCAAAGTGGTTATCGAATTGAATGATACGACCAAGAGTTCCCTCAGAGATAATCTTCTTAAGAGTAACAAAGTCAGCATCCCATCGTCTGTTCTGATAAACAATAAGGAGCTTTCCGTTCTTCTTGGCAATCTCAATAAGCTTATCAGCCTCAGCAGAAGTAGGAACAAAAGGCTTCTCAGTCAAGACATGCTTTCCAGCCTCGAGAGCAGCCTTTGTGAGCTCAAAGTGGTTGTTGGGAGGAGTGCTGATGACTACAAGATCGACTGCAGAGTCGGCGAAGAGATCCTTGTAGTCTGTGTAGTGCTTGATATCGGGGTAGTCAGCAGGTGCTGAGTTGCCCTCTTTGGGGGAACGTTGAACGATTGCGTGGAGTTTGAATTGGGGAGTTTGAGTGAGGAAGGGGATGTGGAAGATTTTGGCAGACATGCTATTGAGTGTCAGCTGATGATATCACGAAGAGGTTGATGGAACTTACCCATAACCCACGACACCGACGTTGAATGTCTTTCCGCTCATATTGACCGACTGTATTTAACTCGACGTTTATTTCTGAAGAATATTTCTCACGGCGGATGTTCCTGACTTTATAAGTTATGAGGGAAGTTCTCACCATTTCTCCAAGAGCCTCCACAAGATGAATTCCGTCATGGGTGCGGAGTCGTTCCCCACGGATGCTTCGCCATTCTTGGAGACTCCGGACGAGCTGAGCGCCACGATTGGTAGAATACAGTGGATTTGGCCGAGAAAGTCGGAGATGTAGTGAAGGTCCAAGCGAGAAAGTGCGGTTTTCTTAGTCAGTGGCTCAGTCTTTTATATCTATTAGCAGCTATTTACAAGATGAGAACATTTGTAATCTGAAATGGCGTTATACGAGTCTTCTTTTGTTGAAGAGATTTCGTGATGATGCGGAGTGTCCGTTTTGGGTAATCTTCGAGCATGATGAGCTGATTTACGCTGGTCGGTCCGAACACTATCATTTATCGGCATCTTATCATGATAAGGCCGGACAGTGATAAAGCGGTTGAAATTGACGCCGAAGATTACGGACCCGTTTCTCTTACTATGGCTCCGTGCCGGACTCGACATTTCTGCGTCCCGCGTCCCGATGTGGGTCTCCGGACAACGCTTCAAGTCCGGCCCAAAAACCGAATCGCGAAGTCCAAAAACACCAAATTATAAAAAGTCACGATATATCGAATTAAATAGTATAGCAACTCATCAAACCATTCAATAACAACAATGGCATTCAACAAAGTCTCACAATTTACAATCTTCCGTGGCCCCGGAAAGCCTAACGCTTTTACGTGGTCCCCCTTCGTCATCAAACTCGAAGCTCGTCTTCGCTTCGCCGGCGTGTCCTACAGGGTAGCCGAAGGATCACCGAAAACTGCACCAAGAGGAAAGATCCCATACATTGAAGCTGAAGGGGAGACTTTGAGCGATTCGACATTTATTATCAAACGATTTATCGATGAGGGTCTTGTTCCTGATCTAAATGCAAGTTTGACGCCTGTTCAGAGAGCACAAGATCTTGCATTTAGAGCTCTTATGGAAGAAAAGGTTTACTTTTACGGTACTCGCGAGAAATGGTGCGATAATTATTATACCATGCGCTCCAACATCTTTGCTTCTATGCCGTGGCTTCTACAGGTTGTTATAGGATATTTGGCAGCTCGTGCAAACGCAAGGACCGCGTATGGACAAGGAACGGGCCGTTTGACAGACGAAGAAGTTACAGAGCTGAGAGAGGAAGTTTGGGAGAGCGTTGAAGCTTTACTAGCGGAGGCGAGGATGCGGAAGAAAGGCGATGGACCGTTTTGGGCTCTTGGTGGTGATGAACCTACAGAGGTTGATGCGACGCTCTTTGGGTTTATTGCTTCGTCGTTGATTTGTGAAGCGTGAGTTACTCTGTTGGTGAGTTTGGTGTTATGCTAATGGTGTTTTTAGAGCTCCGACTTCAGCGGCTATTGTGAGGAAGCATTCGAGTTTGATGGAGTATGCGGAGAGGATTCATGAGAGGTATTTTCCTGATTATGAACGATGGGAGTAAAATGGTGTTGTGGGCATTGCGTGAGAGTTGAAGAGCTGGAGGTATAGAACTTAGATCCCTTGGTGTATAGCATCAGCAAGCAAGTTTGCCGGTTCATTGCAGATAGATCTCAACTAGATTCATCCAACCCAAGAATCGGGGTGCATGCCAACAATTCTCATCATGAGTTCCTGCATGAAATCTCCAAAACTTGTAAATCATCTCCAACACCGTCAGCCAAGTGCTCCAATCCTACCTTGCGTCACAGCATGTTTCATCCCCATATTCTCGAATATCAAGGCTCCTCCAAAATTCGACGTAGATTATCTTCTCCATGAAACCAATCCTCAGTGAAGCTTGGAAAGGGTTGAAATGACGTTGTCCAAGTTTTTGAGCTCTTTCCCCCCCCACCAAGATGCAGGGGTTCGAGGGTGATTGGTGGTAAATACCCTCTAGCGAATCAAGCAAGATGGGAACTCCCCGTGCATGTTGGTGATGATTACCTTACTCTCAGGAACAGTCAACTTCAGCGTGAGGGAGGAAACTTCATATGCTTCAATTGGCCTTTCAGCCTCGGTCTACAGAATCCTTTGAAACTCAAAAGTCAAGTTATAGCTCAGCCTTCTCCTTACATTTATTAACGGAGATTCGCCGTGTCTCAAAAAATTCACCAACCAAGGCAGATCTACCAACCAACACGACATGTAGAGTATGTGGGCATGCAAACCCGAGCTGAGATGGTTGCATACAGCTATTTTAATCGCTGCAAAAACCTCGTCTGCCCCTGGAAAACTCACTGGCTACGCCGCACAACCGCTCATTGAGGGTGTGGTGTCGGTCGTCACCGTCGTCTCATGGTGCAGGAGGTGGGCATATAGTTGACGATGTATAAGTGCATTATGAAGATTGAGATCTCTTGTGCTACATAACTTATCCACGCCTCATCAGTTCAGCTTACATACGTTCAATGTGTTTAATCAGATCTTGAATCTCATGATTTTTAATGGGAAATGCTACCGCGACGGTTCGTCTCTCATGCATGTTCGCCAAGTCGGCAACAGCGGATATTGTCCACAATTATTACGATCAGACCATTCGATTCCCTCCCGTGTATGAAGATCCCGCTAAACAACATCTTCTCCAGATTCTTTGCTCAGCTCCTCCTGTACCCAGCAACACTCCTCCATAATGCACGTAAATTATTCCTGTGCTGTAGAGCCTGCTAGAAAAATCGGACACTTCCTTTGCCTCACATGTGAGCCTCGGCGTGGCGGTCGAAAAGAGCGGTTAATTCGAGCGCATTTGTCCAGTGTAGGAAGGCAGTTGGTCAAGATCCCTGCAAGTCTGACAGGGTCCCCTTTTATTCCCGGCTACAGGGGTGTGAGTGTGTGTTTTAGTAGGTGGTGGTGGTGTACGATGTGAGATGCGGGGGAGTTTGGGACACCGTGCACTGAGGTCAAGCTCTGATGAGTAAGGAGAGGAAGAGAAATCAGGCATTGACTTTGAGAAAGTTGGCCAAAGATAGAGGAACTAGCGGTCAATTTGTTGTCTAGTAGTAGACCAAAGCATGTCAAAATCTTAGAGTTGTACTACAAATAATGGTACTATAGTAGTCAATTGACCTACCATCAACTCAACTCTAGTCACAACTGTCAACCCATTAGCATCTTTTGTTCCTGCATCATTGGCGTCCCATCCCCAAGTTTTTTTTGCCTGCCTTGCAATGAATAATGGTTGCCTCACCATCAAACCTGTTTTCTTCGCCTCTCTTTTCCCTCTTTTTATTTAGTTCCTCCTCTTTCTCTTCGGCTTTGCCGCTCAAGTCGGGCCTAGTTCCAAGCTCCCCCATCAATCGGCCCTCGGATACCCTTGTAGTCCAGCATGTGACTTGGCCAAGTCCAAGTCCAAAGTCCCCGTTGAAGGATTCTCCTAATGGCGTCAACTCACTGCAACTGTTACAGTACATATTTTCTCTTCTCCAATGCCAGGTATTGAAGCTTTTTTACCCCGGAGATCGTAATAATAAATCTCAATGAAAAAAAGGGGAGCATTGTCCAATATCCGGGGGTGGATCGAAATCTCCAGCTTTTTTTCTGCTTTGATGAACTAGACAGTTCGTTCATGTTCTTTTTCGAGCTCAATCTCCGAAAAGTTCATTCTCAAGAGTCTGAGAGAGAACCGAGAACTTCACATGCCCTAGCGCTATACCCATCTCCGCATCTCGCCCCCGGACTTTGGCATCACCCCTCGTCGATCTATTCGGCCGTGTGTATCGAATCCGGAAGCCCGCCCCGCTCTCACAACGGCATAACAAAAGCTCTCACACGCCCTCAGTTAGTTACCACAGCGAGAATAGAAACCCCCGTGGCTAGCACCCCCCTCCTGGTAAGAGTTCCCTGTCCTTCTTTGAACCTCCCATTCGTCCACTTCAGCTTCAGGCTCGTCGCAGCGTATCCCGACCCCCTCGAGTCCACTCACACTAGACTCCAGAAAGGACGAGGATCAGAATCAAGAACAAGAAGTTGACCTGCAAGTCTGCAGGAAAAGAGGCTGGTCTTTCCTGTAATGGTTAACGGGCAACGGCACCGTGACGCTCTAACCAAGTCGAGTTGACTTGTTGATTCCCTTTCCAATCTTCAGATACATAAAGCCTCTTCTCATCCATCTCTCAAGCTTTCTTCTTTCTTTTCCTCCTCATCCACTCGCTTCCATTGGACCAATCCAGCATCAGCATCAGCCTTGCCTCTCTACACTCGTTGTGTCTTCTCGCATATCAACAAGTTTATCAACTTAAAGACAACCAAGAACAACCTTCAAAATGAAGTACTCTTTCGCTATTGCTGCCCTCGCCGCCGCCGTCTCGGCTCAGTCCCTCGGCGACGTTCCCAAGTGCGCTATTCCTTGCCTTGACGATGCCATCGCCAGCAAGACCAAGTGTGACAAGACCGATCTCACCTGCGTCTGCAAGAACTTCGACGATGTCCGAAGCGCCGCTACCTCTTGTGTGATCACCAAGTGTGGTTCCGACGTTGCCATCAGTAAGTTTCAAATCACCAATACCTGATAAGACATATACTGACTCATCTCAGACGAGGTTCTCCCCGCTACTGAGAAGCTCTGCGACAACCCCGAGGCCGGCAGCGGCTCCGAGGGGTCCTCCAAGGCTGACACCACCAAGGCCGAGACCTCCACCAAGGTTGTCGTCACCACCAGCGCCGTTGCCGTCGAGACCACTGCTGTTGAGACCACCGCCGTCGAGACTACCACTGTCCCTCCTGTCGTTGAGAGCAAGACCACCGCTGTTCCCCCCGTCATCGAGACTCCCACCACCAAGTCCGAGGCTGCCGGCAGTGCCACCAGCACTCCCGCTCCCTCAGGCGTCGGCGAGAACAGCGCTGCTGGCCTCAAGGGTCTCGGCGCCATGGCCATGGCTGCCCTCATGGCCCTTGCTCTGTAAATGGAGTCAATTATGAGACGCCAATTTTCCTCATTGTGAAAAGACTACTCAGTCTGCACATTGAGATAAGAGGCATTGTTACGAGTTGAAAGGAAAGTGATGAGGAGGAATGGGATATGTGTACATGGGAATTGGATTCGGATTTGTGATTGATATCACGGGTTAATAATTAATGGTCTTGAACCACCAGAATATAGCAAATATACCAGTGACACTTGTCTCATTTCTCTACCCTCAATTGATCGTGAATTCAAAACTGTGAAACGAAAGTCATGAATCAACAAACTGAGACAGTCAGAATCATACCACCCAAGTCGTGATCACAATCCTCATCATCCGAGTAAACACTCACCTTCTAGAAGTAGCCCAAGCAAAAACATGACTAGTCATCTCCAAGTAAAAGTGGTCGACGTCTGTCGCCGTTTCTGGTAGCACCGGGGCCCGAAAACCTTACGCGGCCTCATGCGGGGAGTGCAGCAAGCGATGTCACGCCGTAAATAGACAAGGCCAACCATTCATTATGTGGTTGATAATATAGTTTCGATCGAGATCCAATGGAAATCATTTCTATTATGCATAAGTTTGTGGCAAACTTGTCTAGTCTTTGGGGTCAGCTTCGTGATGTTCAGTTATGGGCCAATGCTCACTGTACACGTCTATTATTGTTTGTCAAAAGGCCCTTGAACAAAGGACTGGGCCCCGTATTCTTAACCCAAGTTTGTTTCACCTCGTTTCACTTCTTGGCTGCTTCGATCTCTTCGATCCAACCGCAGACTCTTCTTGCAACTTCTAAGCTTGCGTCTTAACTTGTTAGCAACCGCCGCAAGTGTTTCAATCGTCAACTTACCCTCTCTCGTGCAAAAAGCGTGAGGAATATCCCCTTTATCCTGCACAATCCTCGCTTTACCTCCTCTCTTCTCCACGATGCCCTCCCTCTCGGCATCATGAATCCAGTGATCTTTCTTGGCATAGAACAAGAAGAATTTCGGTACTCCATTCTCTTCTCCAGTCGCATCCCATAGATCATCGTTCCATTTCTCCTCAGTTATCATCTCCAGCTCCGTCAATCCCAGATGAACTGCCTGCAACACGCCATCTCTGCTCTTCAACCATCGTGCAGTGATGTCTGCGCTCGCAGGCGTAAAGCCCAGAAGACGTTGAACGATCCATGTCACGCTTGCGACACTCAGAAGACCAAGGAGAAGACGTGCGAGTAAACAAGCTGCAGTGTCGAGGAAGGGAATGAAACGACGCAATAACTCGAATTGTACACCATTAGATGATCGAGCGAGGTGCGTAAGCGTTGGACATATCAGGAATCCATGTCGAAGCTTCAGATGCGGTGCTCTCTCCGGATTCTTCATATGGCGATGGAAGATCTCAACAGTGATAAATGACCCGACAGAATGGCCCATGAGAATCACAAAGTCGTAACCTTTTCCTTTAGCCGCAACGATGTCGTACATACCCTCAATCTGACCCTCCAGATCCCAAGGTTTGTTTTTTGAATTGAAAGGCTCATGGTCGTCGTCGCTGAAGCCGAGCAAGTTTGTGCCGTAGATGTCATAAGCAGTGTCCGTTTCGATCTTGTCCAAAAGCCCGCGTACATGGCTGAGGAAGTCGGTGTAGTATTCAATGAGGCCCGGGTTACCACAGATATAGTGAATGAGTGCTTTTTTTGGAGCTCCTCCAGAGCGCTCTGAAGGCAGCCATATTTGAGGTGCCATTGTATGTTGCTGAGTTTGGTAAATGTTGAAGTGAAGCTGTGATAATAGAGATAAGGGATGACGAAATCTATCAGCGGAGTTTTCGACCAACCCGAGCTACCCGGTAGTCAGATAACGAAACTTGGCAACATAAATACCTATCCACAGCGTTGGACTGACTGGTGTTTAATTCATACATTTATATCTAGAAATGACTTCTAGTTTAGGTAACCGGCCCTAAGTTGGGTGTCAAATAATGTTTATCGTGGTATTGTTGCATCAAGTTTCACTCATACATCCTTCATACCATTAAGCATATTCGACAGTCATATTCGTTACGGCACTCAGGTTACTCAATCATTAAACAGTAGGCCAAGCCAAACCAATGCATCAAACCAATCCCAAACTCCAACCCATGGCTAGCACCATGCCTTGAAACCATACTCAAGAGCGACTCTAGAAATGCTTCAGCCAATTCTTGCAGGTTCCGGTCATGCTCGTGTACTATCTATCCTACCTCAAACTTTGTGAGTCTTGCGAACTTCTACAAGTCCCACGTTCTTCTTGGTAACTGCCGCCCAAGTCGGCATGAACTTGAGAAGCTCGTCAAGCGCTGGGATCGTTCCAGGCGTGTTAGCATCACTGTAAGCACAACTGACAGTGACTTCGAGACGATCAGCTGCTTGTTCCGCTGGCCGCACTCTTAATTCGTGGTCTCCCTGTGAATCGATATCCTTCTGAGTCGCGTCCTCCAGCGCAGAAAGAGCATTTCGCTCATTCAGATACAAGTTTAATGTCCAGGGTCGATCTCGATCGCGGCGCCAGAGCTGGACGCTGCTGAAACCCTCTGAAGGGAACTTTCCAAAACGAGGATCTCGTGAGCTTGCACCATCCACGGCGAATCCATAGATGGGTCGTGATGTGCGAACATAGCAAAGCCTCGAGTCAATGGCATCGATTCGAAGTCGTGCTTTGGTTCCGTCGCTGCCATATATCGTCTCAACTGAGATCAAATCATCCGGAGTTTTATTCCTGTACAGTCTGGGCGTCAATGACGAGGCATCGTATTGGCAATCTGATAGATCACGCCCAACAGCTGGCTGGCACTTGATCTCCTGACCCAAAGTGCTCGGTAGGGTGCTGATGACAGATCGCGCATACTCCTCAATTCCTACGATGGAGACCGTGTTGGTGCCGTTATCCAAGTCGATGACTTGTTGGAAGTAAAACTTGAAACGGTTACTATCGGAAAACGGGAATGCGACCAGGTTGTAGATGAAGGTGCCGGCGAAAACACAAAAGAGGAACAGCGGAATATGGTGAGTAACACGGTGGATGAAAGGCGTGAGCGGGAGCAACAGGAAGATGCTCAAAATGCCCAATGACAGGACGGGAACAAGGAGGCTACCCCCATCAGTACCTGTCATCTGGGTAGCAGACATCACCACCAGGCCAATGTTTCCAAACAGGATCACAGGTACGGGAGCCAGAAAGAGGAACTGGAGAATCCAAGTCCACGTAGGAAGGCGTCCAGACCAGCTCTGCTCATGCTCGAAAGGCTGGTATCGTCGCATACTAGGCGGAGAGGGCGAGTTTTCAGCAACCGAACGGCGGTATGTGTTGGCAAACGAGGTCGGGGCGTTGGACCCATATCCTGATTCACCGGCTCTAAGCGGCGTAGTCTCGGTAGCATCCTCAGATCCGTCCTCGTCATCCTCCGCCTCAGCACGAGCAGGTTCACTCTCTGTCTGGGGTCTCGATTCATGCTCATCGCGGCTAGACACATCTCGCGCCTGATGAGCGTCGTGAAGCTGCATGGCAAAGTCATGCTTTCCAAGCAACGCGAACTGCTCCAAAAGAGAAATGAACAGGGCAAGGAAAATGGCCGATTGGAAGAAAACGGTTGCATAAAGAGCACCAATATGCATACGGTCCTCTGCCACAGCACACACAACTTGTACACCCCAACCGAGGGCAAAGAGCCACATCAGAACAAAGCCTCGATGAAGTGCACTGGGGCGAACAAAGCTGGCTCCACGCATGATGAGCCAAAACGAGAAGTAAAAGATAGAGAGAGTCATAGACCACCTGAAAGATATTAGCTTCTGATATCCCAACAGGAAAAGCCACTTACACAGCGTATCCACTGCTGTAAATAATCAACGGATTGAACTTAGCAATCAGAAGAGTAGATGCAATAGTTAGTGCTCCAGCAAAAGCAAGGGCGAATGGAAAGCGGAAGAACCCCTTCCAGCCGCCCAACACAACTGGATCATCGTTAATGTCATGATGCATCTTGATATCTCTTGCAAAGAAGTAGTATTTATCCTTGCGAGCCAGGATGTACGTAAAGGCAATTAGGATCAGTGGCGTGGCGACAAGAAGTGTTAGAGACCATGCAAAGAGCCCTCTAAGCGCGAACACGGCCCACGCAGTGCCAAAGATATCGAACCAGACACCCTCGGCTTGCTTTCCGTTCTGAGCAAGATCAGAGTTGCCATCGGAGCGGTCACCGTTGAAGATGGTGCCAGTCGTCTTCGACAGGTGCTCAGTCGACGCGAGAGCAGCTGAGAGCATGTGCCAAATGCTGTTAACAGATGTGTGCCGTGTATCGTCCTGGTTGGTATGGTACCGAGCGCGAGGCTCATAGAAAGCAATGTCAAGTCCTCTTTGTCCGTAGGCATCTGCAAAGATCTCGTAATCGGTTGCGCTCTTGATCACACCTCTCTCGAAAGCATTGGCAGCAACGACGGATCCCAGCGGATGAGGGCTCTTGGAGTAGGCCTTTGCAGCCTGCAAGTCAGTGGTACGGAAAAGTAGCGCACGGCCTCCAGCTCCAGCGCCTTCAAGGTTGACGAATGTGTGAATAAATAGTAATAAGGGGCTGTAACCAAAGGCTCTGGCGCCAAGAAGCCCATCCTCTTCGGCGTTGTTGAAGAGGAGAACAATACCGTTCTTGGGTTGGCGTCCTTTGAGTGTGAAGTAACTCAAAAGCTGCAGCATCGACACGCAGGACATACCATCGTCGGTGGCACCATAACCGGTGGAAACGCTGAAACATTGTCAGTTAAAGAAATGCAACATCTTGTTTTCACGTACGAATCAAAGTGGCAGTTGACAAGAACACCGCCCTGGCCACGGAACTTCTTGTACTTGGATTCATCACGCCACCATTCACCCTCGGGATCGTCTTTGCCGTGGATGTAGACATAGTAGTTGTTGCCCTCAAAGTACTGTCCCAACCATGTTCCTTTGGAAATGTTGGAGCCCATGCGCCGAGCAGTGTTGTAAGTCCAGGAAACGTTGGAAGTCCTGTCATCGAAGAGAGTTGCTCCACGAGGCTTATCCTGGGCTGAGACCAGCGAATCTTGATTCGCCATAGAAGATGTTCTACTCATGTTAACGATATGCGCGTGAGAGCGCGACTGGGACTGACCTCGAGTGCCATTCTACACCACCAATCGTTTCGGTAGTATACGACATGTCATTGCGATCGAGAATCTCCTTGGTGCGGTTAATGAGGAACTCGCGTACTCGGTCATTTTCGTGACTGTTGTAGGGGTGATAGGCGCGAGTAATGGTCTGTAAATCGAGCCATGCCTCGGTCAAGTTGAGACCCTGATACAGGGATCGATCAGCCGGAGCTGAAGGAACAGTTTCGTGGACCCAAATAAGAGGAATAAAAAGAGCGAGATATATAGCAGTCGTCCAGAACGACACAGGCCCTGGCCGGAAGGCAAGAGGATTCTTAGCCCTCATGATGAGATGATGATTTGGTTTGAATTGAAGCTGAGGTAATCCTAGGTGACGCGCTCACGTCAGTGCGTCGCGGAGTGGAAAAAAAGTATAGGTGAAAAGTATATGACGATTAAAGTTGTAGGATCATGGTCAGGTCTCGAATCAGCGCGTAGTAGTGCAAAGGCTGAGAATCACGAGGAAAAGAGCTAAGAAGATGGAAGATAAGACAAGGCAGTTGAGGGAGAGTACGAGACGGAAGAGGGATCTAGTTAGATCAGATGACCCTCGTCATGAAAATGAAACAAGAAGGCACTGCACAAGACACCTCAAGAACGCGACTTCCTCAAGGCGTCGTAGTCACCTCTCTCGAGTGCACCAAAAACTGAAATATCGTCGAGTACTAAATTGAGATGAAGTTTGTAGAACTTGATGAGCCAAGGTGAGGCAACTGTTGCTGATTGCGTTGCTTCCATTCCCTTGTCACATGGCCCAAGCTCCCTGTTCCGGTAGAAAAAAAGATACGTACAATGACGCCAGAACCACTGCAATGCGGGGTCTACGCATGTATGAGCTGCATTAAATGAGTTTACGTGCATAAACAGGGCATTTCACAATTGGAGACTCCTTCAGCAAGATCACAGTGATAGGAGAGACAGATCATAACTAAAACGACTCAATTATCAAGTACAATTTGCCTACGCGATTAGTTCCTTGCTTTAATGATTTATCTCGCAAAACACAAGCTGAACATCAAAGCTCGTTGATATGAAGCAATGAAACGTAGTCTCATTTTGCAGTCAGTGGTTAGTTTGCTGCCACGTTAGAAACGATCGCTTATCCTCCGTTGTCGGTGTCCGGTTATATAATGATTCTTAAACTATAGTCGATGTTTAAAGCTGTGTCAGAAAGCCTCAGAACCAAAAAGCCTCGTTAGTCTGCTCATTTAAGCACCAGGAGGTGGAGGAGGTGGAGGCTGATCACTGGGAGGTGGTGGCGGGGCATCTCCAGAAGGCGGAGGAGGAGGTGGTGCAGCGCCGGCATACTGCTGAATGAAGGCGTTAATGTCTCCAAGGCCTGGGGGAGCACCAGGAGGAGGAGGAGGTGCACTGCCAGGAGCACCAAGACCAGGGGGAGCTCCCATTCCGGGAGCAGCACCGTAGGCACCGTAGCCAGGATAACCAGCATACCCACCCTGAGTTCCAGGAGCCTGTTGCGCCCATGGAGCAGCGGCACCTGAGGCACCTGCGTAAGCTTGTCCGTAGTAGCTATCACCACTGTTACCGGCGTGATGATCTTCGTTGCGACCACCGCGATCTCTAGCCCAGGGAGCTGCCGATCCACCTTCGTTAGAATCCTGGTTGCGGCTGCGCCATGGTGCAGGACCACCAGTTGGACCTCGTTGCCAAGGCTTCGCGTCTCCGTTGTTCTGAGCGCCAGGGCCGGCCTCGATACGCGCAGGAGCTCCAGAAGACCCTCCACCAAGCTCTTGCATGAGTTGCTAATGTGTGTTAGTATTGTATAAGTAGGAGAAATAGCGGTTTTCTTACCTCGTATTCACGGTCAACATCATCTCCGCCACCGATACGACCAGCAGGGCGAGCGCCAGCATCGTTGTTGCGCCAGCTAGCACCACGCTGTCGGTCAGGACAATCGCGCGCCATATGACCAGCGTTGCCACAGACGCGACAGATAATGCTCGCAGTGTAGTTTTGTTTCTCAGGGCAGTCGTACTTGCGGTGACCGATCTTGCCACAGTTCTGGCAAGCCTGGTTCTCGTCGTCTCGGAGGGTACCGTTGAGTGCGGCGAGTTCTCGGAGCTGGTTTCGCTTGAGTTCGTTCTGGCCTTCAGGAATGGACGCAGCCTGGACAGTGTTAGTATAAATCTTGTGGGGCTTGAGGGTAGACTTACAGTCTCAATGACGTTGTGGATGAGCTTCTTAGCCTTGTTGACCTTCTCTTCGGTATCGGCCATGATGAGACAGTGCAGATCTTCTTCCTGGTTGCTGGCGTGCGCGGCATCAGACCGACCCTTACCCTCCTTTACGGAGCCCTTGCCACGAATGGCGATCTTGGCACCTGAGTCTCCCTCCATTTTCTTCAGAGTATTACCTCGAGGTCCGATAAGTAAACCAACTTTAGTACGAGAGAGCTAGTGTTAGTGTCTGATTTGCAAAGATTAGATGAACGTGGTAAGGGTTAGTCCATTCGATGAAGGAACAGGCCTCCAAACACCACCGAGGGTGTGATGGTGAGTCTGATCAAACTCCAAAAGGAAAACAAAAAACAGGGGATAATTTTGGTAAGTAGGGTTAAAGGGTTAGCAATCATACTGAAGTTAATTTCCGGATAATCGTTAACAGGAACATAGACCTTCTCCTGAGTCTTAGTAGGTCTACGATAGTCCTGTGGCGGGTGGTAGTTAGGAATGGTCTTCATGGCCTTCTCGATGAGCTTGTGACGCTCATCTTCAAGCTTCTTTCGATATCGGTACTCTCGTGTGTTGATACGTCGACCGTGGTTGTCGTACTGAGGAGCGGGAGAAGGCGATCTGCTATTAGTTAGCAGTGAAGGAGATTACCAGGAAAGAAAAACTTACCGATCGCCGTCAGCTGGGACGACATCGTCGATGCGAAGCTTTTGGGAGATTTCCTCGATACGCAAATGCAGTGTGTAGGCCTCAAGCTGTTCACTTGTCATGTTGGACAAGATCGCAGTGGGCAAGCCCATGAGGCCAGCCGCTTTGTTCTCGGATGCATCACCCCATCGGTTTCGCTTCTTTCGTCGTCGAGGTCCATCAGCTTCGCTGCGAGGCTCGGGATCGCGTCCACGCTTCAAGTCGCGATCGACTCCAGCGTTGCCATTAAACTCCTCCTCCTCATCTCCGAAGCGACGCTTCCCGAGAGGGATATTGTTGGAACCGGTGATTCCTTGGCTTCTCCACGACATTTTCGAACGATACGCGATCAAACTTCTGATGCGCTGGGAAAAAGGAATATGATGGTCCAGAAAAAGACCTGGACTTTCGTTGTGGATGTCGAAAGTTCAAAGTGGGTGCCTTGGTGCTTTCAAATGATATGGGGCGATTGACGGGTCGGTGAAACACTCAGCCGGAGACCCACGTGACTTACCTGAATCAGTTGAAGATGAGACTAGCACTGTGACCGAAGGAAATAAGGAGGTCTTATATAACAGTGAACAATTAAAGTTCTTCTGGGAATGGGTATAACAACGGCGCGAATTTTGCAGTTTTATTGGATATCATATATGTATAGTTTATGCTGCTTCGAAGTGTGAAAACAAAGCTTGAATGCTGATAGGAGGATGCCTCAATCATTCTATTGAGATATCAGACAAGGTTATCGACAGTACCAGGCCACAGCGTCCTGCAATGACAGCCAGAAAAACACCCATGTGTGAATTCAATAGTATCGGAGTGAGCAAAAGAGGATTGATCAAAGTCTATATCTGAAACCGACAACCTGCCAATCCGTCACATCTGATTCAGGGTCCGAGAAATCTCCATGCCCCTGAACATCCCCTCGTACAACACCCCCTAAGCCAGCACTTCCAACGATACCCTCTTCTCTTGTTCGTCTTTCATTCAATCTTTTGAGATAATTTCTTAAGCATATAGCACAGACTGTAGCCAGGCTGTAGCAGACAGTGATAGCCTTGAAAGCAGTCTCGTACAGTGGATCTTCGGACTTGAGGAAGAAATGCGGCCCTGCCATGTTTCCAACACAATATGTGATGAACAGCATGGCTGTTATGGTCATCTTCTTAGTAACCCCTCGATAATTCGATTGTACTAGGGCCATGTTGAGAGGCATGGCTGCAGATCCGCTCGAGAGAAGGAAGTAAGCGAAAAGATGGATGCCGTGAGGCACATTGTCTCGTTTGTAAATGATTCCACTGCCAATGACACATGGCATGATGACACCGACGATCAAAATGCAGTTCAGCGTGTGGAATCGGCCAGCCAGGTATCCGCTTCCTGATATGATACCTGCTGATAGAAGTGAGTAAGGTATGTTGATGAGTGTGGATTGCAAATTCGTGAATCCGAAAGATTCGACCACAATATTCGCGAAGCTTTGTGACCCGCCATTTGGAATCTGCGTGAATAACTCAATACCCACGATGAACCAAGATTTGGGGTCAATCAAGCACTCACGGACCTGATCCCATTTCCAATTCGTATGTTCAGTCGTACCAGTACCGGAAGATACCACACGCTGTGCCGCGATTCTTCTCTCCTTTGGCGTGAGGAAAGCAGCTTTAGAGATGTTGTCTGGAAGAAGGAAAAATAAAGGTATTGCCCACATAAAAGTCGTGGTGCCTAAGGTGATGTACATCCACCTCCAAGGTCGTATCGACGCTCCATGGACATGTCCAACTGTAAACGCAAGCAAACTGGCCACCAAGCCCCCAACAGAGTTTCCAGAAAACCAGATTCCAACACGAGTCGGCATCTCATCGCGCGTATACCAAGTTGAATTCAAAAACATGAAACCGGGCGTTATCGTGGCCTCTGCGACTCCCAGAAGAAATCGCATGACCAAGAGGCCACCGAAGTTATGGCATGCCGCAGTGAGTGCAACGACCAAGCCCCAAAATAGTGTGTTTACTGTGAGATATTTCCCAGTTGGAAGGCGTGCAACGAGAACAGTTGTTGGATATGTCCATAGAAGATAGCCTAGGTAAAAGACGCTGCCGACCCAGCTGTATTGCTGGCCTTTGAGATTCTGCAATAATATCAGTGGTGAAGGGCTGGGATCGAATGGTGGACATACAGTATCCTCTCTTAGTCCAAAAACAGCAGCGCTGGATAGAATGACCTTGTCCATGAAATTCAACATATAGGTTATGAACAGTAATGGAATGATGGCTCTGTCAATCTTGGCCAATACCTTGTTTGCCACTTCATCGTCGATAGTGTTCCCTTGAGGCAACAGGGTAATGCCAGCCGCAGAAGGATGTCTATGGCTGTTTAAGAGCGGAAGGTTTGGATTGTTGTCGACTTCATGCTCTGTGAAGCCGTCTGGTTGACCGTCAAGCGATGATGAAGCATCTCTTCTGTCGGAGGTGTTGGTTGAACATGGCTCATTCATCTCTGCTCTTGCAGGATGGAGTGATAGCAGAAAAGAGACACACACTGCATTAATCTATTTCCATAGCTTTATTGGCATGAGAAAATTTCAATCTCCACTTGTTTCTGAGAAATGATGACTGTTGAGGGAACACAAAGTTACGCCGTGGTCGAAAGATAACATTCAAGCTTGCAGGTGCGAATAGCTCCCTGATACTGTGCTGAGCACGGACAGGAGTAAGTGGCCCAAATTGCGTAAATGATTTCGCCGTGATCAGTCAAAGCAGGCATGGAGATATTTCTGAAATTGATGAGAATAGTTTTATTTAACTTTTGGTACAAATAATTGTTGTTCATAAATTTCCAAATATTCAAACCGCGGTGTCATGCTATCCTCCTACATGGCTACTTTTATATCAAGTCGTCGATGCACCTCGATGTCTAGGAGTAACGCATCTCATTTCCTGACTCTCACTAGTGCCTATCGGAAAGTCAACCTCGTCTGCCTGGTTCGATCCCCGCGCCTCATTTACAATGCCCAAGTGTGCTTCCTGATGATCTTTGCTGAGATGATGCGCTTTCATAAAGAAACCGAGCAACAAGCCAACGCTGGAGAATGCGGTATACTATCGAGGATCAGTATGAAAGAGGAACTAGAAGTCGGTCGATTTTCGTACCATTATCCACATCTTGTCAATAGCATTGAAGAATGCTGTCCTCACGACAAGTTGCGACTCTGTCGGTAAGGTCTTGATCAGATCAACGCTCGCAGACGCAGATGCACCATTGAACAACCTGGCAAGGCCGGGACCCAGACTATCTTCAAGAGTCTGATATTCACCTTTCATTTCGTTCTGGAACAGTACCCCGCCAATGACAACGGATATCGCTGTGGCCAGTGTTCGGACAAAGCCCATCGCCGTGGTCGCGGCCGCAACGTCCTTGTGTGGCACAACAGCCTGAACAGACAACAAGGGGCCTTCAAAGTTCAAGCCAACCCCAATTCCTGTCAGTATCTGAAAAGAGATCAATTTTGCCCAGTTCATGTTAATGTCTAGGCTGATCATTAGGCCCATTCCCAGTGTCATGATCATTAACCCAACACGGGAGACAAGGAGATACTTGCCACTGAACTGAATGTAGACTCCAGTAAGAGCAGCAGAAATTGAGATGGGCAAGATGAAGGGGAGAAGATACACACCCGAGCGCAGTGGGCTCGCTAGAAGAACTGCCTGAAAGTATAACGGTAGGTAATAGGCGACACCAAGAAACACAAACGCATGGAAGAATGTGACGGCGTATGCTGAGGAGGATGAACAGGTCTTGAAGAGATGTACTGGTAGAACAGGAAACTCTGCCAACATCCACTCGTTCCATATGAATAATACGCCAGTGACCACCCCAAAAACTATGAGAGATACCACTTTTGCAGAGTTCCAAGGCTCGTACACGCCGCCAAGATAAAGTCCGAGCAGCAACATCAAAGTCCCTCCTATGATGAGAAAGCTGCCGGGCCAATCGATGGCTTTCAGACCTGCCCAAACAGGGGTGTTGGGAGATGGGAGTTTGAGGGTGAAGACCAAGAGAACAAAGACTGCAGCGGTGATGGGTACTAGGGATATCAGCTACAGCTCGGAACATATGTAATGGAAACTTACAATTGATCCAAAAACACCATCTCCAACTGGACACTATTAGTAAGAATACCTTCCAACAGACACAACCTTACTTCAACCGATCCGTAAATGCGCCTCCAAGTACGGGGCCAATCCCAGACGCAACGGCCCAGATAATCGATGTCATTCCATAGTATAGCCCCCGATCCCGTTGTGAGAACATATCGCTGATACAAATATTCACCAGCGTCTGCATCCCAGCAGCGCCCAATCCTTGAATGGCCCGCCCAGCGATAAAGATAGCCAGGTCATCAACCAGAGCACAAACAAGGCTACCCGCAAAGAATATGACATTGGCGAAGAGTAATATAGGTTTTCTACCCCAGATATCGGAAATCTTCCCCCACGGTGGTGTCGAGGCAGTATGGGCGAGGACAAAAGATGTGCCTATCCAAGTATAGCCCGAATCAGATGCAAAATGGGCGGCGATGGTTGGAAGTGCGGTTGACACAATTGTCAATTCAAGTGCGGCAAGGAAGACACAGGCGCAGAGTGAGGACATCACTGTTGCGATCTGAAGCAGAGTCTTCTTCGATTTGGTACTCTGGATGCCGGGTTCATTGGAGCTTGAAGCGTCATGGTTGTTGCTCAAATTATGAATCGGCGTTTCTCGGACAGGACGGTGTTGATTGCGAACTTGGCATGCCTCTGAGTCCCTGTCGTTGATATGAACATCGTCAAGTTGTGTAATAGGCGTGGATGGCCCCGGCGCCTTGAAGGTTGTTTGTGACATTGTTGTCGTGGAAGTCGGACATTGCAGATTCTTGTCAGGTATGAGTTACGAGGAGGTGAAGAAAGGGTATTTATATAACAGAAAGTCCATGAATGATGACATTGATTCCGTCGTGACGTTCATGCTAGTGGTTCGTTTCCTGTCAAAGGACCCTTGCCCATGGTGTTGCTCCTAGTGGATCCTTCTCTGAATGCGATCGCATTCGAGGTTCCACCAAGACGGGATAATAGCTGGGGTAAGCACATTCCCACCACAAGGGTCCTCGGTGCTTCCCTTCATATCTTTATCCTCACAACCTGCGTCGCCAGGTGTTAGCATCTTACGCACTCGTTCTCATTAGCCTTTTCTTTTTGTTCTCCCGACACGATGAACCTTGGCTACAACATCAGCCTCCCATGTCCAGTGATGCCGCCACACCTTTATCCCATGTCAACAAGATGAGCTAGGCGATGCGACCCCCAAGAGAACTGGCTGGTACATCACGTGTGAGGCTTCATGCGTGATAACACCAAGTCCTACATTTCAGGTTCTTGGCATAGGCAATCTCCCGGTATCAGATAGTGTCACCTTATTCACAAGAACCGAGCCAGCTCGCCCGGTATGTCAGACAACAAATCTGACGTCAAAACTTTACAACCTCATACTCTCTGCTCCCTCTGTACATCTTTCTGGGAACGTGCAACATGCCTCAGATTCCGACCTGAAGTCCTTCTCAGCGGCGGAGAAGATGTCCCATCGATGCCACAGCATCTTCTCTTCACTCCCAGCCGCACTGATATTCTATCCGCTGCCTCGCAAGGCTGCCACTTCTGCTCCATCATCGTTGGAGCTGTTGTAGGATGCACCGGAGATCATGGTGATCGGCAATTCTCTGGTGACAAGAATGGCCCTGTCTATATCTCAATAGCGATGTTGGAAACAGATGCTGGTACCTTTCTCCTTACGTTGTTTCCCTGCGAAGAGTCAAAGATTTTCAGTCATGATCAAATACTCGGCGATTATCCCTTACAACTGCGCCCAGTCACAGGTATAACTTATTGGGTCCTTAGATTCTCTGGGCTAATCCATTTCAGAGGGTCACGGAGGCATAAAAGCTGACAATCAACACCTTTTATCGACGCTGCAGTCAACAACCTATTCCAACGCAACTGCTGACTTCATCCGATCTTGGATTACTGAATGTCAGAGTACTCATATCCTGTGCGGCGACGACCTTTTGAGCCTGATTCTTGGTTCCACGGAAACAAAAGCACGACCTCGGCGCTTGCTAGATCTATTAGCCTTCCAGGACGTCGAGAAAATACGAATTATCGAGGCCAATAATGACCACACCAAGGAATACTGCGCCTTGAGTTACAGCTGGGGATTCAGTAAGCCCTATGTCATGACGTCGTCTAATTTCGCGGCGTTTCAGAAAGAAATTCACGTCAAAGATTTGCCGAAACTACTACAAGACTCTATTCAAGTCGTTAGGAGCCTCGGGTTTAGGTACTTATGGATCGATGCCCTTTGCATAATGCAAGATGGAAGCCAATCTTCTGCAGCGTCGGACGACTGGGTTGACCAGGCAGGCAAGATGAACGACATCTTCGGGAACGCAGTTGTCACCATCGCGGCAGCCGAATGCTTTGATGGCAACTCAAGCATGATCGTGCCGCGAAATCCGTTGAGTCAACTATCTTGTCGACTGGACGCGAGCACGAATCTCTACTATGAAGTCGTTCCATCATGCACTCCACATTGTTTGTTACACCCTTTCGATAAAGCGCGCTTTCACCTCGATACCAGAGCATGGGTTTTCCAGGAGCGAATATTGTCGCCTCGGACGGTGCACTTGACTCGCAACTTCGTTCATCTTGAGTGTAGGACTGAGCTCCGTTGCGGAGCTATGGGAGGATCTGACGCATGCTATCACAGCGGCGCAATTGCCAAAGCAGATTATCAAGTACTGTTTTCCATGTTCGGACCCTACGGGCTTGATGAATCTGCCCACGACGCATTTCTCTCCTTCTGGCATGAGCTCGTCAGGAGATATTCGACAACGAATCTGAGCCGCAAGTCAGACTTGCTGGCTGCTTTGGCTGGTCTTGCAAAGCAAGTTCAGACAAAATCACAACTCACCTGGTCATTTGGGTTATGGCAAGAGCATCTCCTCCGAGATATGCTATGGTATATCAGGGGAGGAAGAGGCGCGCCTTGTCGTGAGAGGTCGCCGACTTGGTCTTGGGCCAGCATTGATGTACAGGGACCGCAGATCATTTATGAGCCCGCCGCACGGGTTTCTCTTCTCGCGGACATCATTGGTCTGCCAGATGCAACAGACTTTGTACACCGCGGTCTACTGGTAGATGCAACGAAACATTGCGTCAAGGTTTCAGGCCTGTTACGACCTGGCGCTCCGGATTCGTTAAAATATGGTCAAAATTCTGCTTCTATCCTGAACAAAGATATTCGTGTCCATAGGAATTGCCAAGGGATACAACATATCCACCGCCAATGCCCATTTCACCCAGACTACGACCTCCCAAACAACATCGAGTTGTACAGCTTACTTATAGCTTGCGCTTCGGGAGCCCAACAAAGAATGGACTCTTCTCAAAGTTCAGATACGCACGTGGGGATTGTTCTGACGCCTTCCCCAGAACATGAACGCCGATATAGACGCGTGGGCTATTTCCACATTGACATTCAGGAGGCAGATGATGATGATCAAGGGATACCATGGATTCTGGAGAGCTCTAATTTTGTTGAAATAGAGGTCATCTAGCAGGCACCTGACAAATCTCAACCGAGGCGGTGTAAAATATTCCTGATATACCCCTGTTGTTCTGTCACTCGACCTACACGCCTACTTGTTGGCTCAAACCATATCAGTGCTTCATTCAATGACTCATCAACATATCGAGATGCTTCCTGCAAGTGTCGTAAACAAGTCTCTCGATCATTACGCGTGATTTCAAAGCGTATCTGTTCTATTCTGCCTAGGCCCTCTAGAGCAGCGTAGCGCAACTTGGCCCTTGGGAAACCACTGAGTTGTTCAGCCCGTTCCAAAGCCATCCTGTAGTACGACTCTGCGCCGTCTAGATCACCACCATCTAGGTGATCATGTGCGACATTGGTGACAGTCCAGACAACGTTTCGTGCGAATGGTCCATAGAACGATTCTTGGTTCTGCAAAAGCTGAGCGCGGCGGTATCCGCCTTCAATACGGTCTCGACCGTGGTAAAGGCAGTCACAAAGTCGCTCCTCGATATATAGACGATGCCAGGTGTGGGGAGACTTATCGGAGAATACTGCCAATGCGGCCCGAAGACTCGAGATAGCCGTGCACTGCAGTAGCCCAGGTGGCAATAAGGTGAGGGACACCAAGAATTGGATGAGAGGGGAGGGTGTCCGTAAAGACGAAGCCATTGCCGCTGAATACCGGAGCAGGCATGTCAATACTTCCTGTGCATTGCACGCCGAGAGCTCACAAACGATGGCTAACAGTTGGGCAAGACTCATTGGATGGCAGTCTGCGAGAAGAGGCTGAACAAGGTCAAAAGCTTGATGGAAGTGTGGAAATGCGCCTGGGCCTCCACGCATCATCTGTGCTAGGCCTTCTTGCATGCGGTTCCCGAAACGTCCATGTGTCGTGAACTGATGAACCTCAGGCTCTGGATGTATGTCTTGGCTGAGGTAGACTCCGCAGTAGTCAGTTAGACTGGCAGCTGCCTTTTGCTCGAGGGTGAATATAGGCGTGGGAATATTCACAGGAGACATGGACATGGCCACACTGTTGGCTGAGGATAGCGCAGCGAGTGTTGAACTACCTTCGCTCGTACCCTCCACAGGGCTATCTCCCTCTTTAAGAAGCCTGACAGCTGGCTCTTCTTGGGACACTGCAGTTGAACGACACCAATGAATTGGGTTTTGTATGCCCTTCCGTCTAAAGTATCGCAGGATCTCATGCAACGGGACATGGCGTCCTCGGATCACGAACCAGGGTTCTGGGACTGGCCACGACGCAGGTTCTGGATCAAGTAAGCGAAGAGCCGCAACCATGCCGTGAAACTGGTTGTTTCTTTGCAGATTCCATTGGCTGATTCGAGCCCTGACCATGCGCGTGTTGACCCAGTATCCTAGCGATTTCAGATGATCCCTGACCTCTGCCATAGAAAACCTGCGGTCGTGGTAGAGCTCTTTGATGAGGGGTCGCAGACGAGACCAGTCCTCGCTTGATGGTATCGTAAGAGCCGATTGGGGATTTACGAGGGGATCCATTAGGGCGACTGATTTAGGAATGAAGGCATGCAGAGTCTGTGATGGATGGATATTTGGATATATATGCATGGGCGTTTTGTAGTTAGTATATTGGCGTTCCGCTTAATGGGCTAGACCACATCATGGGCTAGACCACATCATGGCTGTCAAATGCCCGGCCCTTCCCATTCCATCTCTTAAGCAGTGAGGGGCTCAAGGGTCTTTCAGCACTTGGAACCCCTCGCATGTTAGCGATATGCAGGTCTAGTGATCCAGATGTCCGAGCAACTTGTCACGACGCATTAGTCTGATAGCTCATTGGATACCCCTCAAAGTGCACATTTGTGAGGAGGCATTCTTGTAGCGTTCTTCCATAAATATGCCTACGCTAGCCACGAGAAGGCAGTCTTGTTCTAGTGTAGGACTCATTCGGCAATTGCAGCAGTTGAAATCAGCCCATTTGGGCTTGAAACTTGAGGAACGGGAAAAAGATCGAGGGTTCAGCTCGTACGGCTGAGTTGCGATAGCGTGTAAATTGCAACATTGGCCCAATCAACGGTAACGAGGAGGTCACTATTGATCTACTTATTGCTTTTCAACCCGGTTTATCAGAGTTTAAGCTCAATTGGTGTGTCACTTTACCGACAATGCAACCACTATAGCTCTTCAGGCACAAGAACACACAGCAGGTGGCAGATAATGATCGAATGAGTGCTCCGTTTCGATTTCGCGAAAACGACAAAGTATTATTCAGCACTTAGAAAGAAAGAAGATAAAACCAAAACAGCAGAGTAGGGTAATTAGAACCAGCTTCAAACGGAGTCCAGTCCTTCCGACTACATTACCACACAACTATCCGTCACAGCATCAACGATCTCCTCCACGATCCCACCACTATCACCATCGTCACTATCACCGTGCCCTGAGAATCTTGTATGAACGTCAGAGTCATGGATTGGCTGATTTGTAGTTGTGTCGACGTAGCTGGCGCCATTGTTGTAGTCAACGCCAACTGTGTGGTTGTCACCTGTTGTATACTCAGGTTTGTCAACGCTGGTCGGATATTCGACCTTTGGAGGAGGTGGAGGAGATTCTGAAGACATGTTTGACAGGTTTTGGATGACAGGTGATGTGAATTGCTTGCGGAGCTGAAATAGATGGGTTGTTCAGCTGAGAGTTGTAAGGTATTGAGTCAAGTTTGCTGTAGGTAGCCTGAGCGCGTTCGTGATGGAGTCAGGACCAAGAATATATACATGTTTTCACATTACCTTACTCCACGACCTACACGGAAATACGGGGGAAACTGCGTAGACCATCGACGCACCCAAAGTGCCCGGGCAAAGGCACAACTGTGCCTTATCCCCGTCCTAAAGCGGAGAGCTTTCACTCTGAAGACGCTTTCAGCCTTAAACAAGGTAGCTAATGTATGGGCATTGTTCGTTAGTTGGTCATGCATGGGCGTTCTGTCAAACTAGCGGTTTTAGACGGCCACAGTCTTCCATTAGTGTAGACGACTTACACAAGCGACACGACACAAGAACTGCTTTTCAAACGTCGCACTTAAAGTCGCTCTTTCAGCTTCTCTTCAGCTCGCATATGCATGGGCTTTCTGTAAATATTTGGCGTTTCTAGGGGCAGCTACCATCTCACAGACCTACCCTTGCTTTGTGAAATAACCTTATCAGCAAGCATACTGATCAAAGACCCTAGAGCGGTATAGGGACCACATCTCTATGAATTATATTGGAATCGCAGTATTGTGGTTGTACGCCAAAAAGTGTCTGGATTCAGCCTCGCATGCTTTGATACTGGACGCGGATTATATATGACTGAGATTGCCTCTCTAGAAAGGAGATTCATCTGGGTCAAACCAAGACACAAAGAATCAGTTCGCATAAGTTGTATGCCTACTTCCCAATACCCCAAATCTGACCTTGATCTCCCTTGCTGAGGTTCTAGCAGAGATACAGCTCTGATCATCCTACCCACCAATAATCCCCCCTCAAGACATCTCCTGTCTACATAAAGAAAGGATTAACATGGTCTTCCACCTCATCCCAGCCCTCGCAGTCGCAGGCGTCAAGTATGTGATCAAAGAAGCAACTGATGCCCCGACTTGTGGCAAATGTGGTAGGGAAAAGTTGAAGATGTGGGCGGGCCTCCGTATCATCTTCCTTTGTGAGGATTGCGAAGATGGCATGAAAGTCAAGATAGGCTTGAAAGCCGTGCAGATCGCAACCTTTGGTGTAAGCTAATGTCTCTTCAATTTGGGTTCGATGTGTGATATGCTAGATTATCTGCTAATGTTGGCTTGTAGTTGGCGAATTGATCCCCTGTGTTATGATTGAAGAGGCGATGATACCACCTCGACGCAACCAAGATTGACTTATCTTTACCAACTGAATCCAGAAATACTAAGAGATTAGGCAGAGCTGCCTGGGAAGATTTATGTAGGAAGATTGGGTACGGGAAATGATTCTGTGATTTGTAGGATCAGGGATTGGACGGATGATGATGAATGCCAGCCTACAGGAGTCACTCTTTTAAAATAAGGATCAATAATAACACAAAAATTAAGCTTAGACAATATTAGAATTGTCCTTTAATTATCCTCTATTGTTTCCTGACAATTATGGCCTGTGATTTCCCAGTCGCGTACATGAACGCGGAGCAGGAAGGCGTTGTGCAACCTCTGAGTTTCGGCAACGCTACCAGAGGTCTCAAGTGGTACTTATACCAGACTGCAATAGAGGACCAGAGAATTCCTTCTTGAAAGCCTCGTCAGATGACGGCAGAATCATCAGCCTCTTTATAAGTTCCCAGAAAGCAGTTAAAAGACCTCTAATTCATCCCAAGTTATCCTAATATTATTTAAGTATTTATATTTAATTAGGTAAAGATCTTTACTGTCTTCTAGGTTAATAATAATATTATCCTAAGTTTATACTTAAATAGGGCTATATATACTAAAGATCTATAGAAATATAAGGGATATTCCAGACTTTTGGCCCTGGTTATGTTGGAGTGCAACTGCTAGCCAATAGGGTCGGCCGCACTGAAGCAGCCTGCAGTTGCAGTTGCCCCAAGAATGCCTTCTCGAAAGCCTCGCTGAGTGAGGAATCATCAGCCGCTTTACAAGTTCCATCTCAATTTTTGGTTTCAATCCTTACAATAGTAATTCTACAGATTCCATCCCCATATCTTACGTGTTTGCGCAATGCGGCTTTTAAATGTCGTCGACGAACGCCTCGAGAGCTTCTTCGACGAGAATGAGATCCCACCGTACGGTGTTCTATCGCATAGATGGGGGAAAGACGAAATCACGTTCCAGGACCTAACACAAGGGTCATTACAGGACTTTCAGGATCGCCAGTCGTTCTCCAAGATCTGGTATCTGCTCGACCGGGCCGATAAAGATGGTTTATCTTATGTCTGGGTAGACACATGCTGCATCGATAAATCGAGCAGCGCAGAACTCTCAGAGGCCATCAACTCTATGTTCAGATGGTATCAGCAGTCAAGAAAGTGCTATGTCTACCTCGACGATTTTGACGCTTTATCGAACCGCAAAAACATATATCACGAATCTTCTGACGGTTCCGATAGAGTTGCTATCCTCGATGAATCGGAGACCTCCTTCTTCGATAGCCTTTGGTTCACCAGAGGATGGACTTTACAGGAGCTCATAGCACCACGAAATGTTGAGTTTTACGACAAGAACTGGATTTACTTTGGTTCGAGAGATTTAACGCTCCTCGATCGTATTTGCAAAAGAACTGGTATTTGGCCGCAGTTGTTTCGAGAACCCCGATGTGCATGCCCAAGCGAAAGGGGGCATTCTGCCTTTGCAGTTCGCGACGGTATCTGTGCTGGATGTCAAGGACTTGACACACTCCCTCAGACTTTGGACTCCTTTGCCGTCTCCATCAAAATGAGCTGGGCATCGTCCCGTATCACGACTCGCAAAGAAGATGCGGCCTATTGTCTCCTCGGCCTCTTCAACTTAAACATGCCATTGCTATATGGCGAAGGTGACAAGGCATTGCTGCGTCTTCAAGAGGCCATCGTCAGGCAGTCCAAAGACCAGTCAGTCCTGATATGGCGTGCTCGCCCTGATGTTGCACCTCAGGGCTTTGCACCTGGCTGTTTGGCTCCTTCATCTAGCGCCTTCAAAGAACCCGTTCACATTCTTGGCCGGCGGGTTTTCAACAGGGTCGACAAGAAGTATGAGGCTAATTTCCTTGGGAATTTGGCTACAATGGAGATCACTGATACAGCTATACGCACCAGCTTGTGGATTTGCCCCTGTAAGGTAGTGCCTGACGGGACGCAGGCTACTTCCCGAAACCTCTGGCTGGGTATCATGCATCTCGCATACGACGATGATTACCTTGTGCGACCTGCCTTGCTGCTAGAGTATATGGGCACTGTTAATATGTATCGAAGAGTCTACCATCAGCATATTGTTCCCATTAATCCCAGGATAACTCGAGGCTCGTTCGTTGTAGAGTCATCGATTGGCGAAGTCGATCGACGTCTCTCGCTCACTCCATCTCTCGACGAGGCCACCAAGAAGGACATCAGCATTCTGCTTCAGCAGAGCCCCATCAATGCAACGGCCGGTCCTTCTCCTGAAGAGGGCCCGGAGACTGGACCTGTGTATTTCGTTTTGGATAAGCAGAAGCTGGATTTTACAATGGACAGTGGAGGCAGTCACCCTCCTTTTAGCCGTTACCAAGGTCGCGCCACCCAGATACCGTCACGCTGGGCTTTTAAGAGGTGCCAGCACAAAGGAGACGGTGAGAGGTATTTTGGCGGCATTCACTTTATTAATTTTATGCCTGAGGTCCCAGAAAGATCAAACTCGGATCAAGGGCCAAATGGACAAGGTGTTGGTCGATTTGCGTATACGGCTGTCATATGGGGTATAAATCGCGAAGTGCTCAAAGGGAGGACCGATCCGTCAACGTGGCATCTGTGGTGCCGGGTCTTTGATCTTCACAGTTTTATAGAACACGCCCGGACCTCGAATGAAGATTTACAGCCAAATCAGCTCTATGGAGAGATTGAGGGTCTCAGTGCAGGCGAGATCCAGAGGCGCATGAAGAACCAGCGGTCGCGGCTCTGCCTAGCCGAATATGAGAAGCTCGAGATTCCACAGCCATCGGGTCCGAAGGCACTATTCCCTTCCTCTTACGGAAATAACTGGGCAGAAGATAAGATGAGTGATGGCGGGAGGCATTTGGCAGCCAAGGTTGCGTTGGTTGAAGGACTGGGTCGGAGGGTTTTTGAGCTGCACATCAAGATCACAGGTAGTCAAAACATGGAAGGCATGTCTATAGAGTACGAGTAGGTAGGTCACAAAGGGGGTCTTATGGATCTTTAGTGCCTATGGGCATCTGTAAGCATAAACTTAGGATAATGTCATGACCAATCTAGAGGATACCAGAGAACTTTACCTAACTGACATAAATATTCAGACAGAGATAGGATAATTCATGATAAGTTTAGCGGATTCTTTGACAATCTTGCCTAATTAATTTTCACTCCTCTAATCCTTAGTCTAAGGTCTTTTAACTCCGACGAAGCCGGCCATCTAGTTAACCTCCACCACCAAAATCCACCAGCTAACACCCTTTCAACACAGCCTCTCCATCACCTCATCCCCATCTCAATGTCTCAAATCCCAAACCCCAACTCGTGCAATTCACAATTTCACATGTCCTTTCCCAATTTTTGCCTCAGACAATGCAATCATCGAGTCATCCAGCCATAGGGTTATCCATTGCCGCCGACTCCAATGATCCTAGTTAACAAAGCTGCATTCAGCTGCACCTCCATCCAATGTCCTCGCTCTGTAGAGTCATCCTTGGCTGTATGTCACTGATTGGTTAGCGTTTGACGAATGACGACTGTTTGACAGGGGCTCAGCAGCTTTCGCTTCTTTAGTGAGGTCCGCTAAGGGCTTTCTTATCTACGTGACATAATAACTTGAGCATTGGCCCTCTGTTCTTAGGGGAGGAAGTGTGTTGGTTATACTGGCGTGAGGTGGTTCGACAGGGGAACGATCGACCGGGCTGAGAAGGCCCCGCTACCCAAAGCACTCAATCAGAGCTGTTGCTAAGAATATCCTCGGCCTGGGTCATGTGTGAGTGACCTTTTCATGATTCTCGCCATCTTCTTCACTCTTTGTTTACTGTTTTTCTTCCTCACGTTCTTGTTATCTCCGATGGCAATGTAAATCAACCCCTCTACTCGCGCTTGAAAACCCCTACGTCACGATGGCCTTTTGGCTTTTTGGTGGCACAAAGCCCAAGAAGTCGAGCAAGAAGTCCAAGAAGGGGACGAAAACCAATAAAACGATAGCTTCTTCTAAGCCCAAGATAACAGATCCTCCAAATGTCTTTCGTCCTGCTAGACCTCAGATTGAGCCGCCCCCTTATCCAGGAAACTTGCGTCCGAATACTGCGGCGTTGAGACCCGTTCTTCCGTATAATCAGCACCATGCCTCTCAATCACAGCCTCACTTCCAGCCCGCTGGCTATCTCCCAGCACCGCCGAACTTTAGCACTCAGCCGGTGGTGATCAACAATCACTATCACCTCGGCTCGCAGCAATCGCACCCCAACTTGTCTGCTTTTACTCCACCGCATCATCTCGCAACGCCAAACTCACACCAGACCCTCTCATCGTCATTGAACCGTTTCACAGGCTCAATGGTGAATCTCGCCAAGGAATCAATTCCACCACAACTCTACGACGATGGGCTATCGGCTTGGCATGGATGTGCGCAGATTGCTCAGTCGACGAATGCGCTGTATGATCGGTTCAACGATATCATGACACTTATTGATCACGAGAAAGTAAAGGGCAATGAGAATACGCTCTTCAACTGCGCCATCGCAGATCAGGAGCCAAAGACGGATCAAGTCGATAAGGGTTTGGGAAAGGTGAAGAACAAGGAAAAGTCATCATGCAATGTTGCTGCATCTGTTGTGTCGGGCAATTACTTCTCCAAAGTCGAGCAATACGCAAACTCCAAGCTTCCTTCAACACTTCCTCCACTATCTCTGTATGTGTATCCTTCAAGTTTCAATTCTCTTCTAACAGAAGCAGGCATATGCCCACGTGGCCTCTCCTTTGTCTCGCCGCTCAGTACTCCCAACGTGTCTACGAAAGACCTCGCGGCACCGAACGAGACGCCCACGTCTCATCCGACTGGCTCGCTGGTCCTAGACAGACCTGCATTAAGTCCGTTTCCATGGACGACATGAACACCATAGTCTTCGCCATCCGCGGTACGGCAAGTTTCATGGATTGGGCCGTCAATCTCAATTCTGCACCCATCAGCCCACTCAACTTCCTCGATGATCCAGGAAACTTGTGCCACGCGGGCTTTCTCTCCGTTGCTAAGAAGATGGTTCGCCCGGTAGCTGCAAGGCTGAGACAGCTTCTTCAAGAGGACCCCAAGCGCTCGACGTTCAGTCTTTTAATCACGGGACATTCGGCTGGTGGTGCTATTGCTGCGTTGCTATACTCGCACATGGTAGCCCAGACGAATGCGGCAGAGAGTGAACTCAACGTCTTGACGAATTGCTTTAAGAGAATACACTGCGTCACGTTCGGTGCACCACCTGTGTCTCTCCTCCCACTAGCAAAACCGGATACTCACGCTCTCAGAAAGAGCATCTTCCTGAGCTTCGTCAACGAAGGAGATCCCGTTGTCCGCGCCGACAAAGCCTACGTCAAAAGTCTTCTCGACCTACTCGCTTCACCACCACCATCCCAACGAAAAGACACCAATAAATCACGCAAGAAACCAACATGGAACGTCCCCCCGTGCACACTGAGCAACGCAGGCCGTATCGTGGTGCTGCGCTCAGGGGACCTAGACGCCAAGCCCAAAGATCGCAAGACGGTGCGAGAGCGTCTCGATGAAGGAGTTGTGGCAGTGACGTGCTCCGAGGAGAGGTTGAGGAGTGTTATTTGGGGAGATCCCGTGTGCCATCTAATGAGTTTGTATGCTGCGAGGATAGAGGTGCTAGCTGTACGGTCTGTGACTGCGAGACGTTAGCATTGATGAGAGTTGGAATTTTTGGTTACGAAGTAATGAATGAACGGGGTTGACTTTGGCGTTACGATACCTACAGAACGAAAACAAAGATACCAGCAAATACCCAGAATTTACAATTAAATCTATTAAATCACAAGCGAAGTGGCCGAATTAATGCTCGGGCCAAACTGGTTCAGTGCACGACGAGAGAGAAGTTCAAGATTAATTGAATAGAGTAAAGTTTTGATTCATAATTCTATAACCACAAAGTGAAGAATGTGCATAACACCATAAATGTAGAGCCATCCGTAACCTAACATTTGTTTTCAGGGATCCCCGATTCAAGTCACTTGACAACATAACAAGCATAACATGATCCTCAGCCTTTATCTTGTGAAAGACAGGTGATCCAAAACTCCAAAGCGCCAACCTCCGATTTCCGTTTGATCCGCAGAAACTTGCTCGCAAGATAGATACAACGCAAGGTAAAAGAAGCGCTGTGTTGTGCGCCCATGTCATAGTAATTCCAGAGAAGACAACGAAAAATGCATACAGCGCTTGCCCAGGCATCTAGGCCCAAACAAGATATGTTTTTAATTTTGGTGTAATTATCGCATCGAAAAGTCCATGTCAGGCATTGACCCCATTTGCGACAAAGGGGGCTGGTTTTGCATCTGATAGCTATTCTGCCGCTGGGGTTGTTGTATACCATATATTTGGTTTATTGTTGGGTTCATGGCTGAACTGTTGACATTTTGGTTCTGTATACCCTGTAAGGGCGGTTGACTTCCAACACGCTGTTGATGTTGTATGTTGCTCAGTGGATTAGGCTGAGAGGCTGTGAATGAATTCATGCCCATTTCAGACATGTCAAAACCGCTCATGCCCACGTTGCCGACATTGTAATCGATGCCAGGGGACATGACATTAGCAGGTGAGCCGACAAATGCTGAAGCGATGTCACTGCCTGGTTGCGTACCAGGGGGCGTACCATTCGAGTAATTGGAGTTGGGGATTGTGTCAGGACTACTGCCACTCAAATCGTACTTGGTCTCATTCTCGTCGACGACCATGCCTTGGTTGTAATCATTCATTTGTGGCATGCTGGCCATACCGGCATTACCAAAACCGTCGAATATGTCAGCAGACATTTGGAAAGAGCCGTTCTCTGGGGCGTTTCGCAGTAGTGGGTCGGCCAGACGTGGAAGAATCTCGTTGACCTTCGCCAACAAGAGAGGAGTGAATGCAAAGTCGCCATTTCGGGCAGGGTCAAGAGAGGCGAGGAGATCCTGGAGCCACTGGTGAGGGCCCACCGCCAATGGGTGTCGATCCGGAGGCAGGTTAGCCAAATAGGTAGTCAAGTTGAGACAGATCTCGAGTAGCTTGGGGAACTGTGAATTTGTTAGAGGTTTGTTATTCAAACAAGACATATGATACATACCAAGCAGGACTTTGCAAGCTCAAGTGGCTGGCCCGCGAAAGAAGAAGCCATCTTGCTGGTCATTTGTCGTGCGAGATCGCCGTGGTATTGACTTTGGGTATTGTTGAGCTGCCAGATTGCATTGTTGAGGAATTGTTGACTGGCCATATAGGCATTCTCGGGATGGAAGGGGTTCGTGGCTTGCGACTCCTTGAGGTGATTCTTTAGACCAGTAATTTGATGACAGTCGAGATGGTCGCAACCATTTCTCCAAGCGGCCAGGAAAGAGTCGTCCATAGGTCGGAAGATGTTGCACATGATGAAAAAGGCGTGAAGCTCGGGATACAAGGCATCATTGGGGTCGTCGTGCATCTGGCTAGGTGCGATTGTCGCATAAAGGGACAAGGGGCGACGGCGGTTGAAAAAGTAGACGCGCTCAGTGGCGAACAAGAACCAGAAAAATCGGCGTCTTCGGACAGCCTCAGTTTGAGGAAACTGGGCATAGTTTTCTTCCTTGTCCATGTTTGTAAGGAGAGCCATAGTTGTGGCCTCTCGTAGGTAGTACCACGCTCTGTCTGGTCCGTCGACTATCTTGATGCAGGAGTAGATGAAAATGTTTGTGACCATAATATTGAAGTTCGGTGTCTCAAAGTAATCGGAGCCCTTTCGAACGCGTAGGCACTCCTCAAGAAGCAAATTGCTTGCGGCGATGTTGGCGCCGGGATGCTGCTGAAGGTTGAAGGACTCTTCTGCCGATGAAGTTGGCAGGATCATACCGGGCTGAAGTACTACATATGCGCAGAGAGCTGCAAAGAGACAGTACCTGTCGCGGCCACTTTCCATATTTAGCATCATGTGTTCGATTTGGTTTCGGTCGAGGAAAGGCAGTGTCGAGTAAGCATTTTCGAAATAGTAGTTGACACAAGCCTTGATCAGGTCATTGGACAACATGCCAGCCGTAGGGTTGAGAGCAGGAATGGTAAGGTCAACGGGTTGTCCAGCGAGTCTGTTTTGCACCTTGGCAGCAAGACTGGCCTGACGTTGGTTGTCTCTCAATTCGGTGATTACTTTTGCGCGAGAACCCTTGGGACCTTTCTTCTGAGGAATAGCGAGATATGTGCATTCGATACCAGCAGTTGCACAGTTGCGACAGGTGATACCACTATCACACTTGACCTTGCGACGATGGCAGCCATCGCAGGCCCTCTTTACGGCGGTTGTCATTGCTGGTTTTGCTGCCGTTGACATTGTGAGTTTCCTTGTCAGTATCAAAGAAAGTTATCAACGGCCGGGTCGGGTCGTCGGGGTAGGCGACGACAAGAACGATTGACTTCCAGAGACGATGATACTAAGGAAGTACGATAAGCTCGAGGGTCGTTGAGACTACTCGGGGGTATTTAGATTATGATATCGCGGGGGAGACGAAAAGGCAAGCAGCCAGCAAGCCAAAAGTCTGGGGATTTTGCGGGGGACCGCGATAAGAGGTGTCGTCTCGAAGGTATATTCGGGGCGACTTGGTAGTCGGTCGACCGGGTGGGCGGGGAGTATGGGAGATTGGAAGGGCTGGCTTGATTCCAGGAGACGAGGTGCAGGTGTTATTCGGCCCTTTCGCCTTGGACCATAATGCGGGGGGTTGTTCGGGGTGACCAGGAGTCAAATTGCAGAAACTTCGATATTGGAAAGGTTGATTAAGGGGTCGCAGATCTGCGGTATATAGAATTCGTTTGGTGTTTTTTGGCTGGTTGTATGAGGAGGAAAAGAAAAGTGTGGATAGAAGAGAGAGATCAGGTTAGGGAAGGGATGGAAAGACGAGAAGAGAAGATGAGGTGAGAAGCGGGTTTGCAAGAGAAGGAGATTTCGAGGAAAGACCAGGGGTGGGCAAGCAAACCGCAGCCAGAGCGAGACGGAAGACTTTCTGACACTGGGGTGGGACGAGAGGAACACAAGAGGAGGATGAGTAAAGTACTTTGCCACTGAAACTTTGCAGGAGAGTGACCTTGAGGTCCAGTTTTTACTCGTACCACCCGTCTTGAAGAGCCAAGGAACAAGCAGCCAACCGAACTGGCGAACGGGCGAGGGATCTAAAAGGGGACTAGCCAGCAGAGAAATTAGCAGGCAAAGACAGTGCAGTAGACCAAAGAGTACATACCCGATGGACAGTGCAACTTGGTTTAGCGACCTGTAGTTTGAATGGGGGTGGAGACAGGCTTGGAGCATCAAGAAGGTTGGCCGAGAGCGTTACTTATAGACAAATCTTGAGTAGAAACTGGCCGACCGAACGTCAGTATTAATAGTCCAGTGACTGGCTGGCTTCAAGCTCAGCATATATTGCGTTATGGCTTGCAACAGAATCGTTGAAGTGAGGGGAAGCCATCAACAACGATACGGAGAGAGAGTTCTTGGAGGCAGCCTCCTTCTCATAGCCACCTACATAAACACTGTGCCACGTCGACATCTGTTTGGACCACGCTAAAGCCTCAGCTTCACAGTGCGACTCCACTTCAAATGAGATCTTCCTCTGTTGGCGAACTCTCTGCAAAGACAGGTAGACTCGCACTCAAGAGGAGGTGAAGCCTAACAGGAAACACATCGATCGACGACTGGGTACCTTCTCCTGCACCAAGAATTCGCGCAGCAAACAGGTTCTCCTCATGTACGTCGGTCTGACCATGTTATGGAATGTCACGCGTTGAGGGTTCACGTTATTCGGCTTGCTCCGATCACGTTCCCGGGGCAAAAACAATACGGTTCTTCGCTTGTTGAGAAAAGTAAAAAAACGTAGGGAAAAAGTCAATTGCTGGGCTATCACAACGAATGAAAAACTCCGCTGTCAGATCTCTGTTCGAGATGTCAGATCATCCGTTGTTTGCTCATCGGGTGCAGCAGCGCATTTCGCGTTTAGAAACTCAAGCCCCGAAAATAACTCTATGCCCCCCCGGTGTGACAAGTGTCCCCCTGCGATGATCGAAATACTGCATCATCTCGTCATCGTCAATAGTGACTGCTTTGGGCATAAACGCCGCTTGCTTGAATTCCCATCTCCGTGATTGTCCATGTTCCCGCGATGGCCTCCCCGAAAAAGAAATCGCCCGACCAGGTTCGCTTTTGTTTCCGCATATTCGGAACTTGGATGCCAAATGGATGTCTCATATGCATCCCCATGTCTCATTGCAACGAATGCACGTCCCGCTGTTCAGCCAGGGATGAGAACAAGTCTTTTGATCTCCATAAATTGCTTCCATGGAAGGGGATCGTGATGATTCAGGACACGGAAGAATGTCTCTTTGGAGAGGTGCCACTTTGAGCCTCATGATCTCATGGTATCTCGTATGAGTTCTGCAGAAGGGTCCATCGATATGGATCGTTTATCGATGTTGACCTGTAACTGGAAGTCAAATACCATGCCAGATAATGTTGTGTTCCACTTTACGATGCAGCGTATAGAAATCCATGTTGCGCATCTTGAAGCATTGACTTCACATCCATGCATGATACGATTCAGACTCGTCATGAATCACGTTGCTTCTTGCAATGTAACAAAAGAAATCTATTATAACAGTGTTCAAATCTATAGAAGTTTTACCGCTTTCTTCCCACATTGACTGGAGATCGTATCAGTCCCACTCGCTTCAAAACACTGGCTCCATTAGCTCTCGATGGCCATATCAACCCCGAATCCGTCCCGCTCCTAGTTCACTTCTCCATATATCCCTCAATGGGTATGCTTAGGACGGACAGGTGAGAGTGAGTATCGTCGGTCTCTGTCATCTCCGCCCACGGGCTGGCTCTCCAGCGCATATCCATCCTGGCTGACAATTCGCTTCCTGTCCTTATCATGGTTGATCACGCGGCTGGGATGGAACACATTGAGGGAGACCACAACGAGACTCATGAGGAGAGCATCGAAGATGTAGATAAAGTACTCCTTCGATTGGAGCTCACTGTCCTTGCCCATGACATACTCGGCGACACGGAAGACGGATCGGACCATGATGAACAGACTGGCTGAGTAAAGAACGATGAGGAGCTTCTTCCAAGGCGTTGTGATCTCCTGAGACTTTTGTGTAGGGTTGCGGTTGATGCGGAGGTGGAAGACGAGAGTGACGACCATGAAGAAGCCGAAGAAAATGATCTGAATGCCTAGGCCACCGACGATGATGTTCTCGCCTCGCTTGACAGCACTCTTAGTCTTTGCTGTTGCGAGCATACCACCACCTTTGACAGTTAGTAATGTGAAGTTTAACGGCTTCGGGGTACGTACCAGCACTCTGTGCAAGGAAGGACATGACATCGCCAGCAACAAAGACCTTAGTCAACCATCTGGGGCTGATGATGGAAAGGTCGCCAGCATCGAGAAGTCGAATGAGACGGCCGAGAACCATGTAAATCGAAGCAGCGAGGAGGGCTGGACCGAGCAGCAAGAGAAGAGACTGGATGATGTAGGGGTTCTTGGTGAAGTCTGGTGCTTCTTGCGCTGATAGAGCTCGACCGACGTAGCCTACACACTCAACTGAAGACAATGTTAGTGGAGCAATGATACCTGGACATTGGCGGCCACGTACAAAGACATCCGATCAAAAACGGAATGAAGTACCATGTTCGCGATCGAATAAGCTGGTAGGTGTGTAATAATGCAGAGAGACCGAAGACAGCAATAAAGATGACAGCTGCCACCATATTAGGGTTATAATTATAGAAGATGTATCCCGCCATGGTGAATTATTCTCGAGTGTCGATTTATTGAAGCTCTCAATCACGTTAGTGAGGTCGAGTTTTGGTGTTCCGTCGTTAAATGTCAAACAGATGAATGTCAAAGTCAATGAGTTGAGAGTAGAAGCTCGAGAATGTCTTGGCTTTCTTGATCAGACTATATAAATATCTTTACGTGTAAACAACCTTTCCCAAGCTGACGCTATGCATCTAAAATTGTTCACGCTCTATACGCGGATGGGAGTTATACGTGAATAATCTAGATCTGAGTAGCGTAGATCTTGAGAATGTGGGGCTGGACATACGCGTATATGGCAGATCACCTCAACGATAAAGGCAATTATAACTACGAGCTAAGCCCTAAGCCTTACAGTTTCTTTTTAACGCGCGGATAGACTTTGATGTCGGTTTCGGAAGATATTCAGATTGGAGATGTTCCTTTAGTGCCAGTCGTTGTTCAAGGGGCTGAGTGAGCCATGTGGTATTTTAGTCAACCGTTCGGCATGAAGCTGCCGAAGAGAAGACGCTTTGAGTGTTGGTATAAAACTGTTTTGAAGTGTAATTGATGCATAGCGTCCAGCTAACAGCTCGTGAGTAAATTGACCAAATATGGTGAGTTCATCAGATATCGTTGGCCTGTGTTGCCTGTCTTGAGCTGTAACTACCGCAGCCACGGATTCTACCAGTCCCTTCAATGGTTCGCTATTAACTTCATACGCAAAGTATGATCATTTACGCAGTATATCACGAGGAGACATATGTCAAAGCTGCACACACAGGCAGCACCTCTTCAAGCTGCTAGGCATTGACTTTCACGCTACGGGTATGCTTCTTTTTTCGCGTCTATCCGAAAGCGAGACAGTTTTCTTATCGATAATCACCACCTTCATTGTCAATGCCACTGCAGACCTGCCTAGAATTCCGCGTAACGCAAGACCTTGTGCATTAAAGTTTGCGGCGCAGCTGTCATCTCGCTTGAAACAAGAGCACCTGTGCGGCTGTGTCGCGTATCAGCTCAACCTCACATCCGGGGTAACAAGCTTGCGCGTTGTAGGGCGTACAAGCTCGTCTGTGCTTTTCTTTCGTGTCCCAGCAATGAGGCGGAGTGTTTCTGAAAGGAGGCGCTCCCAGTCGAGGATTATGCTCCGGCCGCATCATGCGTTGTTGAGTTTGCAGTGAGGGGTTTGACGAAGTCAACTTCAAAGTATGCCTCCAGACGAGAGGACAAACCCGTTCTTTGATCGCAAACTAGGTACGGAAATATCTGCTCCCCTCAATTATGACATGATCTGTGGTTCATGGCTTTCCCGATGTTCGCTTAATTGGCGACAGATTGGTTGAGTTTGTTCTACTGAACTCCTGATGCCACGTCGCTCATCTGAAGCTCAAGAATCAGATGATTCAGGTTCTGTGATCAGAATGACAGTATGTCAACGACGATTGTTTTTTTATGGAACAAGTGTACGACCATTTCGTGTTAATCACAGCAAAACAGCACTGAGGGCATTGAACTTGATTCCATCAAGGTGAACCCTTAATGGTAATTCGTGACAGGAGTTATTTCCAGTCGTGTTTCCGTAGACGGTGTCAAATACCGAGGCATACCGATGGTGTCCGGACGGTGTGCTCCCGCAACCCGGTGCGATGCTCCGGGTCAGCACAGCAAACACAGTGTGGTATGCCAACCAATAATCTACTGCCTGAGCCAGTCTCGCGCGCACTGTATACTTTAAACAAAACTGCAAGGTCTGTGGCCTCATCGTGCAGTAGTTGCCGGACAGGCCGTGTCTAGCGGCTTTCTCGAAGGAACTTGGAACGCTCGTCGTGTGCTTTTCAGTGGGTTCGCATGAATCGCGGTGGTTCCGCTACTAAAGCACAAACGTCGATCAGGTCCCCCTGTTTTTTGCTTCATTTTGTCGCGGTCAGACGAAATAAATCATTCAGTCGATCCTGAAACCTGAAATGAACAATTAATTGCTCAATTTCCAAACAGCGCATCTACCACCCCCATCAGGTCTTTAGACTTAACTGAACCTGGAGAAACACGGTTCGGGCTAAGGCACACTGAACCCCAGACTAGACCTGAAGGAGCCTCGCGTGCACAAGGTCGGTCCGAAAGGGCCAGCTTGGTCTGGATGGTGGGCGAGGCTGAGAAGAGGCTTTGTCGTTCAAGGGAGATGATTGGCTGGTGTTGGTAGCGAATTGTGTTGCGGCTTGGCGTTTTGAGTGATGTTGTCCTTGTCTTTGTTGAGCGGTGACGCAGCCACGAAATTGCCGGGTTTGAGTGAACACGACTTCCGATGCTCAGCCATTACCTGTCTATTTCTCGTATGTCAGATCATCAACAGTAACTCTGCAATGCGAGATTGGTTCTGGGGACAGTTGCAATCTGTCATGTGTCAAAGTTCCGTCCCACTGGCACGGCGATGCAACGTCGCATTAATGCTACACGAATGTCAGGTGTTTTGTTGAGCAGGTCCTCCAAATCTTAGTCAGCTAGTCAGCCACCATCTCGACGCCTACCCTAAACACTCTCGTGATACTGCATCAGCATTTGTTATGCGGTTCCTTGCTGTTGACAGCCATGGCGAGGCTCAGTTCTTACGAGAAGATTGGCCAGCATTTCTTCTCAACACGAATCTGGCTCACTGACGCATCTTGAAGTGTTCTTGAGCGTATTGCGTCTTTCACAATCGGTTATCCCTATCGTATGAGAAAACAGTCAAACGACACTCCGCGAATTAGAATAGAGCCCAAACATCATTTGTCGATCAGTGGAGCTGATTTCCCTCGCTTAAGGCTCATTGTTCTCCATACCAGTCTAGACTCGCGATGATATGATGCTCCAATCCTCCCACAGAGACTATCGGACCTCGCCAAGGGCAGCAAAGGTTTTCCTTTCGAAGGATTTAAGGGGTTCCATTGAAACAAGCTATTGGAGCCAGTGGGGATTCTCAAAGATAGTCGAAAGACGGGAACTGCCTATCTCTAGTCTTGTGAGGAAGTGTCTAGGGTAATTTGATCAAGAAGGCTGATGGAACGCCTCTCTTCACATGCAACATAGGATAACCCAATCTGGCGTGATGCTTTACAAATTCTTACTAGACTTCATTGAAGAGGCTTCGTCTGATTGTACAAACACTTGCCATTTTCAGCCATTTCATTGCAAACTGGCCAGTTATCGATGAGCGGCGCAGGATCGACGTCAACGGCCCCACAACTGCCGCTCGACTGCCGGAGTTTCTTCTGACCTCCTGTCTCCAAATATGCCGCTGTATGCTTGTCGATGGCGTCGGTACTTACCGAGAGTTGAAGACGAACAATGATGATATCACGACTTCGTATAAGCCCAACCTCGACGTTTGGCTGTTGAGGTCTGGGGGATGGCTTGCGGCGTTCTTATCCAGCCACTTCTTCCCAAGTACTCGAGGCTTGTTGTTGTACGATTAAGGTCCCATTTAAGGTAGAGGAGACTAGGATGAGAGACGGGAATAATACGAGAATGCTCTAATGGAGTGGTCGAAACTTCCCGATGGCCTGACTTGCTTCGTCACAGGGCTAAACTGACTGCAAGCGATATGCATATCAAACAGGTTGGGGAAGTAATATGGCTGCCTAGATTAGAATAACATCGCTAGCTCTTACTCTGAACGCTGATTCGAGGCTCCAAATGCCGTATATTCACATCTGGTCTAACACGAGAGCTTAGGGCCACACGGAAAGTCCCTGCGTACGAGAGTCAACAGTAGCTGGCCATCGGACGAGAGAAATCACTTACTAACACTGATGATGAGTGCAATACGAGTAGAGTTGACTATGAGAACTACGAAAGCCTCTTGAATGGCTATCATGCGAAATTAGCCATAGGTAGTTTGCGAAGCGGCAGTGCACGTATTTTCAGGGGCAATATCCACAAATCTCACTTGTTGAAGACTGCTTCTCCTAAATAATTATGTCCAAGTAACACCGTGTATAGCAAGTGGTGTTTAGATAATGAAGTGTCGCGAGATAGGCGTTCGATACGCATATGCACGAAAGCAACAACACTCAGACATTGGGCAATCAATCACTCGATCACACTCTTCAATCTCCCGTGAATCATCTTTATCGAAGCACCATTGGAATTAGAATGAGATTATAGGGTAGTAGAAATAAAGTTAGACACGATAGATTTTGAGCGATCAGCGAAAATATGATGTTCTACGAGGATTGAGGTGGTATCTACTCCCAAGCTGACGCAGACCAAGGAATGGAAATGACAAGGGTCACCAGTGTATTCTAAGAATGGAATAATCCCATTGAATCAATAAGATGTCTAATGTTTTGATAATTGAAATAATCGTTGCTCAATGTTTCCAATGCTAATTCCTTTGCCCGGCCACTATGTGGAGGTATGACCCTTATCAGCATACACGTAATGTCAGCCGCTCCCTACTTCATTCCATTCACTACTACTATCAAAGCATTAAGAAGTATTCCAATGATCAAGGAGGCTTGCGGTTTTATTTTATTCGCATGAATCAGAGGGATAAAAGCTGGGTTGAACGAAGAGGACAAGGCAGCATGAGACACTACGATGCTATTGAGGAGGGAAGAGAGATCAGGTCAGCCCACGAGTAGGAACCGTTCCATAACTCTTAGAACTCCTAATTCCCGTTGAGACCCGGTGATCTGGTGTGATGAGAATGGTTGATATTACTTCAAACTTGCAGAGACCCCTGGACAGTTCCCTAGGAACAACAGCCGTGGCGCTCAATCTCAGCAGACATGTCACATTTCTCTTCACCATGTCTTATTCAGTGTAGTATAGTATGTCATGTAGGTAAGACATGGGGATCCGGCATCTGTCTCGGACGGGAATCTCAGATTTCGGAGGTCATCCCGACGGGTGCGAGTAACAGCTTCTGCGACTTCAGATGAGAGATAGGAGATCATGCTATGTTGAGAGTGAAAAATAATAGATTCATAGCGCTAATAAATATGGAAACAGCTTAAATGAAGTCCAGGAGGCTGATATGTCTCTGTGGGCGAACCCATGTCAAATTTGGTCAGGATCTTACGGAGATCTGGCAGCAACATTCGGATATGATCTGTCTCATGCATAATTTAGGCTGCTGATTGCATGTTTAAGAACGGAAGGATCTAGCGGAATTCCAGAATATTCTTCCCGTAGATTGACACTGGCCTTTGAAGTCTCGACCTTGATGGTCTTCAGCATCATGAATCAGGCCCTTTCCTTACCACCACTTCCTCTGTGTTCCCTCATCAAATTCTTACTGAAAAGCTTGAACACTAACCCTAACTACCCATACTCATTCTTTTCTGAGCATTTGTAAACGAGTTAAATGGCGGTGTGCATCGAAGATCTGGCCTTCAGGCAACTTGTACCGACATCAACGTTGCACTCCCAACCATGGAACCATTCCAAGCTACCATGGAAGAACCTCAATACTGCCGTCGGTCAGATTAATATGTCGCAAACTCCGTTTGGAGAACAGTTCAAGTGGTGCAAACCGTTCGATCAAGTCACACTGCAGTCACACCAGATGCCGTTACCCCTATTCGTACAACACCCAACCGCCTCACCAGCACCGCAGAACCAGCAGGGGACATAATTGGTTGGTCTACGAATATACCACCGCAGCTTTGACAGAATCTGCAGTGATATGTCTGCATATTCGCAGCACCCGTGTGAAGAGACGGCAAACATGCCATACTCAACGTTTGATAAGAACTCGAAGTCTTGAGTGCCTCCCGAGCCCGGCATAGCAATGCTGTGTAAGGGGATTATATCTCTACTTAAGGGGCCCTGCGGCTTGCTAGGGGGTTGTAATGTCTCTTGATGAGGAGACGGAGGATACACTCTGAATTACTGAATCTGATTCACTCTTTACAGTGGCTTCTACTGCACCATGGGCATGCTTCGCCTCTTTTTTGTTATCCTGGTCGCAGGGGCCTACGTTGCTGTGGCTCAGCAACAGCCTTTTCACGCTTCTAGAAATGCTGTTTTGTCGGTGGATATACTTCCCTCGCTTCCAGAGTCTTTCGATTCTATTCCAACCACAGTTGTGACCGTGGACTGTCTTTTCTGTTCTTCTACGGATGATGGGGAGGCCTCGTCTTCCACTTGGGTGGACACTACGATATATACACAGATATTCAGCATTGGGACCGAGTTCCCCGAGCCGTCTGAACCGTCAGGTATTGTGTCGGCGGAGACATCTGGGACGGTAATCTGTGCACCGCATTGTCAAACCTTTGTGACTGTTCCTTGGTATGATACCTTCTATCTTCGATGTAGAAGCTATACTAACTAAAAGTAGGAAGAGTGGTGAATCGAAGATTGCCCCTCTTACTCCTGTCCCAGTGGCAACCTCTTGCATCACGATATTCAACACCCCTATTCCTATTCCCCTTCCCACAACAGATATGTGGACTCCAGTTGTACCCTCACCTTCTCTATCAACATCGACGTCGTGCTCAACTACTGACACGGACTTGTCTCCTTGGACATGGCATCAGCCTGGGCCTTCCCTATCGACCGAGCTAGCTTCGAGTGGGCTGGGAATACCTCCATGGACATCAGCAGCAACGGAGGAGGCGACGGGTGTTACTGAATCGACGTCGGGCGCTACAGTAGTCTATCCTAGTGGCACAGAGATAACACCAACGTGGTCATTCGTGTCTGTTCAGACATCTCCAGCTACAGAAGTATCAGCGTCGACATGGAAATCAACGTCAACGCTGACTGAAGGGGTTCCTGTCTCGGAACCATGTACTACAGAGATCACGGTTACAATGACCAAGACCTTCTACGAGACATGGGAGTCCAAGACACTTCAGATAGCCACGTTATATCGTACGAAATCAACCACCATCGAAACAGCGATCGTGGAAGCGTATTCTACGTCGACAGGAGAGGTTGTGGTCGAAGGCACGAAGACGGAGTTAACAACCGTTGAGGCTGTTAGTTCGGGTGTAGACTGTTCGGAGGCTGGAAAATGTTGCGCTGCTTGTTCAGTTACCGCTGAATATGTCGGAGTTGAGACGACGACTTCAACTCTCGTGGGAACATACACGACTGTCGAGGAGTATGTGTCTTCTGCTGGGGGCTCATGGGTGCCAGCCGAGTCTCCTTCTGGGACTGCAGTCATCCCTGGCACGGAGGGCTCAACTCCCACAAACTCAGAGACACTTACAGAGACAACAACCATATCTGGATCGCACGCTGAAACGGAGACAGCCGGCCCAACGTCAGTTCAGACTGCGGGAGCCGCCCATGTGACGGCAGCTGTGGGAATAGGGGCTATTTTTGGTCTAATGGGATTATTGGCTTGATCCCATCAAGCAACTGAGGAGCGGAGCATGGGAGGAGAACACGCTTGGATACTGAATCATGTTAATGGACTAGAGAGTTTGGCGCGTCAACAGTTGATGGTTGCATAATGGGCTAGTGTTTTTTTGAGTGAGGACGGCTGATGTACCATGATAGTCTTGGGATAGCAAACACAGAATTAGGTCCACAGTCTTATCCATCTTGACTCAAAGAGTCCGGGAAAGATCAGCCGATGGTGATGCAAGCGCTCAGAAAGACAAATGTGCAGCGCTTCGTTATCAAAAGGTCCATCCTCGTTTAGACCCTGTCACTTGTTTGCAAAGTCGTCTAGACATGGCTGGCTGAGGAACCTCATGGCACCAGTTATATCTCTTCAGGCTTGAAAGCAGATGATCATGACTAGAACGATGCGTGGGGCATGGTTTGGAGGTTGTGCGGTAGTTGGGGGGGCTGGGATGGCCTCAAAGTGATCTCTACTATGCGAGCCAGCACATTCATCGTCATGATGCACTAGAGTAGCAAATAACGCATGCATGCCTAATTCGGCAGTGTTGATTTAATGATATGAGGGCATTCTTTGCTTCCTCTCATTCTCCTTTGTGTCATCGTAAAGTATACCCTCCATTGCCGCCGAGCCCACCTCGCTCTATCCATCCTTTTGACGCGAGAGTCCATCAGGTATCTCCAAAGTACTTCTGAAGAATCTGTATACACCCTAAGCCACGAGGTCCAAGGTGTATCCTGGAGCCGGCAACCGGGTAGCTTCCCTGATGCAAGTGTTTGCCCCGGGGTCCCCCAATCGATTGATCAGAACCTCGAGACGAGACCCCAGTTAGTTGAAAGGTTTTGATGTCAAGAGAAATTAAGACCCATTTGTTTCGAGTCGGAGTTTTATCCGAAGTGGAGGAATGTGCCAAGGGATCAACAAGGCTATCAAAAACCGTCACAAAGAGCAGGCATTACAGGACAACTCAACATATATTTTCAGGGTTGAGTAGATAATATGCTTACTATGAGATCATGACATGTTATGAGCCTTTCAATTCACGTACTTGCACAAAAGCCACCCCAGTCATGACCGGCCGCCGAGTGACATAGTTCTGATATAAGGGCGCTTGATGAAGTAAACTCTACGCCAACACTAAAACGGGCCATTCTGGCACATGGCCACCACTGCCGACTCTAAACGCGTGAACTCAAATGGATATTATTTTATAGGCTTAATATTTTGGTGCCGACTGATAGCGAAGAGATCGATTGTGGGGGTAATGGTCATAAAAACCCGGAACAGGCGAACAGTGGCTTGACCAACAGCACATCTGGCGGCTGAGTCTCACTGCCTATGTTGTACAACATAAGAGATCGTGGAATGTCTGAGATGGAAAGAGAGAAGAAGGCTACAAGGGACTGCTCACCGGGTTTCACTGTCACATCTCAGGGCCAAGGCGGAACCTCTGCTCTGCCGTGGACGAAGTATCTCATATTTGGCAATGGCTACCGGTGAGAGGATTTAAAGAGAGGGCCAATAGCAGTTTCTGACTCCCACGCCTGTTCGAGTTGGGGTTACAGTTGACCAAGACAGTGTAAATTGATGACATCTGTGTTGAACAGTGATCATCCATATTGAGCTAGTTCTCTGGCATTAGCCACTTCAGCTACTAAAAGAATAAGACTAATAACCTGGCAAGGTGATCATGCACGCCATAGTTACAGACGAACTAACGGACCATTATCTCTAGCGAACAATAGCCTCGACAGGGACACCCCTGAGTGCGGAAGAATTGCCGTCTTGTCATTGTTGCTGAGCGGTTAGGTCAAGAAGCCTAATACCGGAGCACACAGTGTATTATCGAAAGAAGGAAGTTCGATAAGTCAGGACCAGGCTGCGGAACTGGACAGTTGAAGGTGTTCGGGGGTCGGAGAACAGAGACGCTGCAATGATCATTGGCCCGGATGTGGAGCGGCATTTACGAGCGTGCGGTTGCACAAGCCAGGTAGATACAGCGACGATATAATTATGTTCTAATTTGAAATGGAGAAAGGCTATAGTTTGTGGCTGTCTCGGCTATGACTTTCCAGCCGGAAACCTCAAAACCGGCCCCTTAAATCTGTAGACACAGCTCCAAGGAGATAAAAAGAGTATTAATAAGATGCAAATCTTATTATCTCCCTTGTTAATAATATACAAGTTTATTTCAGAGATTTAACTCTGCAAGATTGACTCTAGACTCCCTGTCCAACAGCCCATCAAGATCTCAGCAACCCCTGATATCACTGGCATGACAAGATCTTGTCACCATGCCACCATGCCACGGTAAGCCGTAGGATGATCACATATACAGTGGATAGTTATCTCGGCATGTATTTACGGTTACTAACGACAAACTATGCTGGCCGGGCGTGATCCAGGTACCCGCGACATGTCTTAGCGCTTGCTAACAAGGACCGGAAGTTTGATGTCGTGCAGCCGAAGCCAGGACTAAGATCCTTAGTTTGATACGGATCAGCCTTGTTTCTGATGATGTTTGTCCGGTGAGTATTAGCGAGAACTAGTCGAGGAACGTGTGGAAATGACAGTTTCCCGCTTAATTGCCGAGATGATTTGGCCCTGACGTGAGATCATTCGGGGGATATGAAGATCCAAGAGAGCCTCTTCACAGCGTCAAAGCTCGGTTGAAGATATTTCTGAGACCATCGTAGCTGAAATTGACGGGTTTGCCAACTCAGAGATACTAGGCCTCGCAGAAGGTGCCATCCCAGCGCATCACCACCCCTTTCAGCAGCCGCCATGCCTCCATAAGGCAATCTTCTCGTCACAGCGGCCCCACGACTCGCCCAACCAACACTGACGATGTAAAGGTAACAGGGAAGTATCGAGTTTGGCCAACAAGATGGATACAAGTTGTGTACTTCTCCCTCGAGGCTGACCTCCACAACTCGATGCAGTGTGACAACTCACGAGTGTACTCCGGGGAGACTTCCGGAGAACAAACACTTAGAAAAGTGCAGAAGTTTGCTCTTGGCGGCTATTCAGTCTGAGAGAAATGGAATGGGCCTTGTGAATCGTGGGACGTGGGATATGCTGTCTTCGAAGTCGGGCGGTTAGGAGAGGAGTTGAGTTGAGGATACAAATAGTCCGCTATGTTGTCTCGAAAAGTGAAGTTATACTCAAAGAAAAACGAGAGAACTCGAGAACTTTATACCAAAATTCTATCTATTTTCTACCCTTGACTAGCAAATCCTTTGTTTTATTCCCGGCAATGGCAACTCTCAGGGGCACCACTCAGGACTATGCAACTACCATGCAGCGCTCTGACAATGATGGCGTTCTTGGTGTAAACTCTGAACTCCTCAGGGAATCACCTATCAAGAACTCCAACTCCTCCAACGCCGCACTGACTGGTCCCCTAGTCTGGTCCGGAGCAGACTATCGGGAGGACCAAGCCTACACTCTCCGTCTTAGCGGCGAGGAAGCTAACGAAGTCGACAGCGCCCTCGCTAGTTTCAAAAGTTAGATCTCCTACTACGTATGAATCGGGAAAGAAATGTTGCTAACGGGTGAAACTAACTAGCTCTTGGACTCGACGGCGACGAAGTCTCCCCTGATAACTTCCCTCTTCCAAACCTGTCTCGCCGTCTGCGTGCCAGCGCCGAGACTCTTCACCTTGGAAGAGGCTTTGTTGTCATTCGTGGCATCGATGGCAAGAAATATTCTGTCGAGGATAGTGTTACTATCTTCTTGGGTGTAGCTGGCTACATTGCTGATAAACGCGGACTCCAAGACCGCAAGGGTAACATGCTATGTACGTTTCCGGAAGTCTGAACCTTCAACAACTCCGAGTCCCTCCAATACTATTATTTAAGAACCATCAGTTTTATCTAACGTTTTCAGCTCATGTAACCGATTCGAAGCAATGGAAGACTCCTACCGACGCGCGTCATGGTATTCACACCAATGGATCTCTGGTAGGTTACATCAACTCCACGGAAATATTACTCTACTTACTAGTTACAGCCTTTCCACACTGACATGGGATGCGACATCCTATCCCTTCAAGTTCGAGACAGCGCCATCAAGGGAGGATATACCTATCTTAGTTCAGCCTGGACTGTCTTCAACGACCTCCTCAACCGAGAGCCAGAAGTCATCAAGACACTCCTAACTCCCAACTGGCCTGTCCAGCTGTAAGATAACTGCACCCTCTACCCATTGAAACAAAACTAACAATTTGGTTCAAACAGTTCGGGCCGTAAGGCTTCATATCATCTCGCTCCTGTCTTGACATTCCACGATGGCAAACTCCTCGCGAGCCTCGACCCGCATCGCCTCGGGCCGCACCCAAGTATGACGAACTCGAATATTCCCTCTCTTTCAGAAGCTCAAATTCACGCTCTTCAAGCTGTCTCAAAGGCTGCTTCTAGTGTTGAGTTGCAGCTAAAGCTTGAGACAGGAGATATTCTGTTCTTCAACAACCTCGCCCTCTTCCACCGTCGAGACGCCTACACTGACGACGATAACTCGTCTCGTCACATGGTTAGACTCTGGCTTCGTAACCAGAAGTACGGTTGGGCAATTCCTAACGGTATGCTTCCTCCTTGGGAGGCTGCCTATGGGGAGAACCGCAAGATCAAGGCTAGGCACTACCCTATTGTGCCCATGGTAGAGTACCCTGTGCAGAAGTACACTACCAGCTCTGCAGCCTTTATGATCGAGGACTCTGAGACTTCAGACGAGGAGTAATGATTCTCCGACTACTCTGCGCTTTTTGATTTTGTCTCCGTTCTGAGACCCCCAGTCGTTTCCGAGTCATGACATGTTTTGGTTTATCAAGGGTTTTGAGAGTCTATCTACTGTCGTTTCCTTAGGAACAGCCTACTATAGGTCACTATGCAGGACTACATACAAGCTATTAGTCGCTCATTGGAGAATACAACCAACATCTTGCAATGCTGTTGTCTCGAGAGATCTTGTCACGTGTCGCTATCATGTGAGAATTGAGATAAAAACCCTCCGTGTTGGTAGTTCCCCTTCCAACTCTCTTTCACATTCCTGTCTTTTGCTTTTTAGTCTTTTCACACGTCCTCGTATTCATCGTGAGATCTTTATGTCTGTTTGAGACAACCGTTCACGGAACGTTCCTCCCGCCATACCAAAGCATGATCCCATCGACCACTATAATCAAACTCTTCTGGAATGACATGGCACGATGACAGCAGTGTAGCAGATTGTTACCTATGGCGTCCTTTCACCATGACACCAATATCATATCCCTGCCCTTTTACTCGTGTCAGCTGAACTACAGCCCCTAGTAAACTTGCCCGGGAACTATTGAATCGATGCAACTTTAACCGTTACCTCTCCGACGAACAATAAAATATCTCGATGATAAGAAAGGACTGAAGCCAGAACCGACGCCCTTAGCAAACCATACCAACTAAAGAAGTGATATGCACGGGAATGGCTTGAAGTTTATATTAGCCCCAAGCTCGTCGTTATTCCTGTGTGAGAACAGACGGTAAGATCATTCCTTTTCTCTTGTTGAAATCTGAGAGTTGGAAAAGTGAAGCCTCTAGTCACATCAGCAGAAGCAAATCTCACTATCCTTTCCACTTTGGAGAGGAACCCGACTCTTTGCGAGATTACATAGTTCCTTTTCAGTATCCTCCTCGTCTCGGCCTTTGTCTCCATCAACTGCCGAAGTGAATCACAAACATGACCTGTTCCAAGGCTGCAGATCTCGACTCCTATACACATATGTGACATCGTGGATATCGTCGACTAGAAACAGCCGGTTGCGGGCCGTGCTGACATTCTGGTTCGATGTCTCGGCACAATCTCTCGAGATTGACGATCCTCCTGGCCCTTGTTATGTCATGGGATATCTCAATACCCGTGTTTCAGACATTCGATCACGCCCTTTAATTATCCACTTTCGCGTTGTTTGAATTTCTCCGGTCACGAACTTGCGGTTGATCGTCGAGCTGTCAAATGTTCTACCCCATAATATGTCTCAGCTCTTTCACGTGAGGGTTTGAGCCTTGTCCTACTCTGAAAATGGAACCCCCCACGAACGGGGGGGCTTGTTTGGGCGGCTCTGAGGGTGTGATTTTGTTTGGTATTGTTCTTGAAATATCCAATTCCCTTTTGTGTTCCACGAATGTGGCTTTAATCTCATCTCGCAGCTACAGACACACACTTAATGCCATTGAAACCTTTGTAGTGCCTGACAAGACCAGCTGCTCATATAGTATGACGTTACTCCATCTCTGGAGAAGGCTATTTCGAATAGCCTACTGTCACAATCCATGACCTCTCGGCACGGGTAATTTGTAGTGCGTGCCAGACAAACCCACAGTATGTACCAATTGACCACTCAGGTCAACCGGCGAGGACAGAAGACGAGCTTTATGGGTCCGTAGAACCCCTTGACGTGTCTCTGATTGGCTGAACAATTTGGACAGGGATATCAGTACAATCCCAATCCTTACTAGGGACGATCAATCCTCGCTGCAAATCTCGACGCTTGAACCATAACCCACATGAGTTGGTCTAAACACCAGAAGATATGAGTTTTGTAAAACCTCACATTCGCGAGAAGAAAATGGTGGAATTTATACTGATTTGTTGTGACTTTGGATTGTTGCTCAAGATGATAAGCTGCAGCTGCGAGCAAGGATTATCTCAAGGATGTCTCACACAACGGCCAGGGACTGGTAGGCGTCGATGCCCCTGCATCCCCCTCCAGATCAGGTTTCGAGGGCAACGAGTGGGTGATTCCAGGGCACCTTCCCTCAGGGAGGCTGCAATTTTGCCTCCTGCGTTGTCACTTCACCACCTCTGCCGAGCTGTCGTGTGACTTGAGTTTGAGCTTCACAAGCTAGCGATATCCCCAATATCGGGCATATCGGTAAAGTACGCGCATGCACTTGACAGCTGTGTCTGCACGGGACACTGCGCTCCATGGGTCTTGGAACCCAGGTGCTATAATGGAGATTTTTACTCGTCCAGCTGAGATCCACGTAAGTGAGAGAGGATGAAGATGAACGAACCAGACTCCACCAGCTCAGCTCAGCTGTCAGGCCTCAATTCGTGTAACGTTTTGCAATAAGGATGCCTACCAGCTTCGGCAATTTTGCTCGCCAGGAACAACGCCAAAAGGCACCCCTGTGAGAATTGTGCAGTAGACCCTGTTGGTGGGTGTCGGTTCGATGCTGTGTAACTGAAAGGACCCCGTTTCCAAGCCATGAATTCTTTTTACCCTGTCTAAATATTTTGGGTACTTTCTTCTAACAGGTCGATCCAGAGAACTCGGAAACGGCAGAATACGGGCACGGGCGCTGGGCCGAAACGAAAACGTCACCGCTCGAGCTTGAACCAACAGCGATTTGATAGTGGTAAGTGTTGGTTCGACAGTGGCACTGACACAGTTCTAACGGTTATGCAGATAATGAAGATCGTGTGTCGGGAGAAGTGTCGAAGCCTGGACGTGCAAATCGGCAGGATCCAGGCTCTTCGTCACAGTCAAGTGTATCGCCAGACTGTGCTCAGCAACCCGGACACCCCAGGTCAGACAATGCCACTTCTAGTGGCACTTACACAGGGGGCGTGTATCCTGGTGGGAGTGTCAAAGCTGTGAACGTTCAGGGCTTGGGGAGTCCTCCTCAGGCTCTTTCATCACCCGAATCTCCTCTCTCATCATCTGAACAGGCAAATCCACGCCATGGAAGTCATGGTACCCCTCTGCATGCAACTATCCCATCCGGACACGGATTAAGCCCCGAGAGTTCAGCTTCAGAGTCCGATTCCAGCTCCGGTTCTGGCTCTAGAGAGTGTTCGGATCCTGCTTCTGGACAACCTTCGAGTCAGACACTCCGGAGCCAGCCCCCACCAGAAGTATCTCTTCTGGACAAAGGTACTTGTTCTGATACTTCTTCAAATGAACAAGCTTCTCGTTCAGTCAATGGCACCCAGTTAATCTCTCCACCTGGTGACGATGCGGGTCACCTACAGACGGACAGGACAGACCTAGAGCTAGATTTCCCCTTGAGGAGGGGTGTGAAGGATGTACCTGGCTCTTTACTCTCTCCGGAGACGCTGGGAGACTCCCCGAGTCAAGAAGTCCAAGCTCAGGTTGGCCTCGGTCGAAACTCTGATGATGACGACGACTCAGATCACTCAGACATCCTTGATCAGTTAGGGAGCGATTTCAATGATTTGCTGTCCATCGACCCTGGAAGGCCCATCACTGGCTCGCCGTCAAGAGACCGGGTCATTGCCAGCAGACTTCAAGATGAGGATTCTGATCTTGAAGTCTGGCAGGTTACTGAAGATGTCCCTGCACCGGATACAAGCCATGATAACGGTAGCGCTCCGGGGACCCCTCCAAATGGCATTCGACGCGTCGTCGCCACTGCGCACTCCCCGGAACCCAATCATCACTATGAAACAAGCGATGAAGACGATGCTGAAAGTGTTGATGACACATGTAGCGGTTTTAGTGGGAGCAACGGAATAGGTAATGATGAACGGATTGTCGAGCCAGAAGATCCAGAAGAAGGTAATGAAGAGTCAAATGTAGACAATCATCTTGTTCGACAATTCGACGAAGTTGTAGCCGATCACTCGGACTCTGACGGCTCCGAGACACATGCTGGTCCCTCGGCCGTATCCAGTTGGGAGCGTCGCATTTACCTACCCCCTTCAGATTACGATGATTCAGATGAAGAGGCCAGTCCCCAGAACGAGTCATCCGACGACGAGGAGGTGTCGGAAGAAGAGACTGGGTACATCTCTGACGCTCGCGACACTGATGTTGAAATCGAAGACGAAACAGAGTCGTCTACTTTGAGTATTCCATCATCTTCAACAAACGGCATCGTTTCCCCAAGTGAAGCAAGTAGCTCTGGAAGACTTCGCCTCACATTCGAGGAACGTGAGGTTGTACGAATCACACGAGAGATCGGCGCTTGTGTTCGTTGTCGCTTCCAAAAAATCAAAGTACACATTCTCTCTGTCCCGCAATTGTTCACACTAACATGAAATAAACAGTGCCTTATAGACGAGAACAACCCAGAAGGACAATGCAAAACATGCAAGAAGTTCTCGAAGACGTCGCCAAAGACAATCCATCGCGTTCCATGCTTGCGACTCCGAATTGCCGACGTCGTTCTTTATCGAAGCGGCGGGCTCAAACTCACGAGACGATGGGCGGGCATCGAAATGCGAGATATTGGGGATCGACTTGATACAGTTGCTGTCACGATTGAAGTCTCACAGAATCTTTGTGGTAAACCTCTTCGTATGAATGTTGTGCGATTCAGACCCATTGACGGGGACGTGACTGCCCGATATTGGACTGATGGCCTTCTCGGGAAGGTGATCTTCAAGAAGAAGGAGCTGGCCAACTACTGCCTTGAAAATATCTACGACACGGCCGAAAGCGTGCGACAATACACCATTGACAATGCTCTTCCAGCCTTTTATCACACTATCCAAGAGGAGAGTGAATCAGAAGCTGGAGAACGGCCCATCATCAGAACGTACCTCACGGCCATGGCTCGGTATTTGGACCTTCACGTAGGCCGATTGAGTCCCGACACGAGCCTTACGCTGACTCCTTCGCAGAATGAACATAAATCCGGCGGAAAGCTCTCGAAGGACGATGAAAAAGAGCTTGAGATATTCGGCAACCTTTTTATCCTCTGGTGCGCCATCCGTAAGTGCTCCTCTTCAGCTCATCTCAATTGCATCCCACTCTAATCCCGCCCAGAGCACACTGTAGGATCCCTCTACATCGAAGGCAACGAAACACTAGGCATGCTCCCCGAAACCGAAGACAAATCCTACCCTCTCTACGGCAAAGTGTCTGTCCCTCGCATGATAGTCGCCCAATTCGACACCCTCAATTACAATGAGGTCCTCGAGCGATACAAGGAGAAGCTCCTACGCGACATCGATTGGCTATTCAGCCAGGACAAGAATCGATGGTGGTTCACAATCTACCTCGTCGTCTTCATACTCCTGCGCGAAGCGAGTCGCATGACAGCGGATCGGTATCGGCATGCGAGAGCTAACTATGGATCAAGTGTATGGCGGCCTCGACCCTCAAAGGACGTAGCTAACTTAACAGGTGCGATACTCGATCCCAGACTTTGTCGAGGGGCTCCATGGCAGCTGCAATAATATTCTCATCCACTGGCATTACTACAACTGCGATCAGTGGCCGACTACTCGGTTGTCGGGCCTCACTAATGGCATAGGAAGAAATGACCACTTTGAGACTCTGGCACCCAAGGATCGGCACCTTGTGAAACAGAATCTCAAGGACCCAGAGGTGAAGAAACACCTTCTGGTATGGAAGAAATACAAGAGGGATAATGGAAAAGGTCTGCGACATGGAAAACTCAACCATACGGCATATTAGTGCTAACCGACCGTTTAGTTCCAAAGATTACTCTCCAACACGACGCCGGATCCATTCGCTACGCAGGAAAACAGGACAAGTACGACTGGGATCATTCTTTGTATTGGGTATCGCAAATGTTTGAGAAGAAATGGTACCCGCATCCGACGTATACGAGCGAACAAGAACCCGAGTCAACGCTCATGACTGTCACGACGGCTGTCGCTGCGGCCGGCTAAGGATGAAGCGAACCGAACACTCAACGAGAACGTACGATACGAGGCTTAAATCAACAGCATAACGACCGATACGAATCTTTTGCCACATGAATTTTAGTCTTACCAGCATTCGAGGAGCTTCCAGCGGTGGAAGAGTGGGAAAAATGGTACAACGCCCAGCATCGATAGACGCATGAGGGCTCGAATAAACATACACTTTTACACGAAGACCACAATAGAGTATTCTAAGCAGCTTTTATTCTACGCAAGCGATATGCTGATCTATTCATAGCTCCAATTGGAGACTCAAGTATTGTAAAAAACCGCTGACTCCAGGCCTCCTCTGCTTCCTGTAGTAATCGCTGCCTCCAAGCTCGCTGTGCTTCCTATGTTCCCGTACGCCAAACAAACTCGAAACAAAAGTCATGGCGCCATCTAAGTGTGGTCAAGATCTCTTAAATCTGTGTCGGTCTCCTGTGGTCTCCTGTTCTCTTCCCCGAACCAACTAAAAGAACCCCACCATTTTCTACCAAGTTGTGTTCTGTGACGAACGAAACTGCATCAGGTTTCGCTTCTTCATGGGAGGAGGCATTCCCCAGTTGTCCTCCGAGTCAGCCCAACCCTCGTCGACATGGGTCACGTAGCGCAGAGAACTTCCGAGGCCTCTGGTCCGAAGTCGAAGTGGTGAGTTGGAGGGATAGGTGTGGATGATGTCTTTTCTCAAGTCCTTGTCAAACTCGATCTCCCGCATGTTTCCTTGCATCCAATCACAGAAGTGGGCAATATCGCCAATACGACGCTTCAGCTCGATGAGATGGTCTACAGTGACACAAGGGTAGAGGCCCAGATTGATCAGATTGTATCTCTTGACCGCCGCCTCGTGCGTACGCGGATCTTCGAGTCGTGCCCGGAGTGGTCTGGGTGCGCGGTTGTGGGAAAACGCACTCCAGATCTCGAAGGCTTTGTCGAAAAACTTCTTGTACTGTTCCGCCCAAGTGGGAGGAGTATCGAAGAGAGTGCTTGGTCGCATGTAAAAAGGGAAGTGGATGTTATTGAACCGGGCGGGATTGTCCTCCACCTCCCCATCAGAGTCGGCGTCTGCGTCTGCGTCACCATCTTCCTGAGCCGCATTAACGTAGCCCTTATCAGTCTGGCTACGGCTGTTCCCGTTGTTGGAAGAGGTGGTCGCTTCGTTGTCGTAGGGAGAACCGGGGGTGTTCGTGAGCCACTCGGGGTTGGTGCCCTCGGTGTCAGTGGGCGAAACGGTGTCAACGTCCATAGACTGACCCGAAGACCGACCTTTGCTTCCCTCGTTGCTTCCAGGGCCATTTGTAAGCCATTTGTTGGTAGTTACCGAACCCTCTGCTGTCGTGGTGTTGATGGTAAAAGCCTCAGCGGCGTTGGAAGTTGTACTGCTCTCAGCAGGAGGGGGGCCGCTAGCAATAGCAGCGGCCAGTATGACCATGTCACGATCGAAGGCCTCTTTCTCGGCGGCCTCAGTATCGTTTCGGGTGTCATCATCTTCGGCGGGCTCGTCAGGACCAGTGTCGTCTGGCGAGTCAATGGCGTCTAGCTCGTCCGCGGCTGCAGCGCTTGCCGAAGCTTGGGCATCCCAAGGGTCCTCTTCGTTGTTTTCTTGCTCCTGGTCAGACTCATGCTCGGTGGTGGCTTCAATAGTACCCTCCGAGCCATGCTCCCACGAGTCCGAGCCTGCTTCGTCACCATCAGTGTCCTACTCCGATGATGTCTCGCGGAGACTCTCAGCCTCGTCAGGGGTTGGCGGAGGCAGGTGGACGAAAGAAGCATATCTGCCGATATCTTCAAACGACACATACATAATGGCTTGATTTCGAAGAGTAACGAGAAAGTCAAGCTTCTTGTACCCATTCCTGAGCGCCTGTTCTCGGATCGGCTCCGACATCTTGGCCGTATGATGGAACCTCTGCCCCCACAGCGACATGATGGAAACCAGGCCACAGGTATGTTTGAGTGTGTCTGAAGCAAGGTTAAACACTTCTCATCGAGCAAAAGGAGAGCACAAATACCTGATCAACTGGAGAAGGCGGTGATGGAGGAGTCGGAGTTCCAGGTCACGAAAGTAATGCGATCAAAAAGATAGAGAACAAAACTACGTTCTAGATGATGATTCTTGTATTTTTAATGGAAAAGAAAAAGCAAAAAGCGACGTGGGAGGTGGGAGGTGAGAGGGCAAGGTTTGTGTGGGAGGGAGAGAAGAGCGAAGTCGCAGAGTGCAAACGAGATGCAAGGTCGAGATTACGTTTACAACCCGCGGAGGGAAAAAGGCAGAAGCACTTATTCGCAAGCTACCTATCGATAAGATACAGATGACTACACGCGCAGAAGTGGCCACGGGAGCCAGCAAACACTTATTATAAGCGAGTTACTGAGCATCAGGGAAAGAGTAGATGGGTTCCTGAATGTGATGCCAACGCCAGTGACAAACGGCCGACGAGACATGTAAAACGGCACAAGAAGTAGAGAGTAGAACTGCTATTGTCTACAGAGCATGTTCTTTTGGGCTATAGAGGCAGAATGGCACGCTTGGGGGCTTGGTGCTGCTGGAGGGGGAACATGGCAGTGTCCTAGCGGGAATGGGAGCAAAGGCCTGGAGCAGCCACTTCGCCTTTATCACCTCAATCGTCACTGAACCATTTCAATTTCTAGAAAAGTACGCAATTAACATGATACCACCTGTGTAATGACATGTTAGTCTTGTCAATCGTAGTATGTGAGACTTATATCTTGGTTGAAAAGGAGCAGTGTTTTCCCTCGCTGCTGTTCTGCCGGTGGGGAAGAAACTGCAACAAAAAGTAGCTAGAATCTGCACCGCAAAGGCCCCAAAACTTCATATCAACTGTACAATGTCCATTAATCTTTGTTGTTCACACGTTCCACTTCATTACTGTCCAAGCCACGTCCTCTAATCCCTTTGTTGTATCCCTGTCACCCCTAAAGAATACATCGAAACAAAGCTAAGCTGGTATAATACTCAAAAAGACAAAGACCAGATACTAACCCTCCCGTCATCCTCAGATGCTCCACGGTATCTTGCGATTCCTCCGCTTCTAGCTTCCCTCATCCCGCCGTAGGAACATCTCCACGACAGTCCGCGCTCGATCCCTTGACCCCTTTTCCTTTTCATCTACACGACAGACCAGAGGCCCTACTATCTCGGCATATCTACGCTCACGCATCTTGCGCTTCTTGGTGTCCTCATCCTCTGCGTTGCCGCGGCGGAAGCTTAGACGGCGGGAGAGACCACCTTTGGGTTCGTTTGTCACAGGCGTAAGCTCTGATGCTGCCCGGGACAGAGTAGCTGTGAGGAAGACGAATGCAATGTTATGGTTAGGTGCTGATGAGAGAATATCCAGGATCTGTGTCTTGGTGTCGGGCCAAGCGGTCATGGGTAAGGATGTCACGTTGGGTAAGGATGTTGAGATCTTGGCCCAGAGTTGAGTAGGGATCAGACCATCCGTGAGAGATTCGAGGAAGAGTAACAGGATGGAAGAGACGACCTCCAGCTTGAACGACGCAGGCCATTCCAATGGGAGCGCATCAAGAAGAAAAGCATCATTATCCAGAGCAGACACAAGTTTGACCTTTGCATCCTGCATATCAGCCTCGCCAACTCTCCAGGTCGAAGCCTCAAGGGGCCATCCAGGATCCCGCGGCAGCACTTCCTCCTCAAGCATCGTCGATTCAGCCAGACTTCGTTCAACAAGCGTCTGTACCACCTCAGTAAGCTTGAAAAGCTCCTTCGGTGCTGAGCAATGGATATCGGAGTCGTAAGCAATGGCCCCCTTGATACCCTTCTTCTCGACAAACTTTCTGATACCGCCGTCAGGGATTCTTATCAACTCTGAGATAGAGCGCCCTACACAAGACGGTTGCCAGATTCCGCGCACGGGAATGAAGTGGTCCCGACCGTCCTCTATGCGAAGAACCAGGACCTCTTCGATCTTGGCGCGGGCTTCGTTCAATGCCCGGATGTGAGAAATGGCCGAGACTTGGAGCTCTAGCAACACCAATGCTGTTTCTCCTGGGTTGAGTGTGACTGTTTCGCCCAATGGCTCTTGAGACTCTTCATCGGCTGACAAGAATGTCGTTTTCAACCATACAGGGACAGCATCGTCACCGTCTTCTGTCGTCGGCTTCGTCACGAACGAGAACGTCGCGGGAACACTGCCAGTATTTGCAACCGTCAGGTGCCGAATCTGCTTTTCCAGGGGTATAACCTCTCCAAAATCGACGATATTCTCTTCGTTGCCCTCGCTGCCTTCCACGACAACCGTAATGCCTGGTCGGCCTTCATTCTCCGCTCTGTCTAGTTCTCGCGCCACTTCTGCGTGGATCTTTGCTTTGAGATCCGGTACAACAGCGTCGTAGTCGAGCGTGAAGATAGAAGTGATGGGCTTGTGATCAGACGATGTAATGCGTTGATGCGAGGCGTAAATCTCCAAGTTTATGCGATCACGGAAGCCCTCCTTTGTAACAAGTTCCTCAGCTTCAGGATCATCATTATCCTCGTACTCGTCATATCCCAAAGTGTCAGTTGATGACGTTGGGTCTTCCCCATCAGCATCGGGGTCATAACTAAATAGCACGTCCTCATCCTCTTCGAGCCCCCTGGACTTCATCTCTTCATCTTTCTTCTTCGCCTCTTCCTCATCTTTAACTTTTGTTTCATAATCTTGTTTATCCTTTCGTGTTCTAAATAGAATACGGTCACACCAACTTGGAGCTCGTTGCTTCTCACTTGAGTCAAAGAGGCCAACTGTACCAATATCATATTTGTATGTTGGTAGGAAGGTAATTGCCCCTTCTTGCCAACCATCGTGAAAAGCTTTTCGTTGCTTAATAACTCTTCGTAATTGGTCGTGTGGCAACAATGAATCGATGGTGGCCTGCAGAGAAGTGGGATCCTGGCTTGGGTCTTCGGGGAAATCGTCGGGATCTGGTAGATCGCTCGCGGTATCAAAGCTCTCTTCCCGCGAATGTAGCGACACTCTCGTAGAAGACTCATCATCGCTGTCCGAACCCTTCATGACAATAACGCCTCGCTCATCAAGAGGCTTCGAGTCCTCATCTGCTCCATATTCACCTCTAGCATGCAGCGTGAGCAACCGTCTAATATCGTCGCCAGGTAGTCCATCAAGTCGAAAGTTCAGGTCTCCAAACCAGAATGCAAGATCTTCATCTCCAATCTTTTCACCCTCGTCTTCCTCGACGCCTGAATGAACGATTGGGTCGAATTGGGTGCGTGAGAGAACTTGGCCGACGTCCCAACATCGCCGGTCTAAATACGAAGAGCCGGCACCACTAGCCAAGTGGCTATTTATAAAAACCATGCGAGTTGTTTCGCCAAGCAGCAATCGCGTCGTCACGGCCCCCTTGTTTCCAAAATAGCCTAGCAGGCCCGTACCAACTTGCTTGGTACTGACGTTGCTAATGGTTGGTGCAATTTCTGGAGAAGCATAAACCAACAGCAACAAGCCAGTCATTTGTTCCGCAGTGATAAGCTCGTATCCTTTAGGCAATGCTGCTTCCAATGCCGCTTTCCATTTGTCCATAACACTTGTATCCGTATATACTGCTCGATTCATGTACTCCTTGGTCGTGTTGAGGTCTACAATTTCCTGGAGTCCCAGCACATAAAGACCAATATCACCCCCGGCAGTCAAATGCGGCTTCGAACTGCCATTGTCCTTGTCATCTGTCTCCACGGCGCTATTTTGGGAGAGATTCAGTGACGTCAATTGTTGATCCAAGCCTTCGCCATGTGTGAACCAGGTCGCGAGGTCTTTATCAGTACCCGTGCACGCAGCAACGTTCCACGTCCCGATCTTGACCTTTAGGCTATGTGGACGCACGAACTCCGATCGTCGGGCATGAACAGCTTTAGCTAGAGACTGAGGCGTCGTCGAGGTAGGATCCCCCAGTTCAGAACCAGGGGACTGGTCATTTTCGTCGGCCATGGACGCCGTTATTACAGTATTAGACGAGAGAGACGAGTTATATATACGGCGCCGTCTCGAGATATCGCGGGGAGGTCGATTTGTAGTTCTCTAGATCATGACTTCGAACAACGTAGCTCTACCGTAGGCGAAAGACAAGGGATATTTGGGTCGTGTGAGCACCAAAAGAATGTTGAGCTAATTAGAAGAAGGGGTAAAAAGGGAGATAAACCTCAGCTTAAACGTATGACGTCGAGCTGCTACCGTAGTCTAAAATGGTGGTGTAGGAACCTAGGGTCCAGCTCAGCGCCCCGCGGCAGCGTCATCTTGCGCCTTATCGATAAGCGCAGCAGCGCCCAAGCATGCGCACTCGTGCTTGTCAAAGAGTAAACTTCAATCTCCATACCATGACCAACTGTCGATCACACGATCATCTTCTGGGGTCCTGATATCATACGTACATGACCCATCGGTCTTAATCTATCATTTGTGACAAGACTATTTCCGACTAGCGATCACGCCTCCACATACATTGTGCCCAACATCAAAACAACAATAATTATCATGAGTCGACAAACACCACGAAAGGCTCGCCATAGCCGTCAGCCTTCAAACCGTATCCCCGCCGTTTCAGATTATGAATCCGATGCCGCTGCCATACATGCTGATTACGCGCCACCACCTCCACGCACAAACACCGAGCTTAATCTCTCTGTCCTCCAACGCTACCTCCCCTCCATCCACACCATTCTCAGCATAGCCGCCAACGCTGTCATCTACACATTCAACAGCGCTTCAGAAAGCTGGGAGAAGTCAGGAGTCGAAGGCACCATGTTTGTCTGCGCGCAGAGTCCGCTCCCCGAGGATCCAGGCCAGCGACCACGAGCTTGCGTGTTTGTACTCAACAGACGAGGGCTTGACAACGTGATCGTGGACCTTTCACGGGTCACACATGCAGAGGTGTCTGGAGAGCTCGTCATTATGAAGGTCGAGGGCGAATGGCAGGAGGGTGACAAGGTACTGGGAGTGTGGATTCACAACGATAAGGACGAAACACGAGAAGTAAACGCTGCCATAATCCAGGAAGCTTGGAAAATTGCACGGTCTGCTGGTCCAGTTGAACCACAAGGCCCGGAGGCTGGTCCAGCTATGCAGGCGATGGGTAAGAGGTTGAGTCTGAGTGATCTGTTCGGGTCAGGAAATGGTCTCAATATTGGACACTAGGTGTCGTCCAAGATGCGTCAGAAACCTGAGGTTGAGGAATCGAAGATCGAGAGATCTAAGGAGTCACAAAGATCCGAGGTCTCGATGAGGTCTGAGGTCTCAGTCAGATCTGGGGGTTCAGTGGTGTCGAAAACGCCCGAAAAGCGAGGGAAGCCATCTAAACCTATGGAAGGAGAGGTACCTGAGGACTCCGATGCAGAGAAAAGCGAATCTGAGAAGTCGGAGCCAGATGAGTTGGAGCGGGTGAAATCGGTGTCTGATATTCCAAAGTCTGAGAAGTCAGAGTCTCCGGGATCAGAGTCCGAAGTTGACACAGAGTAGAGCTTCCACAATACAGGGAACTACTTTTCAGTTTTGGGGAACATGGGAATGTAATCAACCACTTCAGCATTGACATGGTCACGGGCTAGAGCAGCCCCAATAGTTAGTACTTGCACAGTTTTCGCCCCAAAAGGCAGGGCACAAAAGCCCAATAATGTAGAGTTACAGCGGTCTACACACAAGCATGCGTTTCCATAAGCCCGCAATGGACTATGTCTATTTGTGCATGATATTCATGACGTTGGCAAGTATCTACAAGCAGAAAGCACCTATACGCCGTTCCCCCAACCGGATAAGTCGTAGAAGCCAACCCAAAGCCTAGACCGTGCCACTAATGCTCAACTCCCGAATCTCTTGCAACACCTGCTCCACTCTGGCGTCTAGTTGTCCCTCGGCATACTGATCTCTAGTGTCAGCATCCAGGTACTGCTGTACTTGTGCCATGCGCGAATACGCCTCTGCACAGAAACGCAGCTGAATCTTGACGAGAGCTTCGAAAGTGGGGTCAAGGTACGGCACTCGGAGATCGATAAGTTGGGGTAACTCGGTGCTGAGTTGCTCGTTCAGCTGCTCGTAAGCAGCCTTGGCCATCTCCATCTCCTTTTCGGTTCGGGGCAGCTTCGTGGCGTCCTTGTCGGGCTTCTCGGCGAGGCGCTTCACCTTTGCGCGGAGGGCATCGTAGTCAAGCAGTTTGTGAGCGCGCTTCTTAATCGCCTCGTTGACGTCGGGGAAGTAGGCGCAGAACCGTGTGATGGGGTCGAGAACGGTTGTTCGGTAGGGGCCATCGAGGGCTTTAATGGTTTCGGCGTCTAGATCTTCGACGGCCTGCTTGTAACTTCTGCTGACACCGTCTTTCGCGCCTGAGTCGCCGTAGAACGCATCTATCGTCTCGGCGATTCGCATTTGTGATGCGGTCATGGCTGGGTTCGGGGTTTAGCATCGAGCTTCATGTGTCGCAGATCATGAGCGTACCTCTCAGGGAGTCGAGATATCCCTTTGATTCCTTTTGTAGTCGCAAAGCAGCAGCTTCCATAGTCTTGAATCGTCTGTTTCTGTTAGATGTCGTCTTCCAATGAATTTGCAATTGCTGACCTCTCTTCGACTTCGTAATCACGGTCATTCGTCTTTTCCACATGGCCTGCAACGCAATCAGCTCCACACTCGAGTGTTTCGTCCGAAGCGCATACCTGTCTTCATCATCACCTGCGTCGTCGCGCGATTGACATTCTTCTTAAACCCTGCTTCATATTAGACCCCTCTGCTCGGGATTGCGGGGTGATGGCTGTCCTACCCGCCCACGACATATTGAAAGAATTGCTAGTAGAAAATGAATTAACTGGTTTCGTTTACGTGTGTAATTCGACGAAAGGGCTCAAATACGCTCGAGGATATATCGTTGTAAAGTTGCACAGGAGTTGGCAGGCAATAAACATGGAAGTTGGGGATAGAGTGACGACAAAACTGGAGCTCAGCCACACTAGTCTGCAGTGCCTAGCAGTCCAATCGGCTGATCGACGTCAGTGATGGGGCTGTGTTGAGCTCTACAATTCGATGCACGTGATCGCGCGTGGAGGCCTGAGTTGAATTGGAAGGAAAGAATTTGATCTGCGTTTCGATACTGGATACCGCGTCAGAATGTTTAATCCTCGCTTTCTCGTTGTCAGTCTGGGCAATCCCTTGCCCAAATACGAAAGTCTACATTCTGCCGGTCATTTCGCTCTCAATGGCCTTGCTCAAGTCTTGCGTCAACCCTCGTTTCGAGAGGTGACTTTCGGAAATCAGACATGCCTGGTATCTCAAGGCCCAAAATACACCCTGGTTCAATCGCCTACTCTGATGAACGTCTCTGGACGTTTTGTTGCAAAGGCGTGGAAAGAAATGACCAATCAACATGACCCCTCATCACTCAGTCTAGTGATTGTTCACGATGAACTCGAAAAGGACTTGGGCATTGTGCGGCTCACGGCGTGGGACCGAAGTCACAAAGGTCACAATGGCATCAAAAGTGTCAAGGGATCTCTTTCGCAAAATAAATACCCAACGTCGCCATTTGTACGAATTGCTGTTGGGATTGGACGACCAGCGGAGAGGGACCCGGAGACCGTTAGCCGTTACGTTCTTGATCGGATATCAAGCGACAAAAGGAGAATTCTAGAAGAGGAAGCACCATGGAAAGTTGCCGAGTGCCTTGTTGAGCTGGAAAAAGAATGGAAGGCTGAGCTCAAGACATGATTCGACCACCTGGACAGGGTCCTATCAACTGCGACGATGCAACCCCAGAATTCTGTTGCGCCAGTAACAGCGTTTTGTCTCAAGAAAAGCAAGACGCAAGTGCAGTCTGGAACATTACAGCTCTGTTTTCAGGCCAATCTCGAAACAAGGTCACGGGCGATCAGAATGGTCGTTATTTGACCACGGTCAAGTATGCCATATCACGCATGAAAGACATGTGTCTAATCATGCCAGAATACTATCAACAGAGATACCCAACTGAGATATCTGAGTCCCGCGTCCGTTTTTGTGACCACGCATGCACCGAAATCCGATTCTGCACTCCATTATCAAACCGCATAACTGCGCCGGACTGAATTCTGAGTTATGAGTCTCCCGAATTGCACACTCACGCATATTTGCCGAGTGTCCTACCTGAAGGCTGAGGGAATGCAGAGATCCCTTATCTTGCGCTAAAGACGCCACAGGCGACCTAGCTCACAACCGGCACTCCAACTTCTCTAAATTCCTTATCTATGCCAAGGGTATGGGCAATTTTGCACAGTTCGACTTGTCCAATGGCCTTTGGATCGTATCATCACATGAAGTTGGTTATCACGTCGTGGTGTATTCTGGGAGCTGAAATGAGCTGAAACCGTTACGAAATGCCTAGTTTGACGGCGTCCTTGCTGTCTGATAAGGCATGCCGGAGTGTTGGTAATCATTACAATCCGGTTGTTCCCATGGCCTGCTCGTTCTCGGGAAATGATTCAGAAATTGCCATTCGGGTCGAAGAACAATCGTCTGGGTGGGAGCCGATGGATATCTCAAGCGGTTGACGATAGTTGCGAAGGTTGATACCAAGAAACTTCAGGCAGAGTCGTTGAAGATCTTCAACGTCGAAGTAAGCTTAGACTTCGAGAAACTGCCAACTTGTAGTGGACGCAGGTCCAGCTTATATACATGGTCCCCGATCATATCTATCGTCGTAAGCGGGCGACTCGCATACTGACGCGCGCAACAGAGGCTCAATCTAGGGCGTTGCGGGCGCAAAGCACCTTTGACAGTTGAGAATCCGGGGAAACGATGTCAATCACATCAATTCTTGGTCACTTGAAGACCGTGTGCCCATGTGGACTCGATATGCTTATTTTCTTCATGTCTATCACCAGATCTTTGGGAATGGAACACAACCATATTCTACGTGACACCAGTGATCCTTTGGCCCGAGAGGAGGTCAGTACCTCGCACAACACAGTCAGACACACAAAGTTTCAACAATACGCAGTCTCGAACAGACAGCAAATTCACTCCAAATTTGGCTCAAACGCTCACACTTTGAGCATGTCTATCTTTATCAAGCATCGGCCGAGCTACACGACACCTGGGGACATGGATCCTGGTCCTTGTCCAGGGTCTCGACGCTAGGCGCTCCACCGAAGCTGCCAAGAGATAAGGAAACGTCCAATCAGACATGCTCTATTCGACCTCCTTCAACGGTTCGACCTGGAATTCGGCAACCTTGAGGAGAAGTCAGATAAGAACTCTAGCCGGTTATGCGGTGCGTCTGGGGAAGCGCAATATTGAGTACATGTCGCACAAGAGGGTGTCGAGGCTTCATTGTGCTCGGAGCTTTCTCGTCATGTAACTCTGGTCTTAGAACACATTCCGACGTGTCAGAGTCAACACATTAGAGCTTAAAATGCTTAAAATATGTCTAACAATAGCGAATCAGCATGGCATACTCAGCACTAGAACTTCTATTGCGGCCGTCCGGATATACATCCTTTAGTTCCTCAGTAAGCATGGCCGGGATACACTGCCGACATCGACAGCAATCTCCCCTCCCAGCGTGCATCAAAGGAGTCAAATGCCTACAATTAGGCCAAGAGAAGATATTCATTGCGGACCAACTGCCAAGCAGAGGTTGCAATCCGGAGGTCCTATAGGGATATTGGTCCTTATCAGCACAGCCTATTTAAGCTTGGGTGTGGCGTCCCTCCCAATACAACCGGATCGGAATGCTGAGTGTGATAAGCAGCGATGGGTGTGCCAGACTCAGGAACAGCCATACAGGGGACTGTTTATACAACCACGACTTCATTTCTGGCGCAAACGAGTTGTGTCAAGTCAACGTCAACGCATTGTTACGGGATCATCCATTCAAGCTTATCATGGACAAAGTCTTGGATCGTGGAGGATCATCATCTAGCTCAGCTTGGCACCTGAGCATCAACACCCATGTGATATCTCCGTATCCAAATACGGGTTCACCAAAGTCCAAACCGAACATGTGGTGGAGTATCCTTCCTATTGCTGCTTAAGCTACGGGCGTCTTATCAAGTATCCCCCACACTATGTGCCATACCCTCCCCCTGGTACCACGTTCGTTATGTCCTGGCCGTCGTCGCAAGCTCAGTAAGTCAAAACATATTTAGCCCTGTGGCCCCGGGCTCTTCATCCTTCAATCACTCCATTCTTCTCAGCTTAAGTTGAAGCTGAAAAGGTTCGACCGGCGCAAAGGTTTGGATCCAAGAATCCGCGTCTCAAGCGCAGTCTCGTCAAGATGACAACTCCTTACAATGGCACCACTGATCATGCCGACTATGGCTACTCAACCCATGTGCATGATCTTAACATCTTCTACGACGTAGGTTTCTCGAAATCCACCTCATCGTGTTATGTTGTCTAACAATGTCTAGACGGGCAATTTGACATTCCTCGCCGTCAGCGCCGTGCTTGTCCTTCTCATGATTCCCGGCGTCGGCTTCTTCTACAGTGGTCTCGCCCGTCGCAAGTCTGCTTTGACGCTCATTCTGTTGTCGATGATATCAGTTGCGGTCATCAGCTTTCAGTGGTTCTTCTGGGGATACTCCTTGACCTTCTCACGAACTGGAAACTCCTTCCTCGGCGACTTGACCCAGTTTGGTCTTATGGACACCCTCGCTCAACCCAATGGCTCTTCCGCTCTCCCTGATATTCTCTTTTGTCTGTACCAGGGCATGTTCGCTGCCATTACGTGAGTTCCCCTCGAAAACTTGACAGTTCACTGTCCTAACGTCACCAGTCCTGCTCTTGCAATCGGTGCCGTTGCTGATCGAGGTCGTATCCTCCCCGCCATCGTCTTCATGTTCCTTTGGTCCACCATCGTCTACGACCCCATCGCCTACTGGACCTGGAACGCCAATGGCTGGCTCTTCAACCTTCCCAGCTACGACTTTGCTGGAGGCGGTCCCGTTCACGTTTCCTCGGGAACCTGCGCGCTAGCCTACTCCCTCATGCTGGGTAAGCGTACTGGCTACTCCAACAACAACGGTCTTCCTTACCGCCCTCACAACGTCACCCACGTTGTTCTCGGTACGGTCTTCCTCTGGGTCGGCTGGTTCGGTTTCAACGGCGGTTCTGCTCTCGCCATGAACATCCGTGCCGTCATGGCATGCTACGTGACCAACCTGGCTGCATCATGCGGTGCCATTGCCTGGATCCTCCTCGATTACCGTCTCGAGAAGAAGTGGAGCACTATCGGTTTCTGCTCCGGTGCCATTTCTGGTCTCGTTGCCATCACTCCTGCTGCGGGTTTCGTGAAGCCCTGGGCAGCCGTCATTATCGGAATCTGCGGTGGTGTCTTCTGCAACTTCGCCACCAAGGTCAAGTTCCTCATCAACGTTGACGACAGTCTTGATATCTTTGCCATCCACGGTATTGGTGGTATGGTCGGTAACATCCTCACCGGTATCTTTGGAACGTACGCCTCCCTATTTCCCTTCTCTACAATGACATCTGCTAACTCACAAAAGCAAAACCATTGCCGCTCTCGACGGTGGAGAGTACGACCCCATTGGTTGGGTTGACGGCCACTTTGTTCAGCTGGGTTACCAAATCGCTGGTACTCTTGCCGTCTTTGCCTGGTCCTTTACTCTTACTTGCATTCTCCTGTTCCTTCTCAACCTCATCCCTGGCCTCTCCCTTCGTGTCTCCGCGGAGGAGGAGGAGCTCGGCACTGATGATGGCCAGCTGGGCGAGTTTGCCTATGACTATGTTGAGATGACTCGACACATGGCTGATAGCACACATCCTCATTCTGATGCTAGTGCCCGAACAAGTCAGGAGAAGGTCTAAAAGGTCGAGATGAGTGAAATATGGGGCGGTTCGAATTGTCAAAGTGGAAGATGCTTGTTGTGTATCTTAAGCGTCACTCGCTTCTAAGTTTAGAGTTAAATATACCCTTTTGTAATGCCTTCTGAAGCTGTCCATACTTCAATGACAAGTTCACTGTAAGCACAAACGGGCACGAAACGTATCACTTCTCACTGCCAGTTCAAGGATGGTTCTCGCATAATCATGAATAAGCATATAGACCCACTGGCCGTTGATATTTGATTGTCATAAATTACAACCCCTACAAACCGTTTCCTCAGGGGTCCTTTATACTCCTATCAAGGGATTAAAACCAAAGCACGTGAGTTCTCATTGTCATGTCTCCCGCTTCCTTCTTTGTCCTGTGGTATCTTGGTCTTTGCCGTCAAAAGTCGTCGCCGAAAATCACGGCATGCTAAGCACAAAACTCCATATACACTCCTGTGTCCTCTAGCCATTCCGTACGTAAACGAAAGCGCGTATAATCTAATGCTGGTGGCTGTTAGTTGCGTCTCTCGCTGTGGTCGAGCGACCTTACCATGAACAGGGAAGTGAACAACAAAAAGGATGCGGTGGTGTCATTTCTAGAGCTAAAGAAAAGTGTCGGTCATTCAGTTCATCGCGTCAGGTTGGTCACCGTTCTCTTGAGGTCGGTGGATAGTCGCAGTGCTTGCGCCGGTCGAGGGTTCCCCGTTCCCTGGGTGCCCGTGTCCAAGAGGTGCTGCGCTCGCTTGGCTGGTGGTATGCTGTGGTGTTCCGCCTTCTAGTAGGTTGTTAATGCTGTTCTGAATAAAAGCTGGCCCAAGCAATCCTGGTTCCTGTCGTGCGAGTGACGATGAAGGCAGGAAGCGGGCGAACGTCGGAAAGAATGGAGGGAGCTGACCTGTTGGGAAGCTAGGAGCTGGAGGTGGTACGGGAATAGCTTGTTGAAATCCGTGGTTCATGAGAGCGTTGGGATTTATCGTTCCGTTGCCGTTGGCCGGATTCTGTGCCTGAGCATCCACGACCATCTCGCTGCCGTCCAGGCCCTCGAAATCGTTCTCGTCGTCAACCATCTCATCGTCAGCTCCATCTCCGGCAGTGGCTGTTGGCTGCATTACGGAAGTGCGTTGCCGTTGTCCGGGATAGACTGCTGTTCGATTCCAGCTGTGCATGTCCCATAGATCCTCGAATTGTGGCGAAGTGTTGAGGAAATCACGGAACTTGGATACCATAGTGCCGGAAAAGACACAAAACACATCTCGCTGGTGTTGGGTAAATTCTGTCATCGGGTCAGCAGCAGTAAACAAGAGCTTACGATAAACATACCTGGGGGTGCTTGTCGACAGTATGGCTGGAAGTCATCACGCTGGAAAGCGGCAACTCCAGTCAAACTCAAGTGGGTCAATCGAGGGCATGAGTTGAGCAACTTCATGATACTCTGTGAAATGTCAGTAATGGCAATCCTGGAAATAAGGGGCGACGAACCTTGAGGGTAAGGTTGACACAGTAGCTCAGATGAACACGCTCGAGACTCGAGGCGTAGTACTCATTGCCAACAAGCATACCACTGGCATCTCGTCGTACCCTGGGTCGAAATGCGGCTTCTGCGAGATGAAAGACTGAGTCATCCGTGATAGAGCTGCATTTCACAAGCCCAATACGCTTCAGCTTGGGTAATAGAGCAAGACGCTTCACGCTCTCATCTGTCAAGTTGGTACAGCAACCCAGATCGATGTATCGAATGCGGTTGCAGTTCTGGACTAATCTCTTGACACCTTCGTCGGTGATATTGCCACAGTGGCCCAGATGCACGTAATGCAGGTTCTTACCAAGCTTTGAGATAGCATGAACGGCTACATCAGTGATGTTTCGGCACTTGGCAAGAACAAGGTTGCGAAGGCGAGGTGCGACATCAATAATCTTCTGGACAGCAGCGTCTGTCAAACGCACGCAGGATGTCAGGTCGAGAATGCGGAGATGTTCAAATAGTCGTCCATGGGGTAGAGTCAGGAAAGCTTCGTCATCAATTAGTTCGCAGCTTGCTAGCCGTAACTCTCGGAGACAGTTGCCCTTGACCATAAGAGAAGTTATAGGGCCGTTACCAATGCGATTGCACTGGTGGAGGTCGATCTCGAGGATGTTGGGACAGTTTTCGGCGAAGGCGTGAATAGCGTCGTCTTGGAGCTGGCTACATTCATTCAACTTCAGCTGCATTGAGTTAGCCAACGTCCAAACATAGATGGTTTCATCGTAAACTTACTCTCTTAATATAGCGACAACTTGTTGCCAAGTTGATCATGCTCTCGTTGGAGACATTCTCGCAGCCAGAAATGTTGAGTCCTTGAAGGCGACTGCAGTTTTTGGCGATGGTATTGATAGACTGCTCGGTAATGTTCTTGTCGTTGGAAATGTCGAGTGCCAGCAACGAGGTGCTATTCTCCACAAGGGCGATAAGTCCGGAATCGGTGAGGTTGCGACAGTTCGTAAGTGTCAAACGTTCCACCCGACTACAGACTGCGAGCGGCATAACACTACCATCACTGATTTTGTCAGCAAGGGCGGCGAGGTTGAGCCTCTTGATAAAGTCGCGATATCTGAAAGACGGTGTCTCGAGCTGCAGCGTTTGGCAAATGCTGCCGTGGTTCTTCCAACTCGTGCACGCCGGTCGATGCCAGAGTTGATCGACTGTGTTTCTAGCCCAGCGTTTGCAAACCAGCATGCAGTGGAACAGATCGGAGGTGGAACTCAATTTGGCAAACACGCTGATGAGTATCTCGTTTGGCAACCGATGGACGGGCGGTTGGCAAGCATCTTCCACCTGCATATCTTGAAAGTTGGGAACTCCGATGCTTGACTGAGAGTCGTTGGCTCCGAGAAAGAAATCGGACTCTTCGTTATCGGCGGGCGCGGGGGAAGTTGACGAGGATGACGATCGAGAATCTTCCTGCTCGTCGGCGGTTGCAGGACTCTGCCGAGAGGCAGGGCCAGCGGCAGCAGCGGCCATATTGTCGGTGTTGAGGGAGGAGCACTTCAGATGGAAACGCAAACACGATCAAAGAAGCGCTTTCAGGGTACCGTTTTTCGGTGTTTGGGCAGGATTCAGGCGGAGTTCAGGGATCACAAGGGTGATTCTTAAGCAGCGATAGCGGTAGCGGTAGCGGGTGACTGTTTATCGTAGGTACAGCAGCAGTGGATATGTGCAGGCAAGCAGCGAGCAATCAGAGGATGCGTGGATAAGAATACAGGTCAAAACGGTCCTTTCATACCCGAAAGGTGTGTTTCGCGACTGCGATGAAGGTGATGATGTTTTGGCGCTGGGGGTTTGTTGGCTTGGTAAGGTAATAAGGCAGGGCAGTCAAATGGGGCGGAGGTTTTTGGGTGCTGGGCTCCAGTCTTGCCAGTGCCAGGGTCAGGTTGGGCGCGGCTGCGGTACTTAAAAAGCAGGGAAGAAAGCACTGATGACACAGCCAAATGATGAAGAAGCACAAGTATCCACGAGGAAGAGGGGATGGACAAAGACATGGATCGAAGAGGCGTTTGTGTTTATTTTGCTGGTTTCAGCCGCGTCCCCTGTAAAGTGCTGCTGTCGTGCGCTACGATGGCCCTTTTTACAAGCGCTGAGCTTGAGACTGGCCCCGATAGAGGATGGATTGGGTGAGCCCAGGCCAGTTGATCCCCCAGCCTAGAATCTGGATCTCCTCCTACGTCGTAGTCGGGCGGGATGTCCGTAGTGGGGTTTCTTTGGTATGTCAGGACTGGTTAGGTCAGGGGTTTGAGGTCTGCAGGTCTTTGTTTTGTTCTTGATCTTGATCTTGATCTTGATGATGACGATGCGTGAGTTGGAGTCAGGAATTTGATGAGGTTTCAATGCGAGGAATGATTGATGTTTCAGTAAACCGCGTGCCTCGTTCACGCCTCAGTCAACATGTCCTTCTGGGTTGTCTATCTGTTGTTGCTGCGGGGAAGATGACTGACATGGGATCAAGTACATGAAGGAGGTGTGATCAATGTTCTGATTTGAGGTTGAAAGGTTGAAAGGACGAATCAATATCCGCCGTGCAGGTGGCTTGAGCCATTAATAGACGACGCGATGATAAATGGATATAAGCATGCAAGTAAACGCATATACAGTATCTATGACAAGGATGGAAAATAGTGCAGGTCTTTTTCTAATACCTTTGCAGGATAGGAAGCGCAATTAGGTTCGCCAACGAATCCATCTTGATGATTGAGTTTCACATGACACAAAGGTCACACTGATACACGTTTCAACTAGTTGTTATCACGTTGAAGCTTCATGTGTCCCTATACTGGCGTGAACCAGACGCTTACTGTATAGAACCAATATATTGACTACTTGTTCCAAAGTACTACTGCTGCCGAAACTGATAAAAATCTTCTGGCCATATTCCCACCCCATGATTTCTTATCGTATCTGAACTTGATCCTCTAAAACTCAAGGTACAGGGTAAGGCCCCTCACGATGGCATCGCTGACGTAGATGGACTGAAGCTTGGTGATGTATTTTGTGGGTCCCCGCGAGCATTGGATTTCCTCGGATTAGGTTTACCCGTATGTTCCGTGTGGTATGGAACTCTTCCACGTACCTGACCAGCAACTCAGACGATCACCACCAAGCTCATTTACTTGGTGTAGTTGATTGAGTTGACTTGTTCTTTTAGATTGCTATCTAGTCAGGGGTCTGTTCAACATTACGTCGCGAGCGCCACGATGCTCCGTCCCTCAACTCTCCGCCCTGCGCTTCGCGCATCAGCCCACACAAGATGCGCCATCGCTCGAACAACCCGACGGACTCTTTTCTCCCAGCGATCGAACCGTCTGACCGATGACCTCGATGTTAATCAGCTCAATTCTAAGCGACGAGATTACGAACAGAACCGCACTGCTTTTCTAGCTGCTGGTGCCATTGCCGGTATCGTTTCCTTTGTCTACACAGCATGGAAATTGAAGAAGGCCATTGAAGCCCAAGGGGAAAAAGAGAAGGCTGCTATCAAATGCGACACGGAAGTTCCGACAGAAATTTTCAAGACCGAGGCGGGCGAGAAGCGAAAAGTGGTTATTCACGACGAAGATGGAAATGAGGTTGTTCCTACAGGCAACAAGACCGTCAAATTGTTCCCTCGAAGATTAGAAGTTGAGGATGCCGGAGCAGCAGGCGACGTTGCTGGCCCAATTGCTGCCGCTGTAACGGACAAGCATGGTACAGAGTTCACACTGGTTGGACTGGGAACAAGGACAGTGACCTTCCTTGGCATCGAGGTGTACGTGGTGGGCTTCTATGTTGCTACCCAGGATATCGAGAAGCTCCAGCGATATCTGGTCAAGAAGATTAACCCTCTAGCCACAACACTGATTCCTTCTGAGAAGGAGGATCTGCGCAAGGCTCTCCAGGATCCTGTCGAGGGTGAAGAGACATGGAACTCGATTCTCAAGGACGCTGGATGCCGCTCAGCATTCCGAATCACCCCTGTTCGAGATACTGACTTCCCTCATATGCGCGACGGCCTTGTGAGGGCTATTCAAGCTCGCTCATCACATAACCCGGAGTATAATGATGAGACATTTGGACATGCCATGAGACATTTCAAGATCCTGTTCCAACGTGGTCTGGTAGCAAAGAAGAACGAACTGCTTCTTGTTCGAGATGCTGCTGGAAAGTTGACCATCACTTATACTGATGGCACTCGTAAGGAGTCTGTCAAGTCCACACTGGGAACCATTGAGGACGAGCGACTTTCAAGGCTGCTGTGGCTCAACTACCTCTCTGGTAAGAAGGTTGCGTCAGAGGAGGCCAGGAAGAACATCATCAATGGCGTCATGGAATTTGTCGAAAGACCTGTTGGTACTGTTGCCACCCAGGTCTTGTGAGAGGGTCAAACCACAACAAAAAGATGTACATTACGGAGATTAAGCCATGTATCACTAGGCACAAGCCAGCAAGTCATTGTAAAAGGGTCATGAATTCAACTCATCTGGGTAATGCCGTCTAATCTTAGGTGCAACCGATATCTATATGCCGCATACGGTCTACAAAGACATGTCTAGAGCTTGGAACTGATGCATCGTATGCCCTTAGCCCAACGTGTCCGACATTTATTTTGATGTTTCTTACGCCTTCAGGGCACCGGCCTCCTTGAGCAGAGAAGCAAGCTTTCCACCAGACTTTAAGCTCTGAACGTCAGAGTTGCCGCCAATGTGCTGCTGCTTGATGTAGACATTGGGAACGGTGCGCTGGCCAGAGATTTGCTCAAGAGCGTCCTGGAGGGCAGAACCGTCGGCTATAAGGCGTTAGAGACCGTTATTTGATGCAATGGCTGAGAACTGTAAAACTTACAAACTTCGTCAAGCTCGAGGAGCTCGTACTCGGCGTTGAGCTCATCCAGAGTCTTCTTAGTCTGCTTGCAGTAAGGGCAGTACGACTTGGAGAAGACAACTACGAGGGGTCATTAGCAGGGGTCCAGCGCGGGGCACAAAACAGAGATAACGTACCAACAGAGTTGTTGTCAATGAGCTGCTGAACCTTGGTAGATGCTTGAGTCATTGTGCCTGGGCTTGTTGCGCGAGTGAAAAATGATCTAAAGAAATTCATAGAGGAGAGCGAGAGGCTTTGATGTAGGAGAAGGGAAAGTGGGGGGGAGGTATTTATTCTACGTCAGATAGAGGTTGATTTGGCTGTACTGGGCTGTAATGCTGGACTGTGAAAGGCGAGTTTGCTTTGTCATGGGCGTTTTTGAGTGGAATTAACTCGGCAACCATGAAAAATGCGATGATGCAATGAGCTAGGTTTTCGGGATTAGGTAATCATGCTTTTTGGAATCATTGTGATGAGGTGCTTCATTCATCATCACCTCGGCTGTGCAGCTGAATATTGGCGATACATTTGTCTTTGAATGTAATCACTTACAGATATAGTGTAAGGAAGGCGTGATGATTCCAGTTGGTGTTTAGACTTGTTCAGTCAGCGTACTATGTAAGTGCTTATGCTGCGTGAGAACAAGCAACTGCCGGCGAATCCTTGCATTTATAAGCCGAAGGATCACTCATCATGGAACATGATAACAGGATCTGAGCTCGAAAGAACGTTTAGGTCGTTTCATTTACCTTTGCTAGACGCTCTGCTAATAGTTCTTAATAAACTATTCACTTGATGCAGAAAACTTGGAGTAGGGTAAGTGAAGCCAATCATGTAAACAGGCGAGGTCTAAAACATTTGAGTTGAAAGGGAGCCGAGTAATTGGACACTGAATAAGAACTATAAGATTAGATTCATTTCAGTATAAAGTTATCAGATGCCTTAAGCTTCTTTATAGTCTTAGGCTTCAGGCTTCTTGAGCAATGAGAGTCTACGGTGGTCCATCGGTTCTACTAGTCATGATAGCATCGTCAAACCTCCACTCAAGAGGGGCCGGAGCTTTTAAGCAACAATCGTCTGACAACGGATCGTGACTTACGTTATGGGTTTCGAGCTTCAGTTCTCTTTGGCCATTGGCTCAGACTTTGTATCAAATGATCTAAGGCAGGTCTGAGGTGGCTCTGAACATACCCACCATGAAAACACTGACAAACTTCATGATGTAGCTGATGCCTGACTTTAGCTCTGTTTCTTACAGCAGGATGTCAAAAGTTTAAGACAACGGCTTGAACTCAGCTACTACAGTCTTTATCGCCAAAGTTCCAGTTATTCATATTCAATATACCCATTTATAACTTCGAAGTTGAAGTTGAAGAGACAACCTCAACTCTTAGCGCTTGGAGACCCCTTAATTACCTACCATTTCCCGCTAGAACAGTCTGACACATTCCCCCAGGTTTCGATTGCCAATTGTCAGGCCATGAACCTGGAAGAGGCGTTGTCATTTCCCCGTGCGGCTCTTGGCTGAGATTAAACCAGTGGAAGGGTCCAGATCATCAAATTTAGAAACCCAAATCTGGCCTCTCCCTTTTGCAAGACTTCCTAGACTTTTTTCACCATCCATCATCAACTGCGACACAAGCACAGGCGCAACGACGCACAAGCTCTCGCTATTCCCAAAAAGAAAGAAACAAAGTCTACAGCGCATATTTCTTGCATTCGATTTGTTTCTTGGGGCGACTCTTGTACATGTACTTTGCTGTACTCCGCCCCCATCTCCACCAATCGCCGCTGTCACGTCTGCAGTCTTTAGGTATCCCCTAAGCTGCCCGGTTTCTTGCATTGCGTCGCCCCCCGTCATCATCAACTCACGATTCGGTACCGGTACCTACGCTTAACTGCAAGAGAGAACAAAAAAAGAGAGACGTTGTTAATCTGGGCTGCACCGACGCCTAAGCCCCTCACCAGTGGCACCGCAAATAGAGCCCAGCCCGATACACCACCCGTTTGCCCAGTCTCGCCTTGTATCACCAGAGTCACTTGATCTGACCTCCCCCACTACCAACTCGCCTCGTCGCGCAAAGACGAGACAGGTTAGATACCTTCTAGCCTCGGTTGCTCGCTGTCGACTATCACTAGGAAGACCCTGGCCCAAGGGTCGTTGATCGTCGCCTTCTGCTGCCATTTGCAAGCCTCGCAAGCTTCTTGTTCGTCGTGCAGCGTAGCCCACCTGGCTCTGTCCTGCTGCTTGCTCATCGCTCCACATCAGCCCACGGGTCGATCACAAGAGAACCACCAGTACCAGTCGCTCAGCTTTATCGCCGACCGCCCTGTCTTTTGACCTCCTCCTGTTCGGACCTTGGTTTGGTCAATTGCTGCAACCCGTATTCCCATTTGCCTCTAGGGTGTCCTTTTTTGGACCACCTTAGAAAACGTCGAACAAGGTGGATTCCGCCCAAGAAATCGTGGCATCTCCCGGTGCCTTACAAAACGTCACGTCCTACCTCAACGGGGCGCTGGCTAACCTCTCGTCTGCTTTTCAAGATTCGAGCGGATACATATCTGACACTCTCGGCGTACCTCCTACCGTTGTCTACAGCAGCCTCGCTGTCCTGCTCGCCGTCCCATTAACAATGTCGAGATACGGCTGGTCCATCGGCCGCGAACAGATTTCGCCCTACAGCTCTATGCCCAGCGGCGTCCCCGCTGTCACCGACGACGATTTTAGCTACATCACATCTCAAGATCTTGATGGCGTCACCGAGGATCGATACTATCCCAGATCCCACTCAACTGCACCTCCACCAGCTCCAGAAGACGATGTCCTCCTTATCAAGAATCGTGGCATCACATATCCTGCTCACTTTCCCGCATATGCGATCGGAGATGGAAAGTTGCGGGTGATAGACGTCAAGGACCGGGTTGGTCTGATGATGGAACTTCCTGAGCGAGGAACATCACGCATCAAGCTTCTCTACAAGGGAAAGCAACTCAAGGACCCTATGGCGCCAGTACGAGACTATGGTGTCAAGAACAACAGCGAGTTGATGGCGGTCATGCCCGAGATCAATGATGTCAGCAGTGGTTCAGAAGAGGAGATGGTGATTGTCGATGCTCCTAGAGAAGACAGGAAGACTCGCCGCCGCAAGAAGAAGCGTGATAAGAAGAAGGGCATCACCAGTGACGGCGACTCCTTGTCAGGCAGCCCTCGAGACAGCGCTTCTACTTTCGACCACCCCAGATCACCTCCAGCGCCACCCACATCTTCGGGCGCAACCAGCGGACCTATGAAGGTTCTCGACGATCTTGCCGTTGAGTACCAAATTAAGTGGCTGCCTTTGTGCTCCGATTACATTGAGTCGCCACCTTCAGACCCCAAGAAGCGAGAGGAAGAGCACCGAAAACTTTCTGAGAGCATCATGATGCACATCATGTTGAAACTGGACGGTGTTGAGGCTGAGGGAATGCCCGAAGTCAGAGCACGAAGGAAGGAATTGGTGAGACAGGTCCAAAAGACATTGAAGGATCTGGATATTGCAAAGGAATCTTGAGCCCGCGGTTAAGCGATGGCATTGATGTTGAGTGGAAAAGATTGTCTGGTTTGAGTGCAGGCGTTACTGGGAATAATCGATTATTCGACTACCTTACCATTGCTCTTGATATAGAACAAGCTGTACAATAGATTCAAGGATTACCTTGACCATGATGACCACCATAGACAGCATTGAGCAAATTGGCACATTTAATTGGAATCTTGAGTATCAACATGGATCCCTGTCATGACTTATGATGTAAACCCCCAATGATGGTGCCAATGCCATGTCTTGGAACAGCCCAAACTCTATCATCACGTGCGAACCATTCATTCTAAGATCCAACACCCCAAAAACTGCATGATTCCAGTGCGCGGGCCGGTAATTCCTCGGCCCAACCCTCTAGGGCTAACAGACCTAAGCGGGAAGGAGTCGCTCGCGGTGAAAGGTTGCCTTTGCCCTATTAGGCTAGCGCGGTTTGCTCAGAAGGCACAACGAGCCCTCAAGCGGTCCTTGGATTTTTCGCCCGTCAATCACTATCGCGACCACTTGCACCCAACATTCGAGGGACGACTAACCCCAGCAGCACAGCAAAACAACAAATCTTCGCCGACCGGTTTGAGGATTTGAGCTGCCCTTCTTTCCTTTTCTTTAATTCCCCCAGAAAAGACGGTTACGATGTCGAGCTTCGAGCAAGTTGTGAGTACCGACTGAAACAACATATCCATTCACAATTCGTATTGTGTCTTGAGGCAAAAGACGAGTTGCGGGCAGCTGGGAAGCAATGGTTATGGGATCGGGGATGCTTTGGGATCTCAGTTATCAGCGCCTGCTGGTGCTGTGAACGCTGCTCGTCGTTTGCTTCACATGGGAATATTGGTCTTGAAGATGCATTTCGCTGACCGTTGTGTGCGTTTAACAGGTCGTCATCGATGGCAAGGGCCATCTCCTTGGCCGACTCGCCTCCATTGTCGCCAAGCAGCTCCTCAGCGGCCAGAAGATCGTTATTGTCCGCTGCGAGGCTCTCAACATCTCTGGCGAGTTCTTCCGTGCGAAGCGTATGTCCACCCCACGACACCACTCCGATCTGTGGCCGAGCATCGTCAACACCAAAGCGATGCCACTCCCAAGAACACCAAGCTGATTATGCCAACAGTCAAGTACCACGCCCACCTCCGAAAGATCACCCGTTACAACCCCACCCGCGGTGGTGAGTCGAAACCGTGCCTACACACTTGACCACAGTCATTGACTCGATACAGGTCCCTTCCACTTCCGCGCTCCCTCCCGAATCTTCTACAAGGCTGTCCGTGGCATGATCCCCCACAAGACCGCCCGTGGTGCTGCTGCTCTCGAGCGCCTCAAGGTCTTCGAGGGTGTCCCCCCTCCCTACGACAAGACCAAGAAGGTCGTCGTTCCCCAGGCTCTCCGTGTTCTCCGACTCCAGCCCGGCCGCAAGTTCTGCACTGTCGGTCGTCTGTCCAGCGAGGTTGGCTGGAAGTACGAGGACGTCGTTGCTCGGTATGTTTTGCTGTGCTGTGTGTGACTTGGGACATGACTAACTCTACCCAGATTGGAGGAGCGAAGAAAGGCCAAGGGCGCTGCTTTCTACGAGCGCAAGAAGATTGCCGCCCGACAACTGGCTGATGCGAAGAAGAACGCTTCTGTCAAGGAGGAGACCGCAAAGGCCCTTGCCAATTACGGCTACTAAGCTGGCCAAATCCCTCGACCTGGGATCTTGCCGGTCTAGGTAAACTTGGCAACGTCTATCATTTCTCGTGCGTTTCATTAGAATGGCGCGGCGGTTCAACAAAGGGATTTACTTGATTTGCTGAGTGATGGCAAGGGTGGCTCGAGGAGTAGATGTCGATTCCCCCCAAAAAGAATGTTCTAAATGAAAAAAGTCCCTCCCCGATTATCGAACCACATTTGCACTGCCCTCACAAGAAGGAATTAAAGCACAAGAGACCGACAATCAACAGCATGATGATGACCGAGACTTTGTGTGTGGAGACTCTTTCGCCCTTGGGTTCTGTGATGAGGCTTTGATGAATGGATAGGGATATTTTCGTTGATGGGCGTTTTAAGGGTTCTGGAAGTTGATGTCTTTCTTCCGTTGATCATCCAAGGACGCCAGAGTTCGGCGGACGGGTTTTATGAGTGATGGCGATTTGGAGGTGATCTTGTTACGCTTCCCAAACCGGGACAGGGTCTCGCATTTGCACAATAGGAGTAGAAAAGGAAAGGCTCTTGTTTGATCAATTCGTTTTACATGTGAATGTGTCTTTGAAGTTGACGTCAGTGCCCTGTGCTTCATGTCATTGTGTAATCTGATGATGTACGCCTACCACTTAGCTTGTTCACATATACCGACAAACTAGAGCTCTTATTGTAAGTCATATCGACTGTAGGAATAGCGCCTGGTAGCTGTTTCCAGCCCAGCGGGTCTGACATCTCGCTAATATACAAGTTTCCTTGTAACCTGACAGAGATCAGGAACGAGTATGACACGCTGCATATATTTTTTTTTCTTGACATATTTACATCTTGAACAAGATAAGCAAGGTAAAACCAATAGGAAGGATGAGCATATACGAAACATTCAACGATCTTCTGAGCCGCTTTTTACATACACACTTCCATCAGTGTGTAGGGTATGAATGGTGGTGGCTCTGAGGGGTGTCATGTGCTGATAAGATAAGCTTTTTGTGAGGTGTCCTGAACAGCACCTCAACCCATACACCCAGCTGCACATAACCTTTGATTGCCTGCTCACACTCCCAACCGGTCACTCTTTTTAGCAATTCACGTCTATAAAAAAAAAACTCCTAATAAGACATTTCACAAACAAAGCAAAACAAAAACTCACCGTCACAATGTCGGACCTCACACATTTCGACCTCCTTCCCCTCCAGATGGACCCTCAATCCAAGGCCATCAGCTCTCAACAACCATCGCGCACGCTCAACGCTGAACTCGAAGCTCTCAACACCCTCCATCGCTCTCTCCTCAACGTCGAATCACCCACAGGCGCACCCCCTCCCCCCGTGCCCGTCAACCCCAAGCGCACCGCCCAAGTGACCAAGCTTCGCGACTCTGGCAACAACGAGTACCGCAAGGGCAAATACCCCGAGGCAATTAAGTACTACACCCTCGGCTTCCAAATGGCCATGCAGCGACCCATGTGGGAGCCCTCCCAGCTGGTGCGAGAGGAGATCAGCGGAATTCTGGCGAACCGAGCACAGGCGCACATGGCGATGCAGAACTGGGCTGAGGGCGCTGTGGATGCCCATGCAAGTGTTGAGGCGCGCTGGGTAGGAAATGCAAAGGCTTGGTGGAGAAGGGGAAGGTGTTTGGCTGAGATGGGAAGACTGGAGGAGGCGAGGGATTGGGTCAGGAGAGGACTTGAGGTTGAGGGTGAAGAGGGAGAGTTGGTACAGCTTTTGAAGGATGTCGAGGAGAGAATTGAGAAGCAGGAGGCATGAACATCCTGAGTTGTTGATTACGATTTGAGTTTGAGGCGGTTTGGGCTGAAGAGGGGTGAGACGGAGTTGACAATTCACCCGAGACATGAGTTGACCACAGGATTTGGGGCCAAGATGGAGTTGGTCTCAGTTAGAGATGCCAGCACACTGGCATATGGAATGTCTTTTACATCAAGGGAATGCTTTGCTTGGTAATGGTTGCTATAGGAGTTTTGTTAATATCACTGCAACACATTTCATGGATTCACACAACACTGAGGTTCCTTTGGCCAGTCTTCTGTTCCTGTACCATTTCATTGCTTCAACAACAGAAACCGGACACAATAATGAGTTGGCGACTCTTGTCGGCATTTACTATAGCTCGTATGCAAAACATGGCATCACAAATGCATCCAATGCAATCATACACTTCCAATTCCTCCGCCCCGTACTCGCTGCGCCCGGGAAACGATATAAGGCAAAAGCGAAACAGCCCCCTTTATCCGTGCCCTGATGATCACTTTCCTTCATGCGTTGCTTGCCATTCCTGCGTATCTTGACCAATGAATTTCCATCGCAGCATACCATTATAGTAAAAAGCAGAATAAAGAGACAAAAAAGAAAAAAAAGAGAAAAAAATGAAGTCAACAAGAGCTGATCGTAGTCCAGATCCTTTCCGCATGCCGTTTGTATTCGTGAAAAAAGAGCCGTGGCTTGGTGGGTTTCGCGAGTATAATTAGGGGGATGAGGCTGAGTGTGAGGCTCGTATTTCCATCCAATTTCCCCCTGAGGTTGATCATGGCGCAGTGTTTCATTACTTTGCGAAAAAAGTGATAGAACCAAGGCGTTGCTGAGGAAATCAAGACCGGAAAGACAAGATAATTTATATCGATAAAAATAAAAGAAGAATTCTCGTTTGCGTGGGGGTATCTTATTCGCAAGACATTTGCTTTGTTTGTTGGATTTGGGGGGTTGTTTCTTCTTCTTTTTTCTGGGTCTACTCCTTTTCGCTGAGCTTCTCGTTGAGGCTCTGGCCACGAGGTCGCATGACAGCGTCTTGGCCGCTCATTCTTCGGTCGAGAGCACGCTCGAGCTTAGCACCGAGGGCGAGTTTGCTCATGGTGTCTGTCTTCTCGTCGGTTAGGGTGACGCGCTGGGAGGAGAGAGCCTTGTTCTCCATGCGGTCGAGGCCGGTAGCGATGTCGCGGATCTCGGCGTGAGCAGAGTCGGTTGTTCCGACGGTGGGAGACAGCGAAGGAGCCATGCTGTAGGTGCTGAAGCGGACGGAGTTGCGGTTCTTGGAGGTAGAGTCAGCGGGTTGGTCCTTTTCCTTGGTGGCTTGACGGTTGGGCTGGGTGTGAGCGTGCGACGAGACCCACGGCTTAGCCATGGTGGGAGATAGACGAGGTTGAAGTAGTTTGGAAGAAAAGAGACGAAGAGGAAAAAGAATGCTGGGCTAAGGGACGTGAGGCGACAGGGGAATGTATCAAGGTGGAAGTGATAGGCACTGTGAACAAAGACGGATGACGAGCAAGGTAGTATGGGCTGAACCAAGCGGCCGGAGAGGCAAAGATGTCACATTTCAGTTGAAAGACAAGTGAGTAGTGACAAGACGAGAGCATCCGCATCCGCATCCATTCTCTCTACTCATCCGGCCCAGTCATCCATCCCGTCCGTCCCATCACTCATCACCTTCAAAGTGGGCAGACACCAAACTAGAGGCGGAACTAGACGGGACAAGTCCCAAGCCTTTGAACAGGGGGGGACGAAGGGACAGTATTACACTATCCGTACGCAATAGATGAGATAGACAGAAGGAAAAGAAGATCCGAGCGGTCATAACATACCGAAGGGGCCATGATGGGCCGGGAAGAGTCCAAGGAAGCAGGCATGGTGATGTTTGATGCGACGGTGAGTTGCGGGTACTATAGGTGATTTATGAAACCGCGTAAGAGGGGATGAGGTTTCGAAGAAGAGAAGAGACGAAGCCAGAGAGAGAGAAGATGAGAAAGTGGGCTGGCTAGACGTAATAGTTGATAGGTAGTGAAAGACGGAGCTATATGTAAAGGCAAGTTAATTTAAATTGACTGCGCTTTGTCGTCGATTATCTTAGCGTCCGTGTCTCTTTTCTCACTTCACGACTTCTCTTTTCCTTCAAAAGGGTCAAAAAATGGAGAAAAGAAGAACGTAAAAAAACAGATTATGAAAGGGATAATCAAGATGGAGACAGATCTAAAAAAGAGAGGGAAAAAAAAGAGGGCAAGGGGGACCCGAGGGGAGAAGAGAGGAGATTTGGAGATTAAAGCAGAAAAGAGGCACAGGCACCGCAAGGCCCAGGCACAAGTCTCAGCGGCTGCTGGAGGGGGGGCTTACAGGGGGTGTGGCACCCGAGGTACAAGAACGCTAGGGGATGTTGTTTTTTTGGCGGTTGGATCTCCCATCAGAGGGCCTAGACTGCACTGGACGAAAGTGAAATATGGTATGATGATGAAGAATTGGATGGAAATGATGAAAAATCAAGCAAAAACACAGCCCTTTTTCATCTAATAAACTGCGATGGTAACAAGAAGCGTCGTTTCAAAACATCCAAGGATCAGGCCACGGACGATGGAGTCACTGAAGATACTGCCCCTGGAACAGGTCCCGCCCGCCCTGTAAAACACAAGGGTCGAATGGAGTCGTACAATACCCCAGGCCCAACCCTCCACCTGAAATCTCATGTATGGTCTGCATTTGAACTCGTGGCCACCAGGTTAATGTTTCCTCAGGGGGGCAAAAATGCTACTCTATGAGGAGGTGAGATAAACACCAAGAGAATAACTCACGGCAATCTGGACAATCTGCACTGGAATGTGTTGATCTGGATGCATCCATCACAGACGCCAGCTCACGTGGAAGCCACGCGATGTAATTGGATCATGATGACGAGTGGCTTGGAGGTTGTCGATGCCTTCAGAAAGAAAAACAAAAACGCTTGGTTCGTCATTTCCACATGGGAAGGGGAAGGGATGGGCGATGTCGATCATAGCACACGTGGTTTTTTTTGGGATTACGACTATGACATTTGGGAGGGTGGTATTCCTGACGATAGCACATCTCGTATTGCTGTAGCCTGGCAGCCCATTCCGATATCACACACCAGATATGCATCTCGAGCAGTTATCACAGTTGTACTGCCAGACTTAATCTTCACTGCCAGTTTGAAAACTTGTCGGTTCGAGATCCGAGGATTTACGATGTTAAAGATTTGAGATCCAGATTCATCTCGGTCAGTCTGAGGCGTCGTCGGAGGTGCCGTTGACTAAATGAATGGCACTTGTTTAGGACGGACGGTAGGACTCTTGATTGATTGATGTGGCGTTGACTATTTTGGTGTTGACATTATCCATGCATCATAAGCGTGTGGATATGAGTGATGCTTCAAGATGAAGGAATTGAATACGACGATCATAGCTGAATGAAGTATCTTATCGATATATCTTTAGAAGTCAAAGGCGTAAAGACCGACGATTCCGACTTATCAATTTATTGTCAGGCCTCAAATACCATCTCAATCTAGCGTATCGCCAGACCGTCGACTCATGTTTCAGCCCAAAACCCAAAAACACATTTGCAGATCATCATCAACCCTTGTCTCGTCTCGTCTCAGTTCTTTATCAGGGCCCGAACGATAAACGGTGCATGACGGGAACCAGATGCTTCTTTCGCACGTGGCCTTTGGCTCTTCCGAGGGGGCCTTTTGGACAAAAAGAGCCGATAGCTTCCCCTCGCTTGGACGCATCTCGGGCCGCAGGGTGGACTGATTTGGGCCTGGCTGTGGCTTGGCCTGAAAGTCTATTCGGCCTGTGTGAGCGGAGCTGAGATTGAGGTTGGTGACAGAAAGAGATATCTGACTTCATCATGATATGGTTGATACTGTAGTCAAGAGGAAATATAAATCATGATAAAAGAGTGAAACCCACGTTTATTGAAATAAGCTGCCGAGACTGGAATACGACGCTCTGTTGATTCAGAATTACAAACAATGACAGTCAACCACCAGATGCACACAAACCAACTCATGTATACCAATACCAGTACCAATAACCACTCATCGCTTACTCTTGTGGCTTTTCTTGCTCGACTTGGTCTTGCTCGACGTGTACTCCATCCCAACCTTATATCCCGAGCTTGCGGAACTCGACTTTGACGTCGATGGCGACGGCGTAGACTCTTCCCCGGACGCAGGAAGCGAAAAGGCTGACCCGCGACGATGAGATTTGGTGGCGCTGCTGTACCCGAACTTGCGCGACGCTGACCCCTTGCGGATCTCAGAAAAGGTCATCTCAGACGAAGCATCACGGCCCGAGCCTGAATGTGTCAGTTGTCTATCGAATGAATCAGATATTGACTAGGGGGACCTACCGTATTGAACACACTTGCTGCAACAGCCATGATCACAAGTTGTCTCAACTGACTCGACCGAGAAGGACTCGGGGTTCATGGTCATTCTGCTCATGGGCATGGTGCACCATCCTTGAGTGTTTGGACCTTGCTGGCACGAACAGCACGTCCAGCTTCCGCCTTTGCTCTTGAACTGGCAGTTCTGAAGCGGGCAGTCGGACGTCGTGGGCTGGGCCGCCGCGAACGATGTGTTGCTGCACGGCGTCTCATAACCCGTCTCGAGATCGATGAGCGCCGACGGGCAGTAGTGCCAGTTGATGGATGTGTGGGCGCAGGGATGGTGTCGAGGATGTCCGTGACACATTGTGACCGTCTTGTTCCTGAGAATAGAAGCAGTTATTCTAAGGATTTCCTTCTGGTCTGATAGCTTCATCTTGGGGACTATTTATACACCAACGGACGAACTGACTAGACAGATCGACCTACTTGGAACCGCAGGCCTAGTTCCTCCCCATCAGCGAAGCAATTCTCATACTCAGAGACCAAGAGATGCACATTTGGAGTTCATCCATACAATTTGCATGCTCTGGGTTGAGGCGTCTGCAGCAGCGCAGCCCATCGATCGTCTCCTCGAGTGCTGCATCGTCGGGAGTGTGCGTTGCATTCCATGATCAAGTCTCCGATGAGGCAGAGACATGAAAAATTTCATGGCCCAATGTCTCGGGGTGTGATCTGATGGGTCCTGTGTAACGGGGCTGGAGGTCATTTATAGGACGCCACAGGTGAAAGCCTGGGAGTGAGGCTGTCGTAGAGGGGGATAGTGTGGTTGCACAACATTGAGACTGTGAGATCGATGGTGATGAGATGTGATGAACCCGGTACTCTGGTTTTACGATTACTGATCTGGTGTGGATGAGAGTGACGACGGTATTGGTGTAAGAGCACGATGTTCGAGTGTACCGGATATCTATTGGTAATAGATGAGGTTGGTTTGGCTGGGAGACCTTGGCACCGAGCACTCGTTCGACAAGGGAACACATTCACACCTACAACCTACAAAAAGGCACAGGATCTTGTGTTTCTACCAGCCCAGCGCGATCGAAGCATCCCATCCGTCCTTGCTCACATCTCGATTTAGACCCCTGGTGGTCTAATGCAGGCAGACGTGATCTGGTGAAACAGAACATGTCAGCCTCGGGAGGACTTGACGAGAAGCCAATGGTCACGAGGCAAGTCTCCGAGTTGATGCGGATATGAACTGATTTACTGGGATAATGCCTGTTGACTGAGAATGAGAGCCGAAGGGGATCGTTTAGGAGATGGTGACGTGCACATGACAGAAAGTCTCACTTGGGCGGAGATATGAGAGTAGTAAAGTGTTGACAACTATCTCCAACGACCTTCTTCTGGAACCAACTCATGATTCACCATCCAGGGGTATCTCCTCCTCGCATCGCATACCAAGTTAGGAGAAATAATCTCTAGACGCAATACACGACTTGCAGCAGATATGCTCGCACCGATACGTGCCCCCCTCGCCAATCATGACACAACTGCATCGCCCACCAACATTCCACGTCTTCCCGCACCAGCAGCAGTCCCAGGCCTGATTCTTGGCCTCAAAGGGGCAGTCGGCGAGTGGACACTTGGGCAGCGTGTAGCCCGACGGCGGAGGGTATGGGATGGTCTGCTTGGTTGTGTTGCTGCAGGGGCGGCGGTGAGAGAGGCCGACTGGACAGTAACTTATGTGTGTTGAGACATGCTCGCATGCGAGACGGAAAGTGATCCGATGGCACATGATGTTTGAGTTTCTGTACGAGATTTCGACTTCGACATATGGTTGTTGACATTGCTTTGTTGTGATGGCGACTAAATTTCACATTTCGCAGAAAAGCTCAAGAGATAATGGGTTTTATGTATCCCAATGTCTTCAGCTTTTCCGATCTATTCTCAACCGGCTCTCCTTACCCTTTCATCAAGATGCCATCAACGCAACTCTAACCGCGATAGAACCCGAGGGCGGACATGGCTGCCAAATCTCGAGGAAGTTATGAGTATCGGTGCCAGGCGGGCGGAGTTAGGAGCTCGGAAGTATGGCAAGTTGGCTTGGGTTGTAGTATAGCTGACGAGTATGATTCCACCATCACCGCGAGTTTGTGATATATCGTAAGAGGAGAAAGTGTCTCCTGAGTCATGACAGGGCGACCTCGGAATGTACCGTACTGTGAAACCTCAATCGGTTATTGATACTCGTGTCGAAAGTGTTACTCGACCGTCCTTGATCCCATGATATTCTCTTCTGCAGAAGTTCGTCGATGCCTCTCTTGTAAATCACCGAGATTGGCAACATGACAATCAAATCTGCATGTAGTCAGCAAACCAAAACAACAATAAAGGTGATAATAATAGACCTGCCGGAATGGAAACGCCATGAGGTGTAGCCTGCATGAATTCGCACATGTGGCTTCTTGAACTACACCTGCAGACGTCCACAACGTCGGACTATATGCAGCTGAGACATCAGATGCAACTCAAATCCCATGAGGAGGCCGATATTCTTCGGCCTCAAGCTCTCGCCTCCTCAAGTTTCGTCCGCTGTGCAGTTCTCGCAAACCTGATGCGTGCAGTACATCCTTACATCTGCAGATCGAGCATTGAAGCACTGGTAATCAAAGTTCTCCCGCCTTCCACACATGCAGCACTTCCACTGGCCGTTAAGATCAGCGAGTCGACATGCTCCAGAGCGACAGCCCGGATCAATTAGACACTGGCTCATGGTACACGGGTCGTTGAGGTCTCCGCCGGGAGAGCTGGTCGAGACGCTGTCGCACGGTGCGAGGGGCTGGCTGGTGACGGGGTCGTAGTGAGCAGCAGCACAATACGAGTAGTAGTAGTTCAGGCCAGTTGGGCGGTAACAAGGGGGCACATGGTGGTAGTGGAGGTAGTGGGCGATACACATTGCTGTGGTACACATGTATGTCTCGGGAGGGTGCTTCAGCTGGAATACGATCGAGTAGAAAGGACCTGGCTGCGTGATCGGGAGGCGAGAGTGTTGCTGGAAGAAGCAAAGTGACGTGATCTGTAGAGTAGGATCAGGCTGGACTTGGAGCGAGGTGCTGGTGAATGATATCACAATGATGTAGGTCGTTATTGGTCAAGACAGAAAGAACATGCAGGCTTAGACGAGATGTATGCGTGATCGATGTGACCAGTGATGTGTCCATCAGATAAGTAATAATAGAAGAGCGTAACAGAAGGCCATCCATTGAAGAAGATGAAGTCTTATATATAAGAAACACGGCCAAGGACTGCTATCAACACGTGGAAACAGTGGACTGATTGATGAACCACTCAATGTCTAACAACACTCAACCCCCAGACAAACTAAAATAGAGACGAGAGGGCCTCTTTATGCTTTCCTCAATCGTATCACGAGCCAGGCCAACTGCAGGGTCCCGACCGTCGCTTATACAAATACCAACCCATAGGGCTGAAGGAGGCATGCCACTTTTTTTCAGCACTGACCAACAGACCAATTAGACCAGAACGAATGCCCTCCCGCGAACGGTGGAACATTGCTTAAACAGTAATGGTGCGACGAATCTTAATTCAAGAGGTTGTAAGCGAGGCCCAGGCTAATGGCCAAGTTGTTCGGCGTTGAAGTTAGACGCGCGGTTTTCTGCAAATAGGAGTGATCAACTCTATCAGGAAATGACCCCATTGATGCCCAAGAGTGACACGATCACTAAATTGGCTAGTTTCACACGCTGATCCTCGTGGAAATCTCGTCGTGTTTGACATTTCTCGGTCACCAGGAGCAATTGCTCCTTCATCAACCTTTTATTATTATTTCACAATGGTATGATTCTTGGCGGAGAATATTAACAGCCGATGTAACTATATGCCGCGGAAAAGCAAGATTTACTAAACTTGTAGACCAAAGTGCTTTCTAGCTTTGGGCGGAAGCTAGCAAGACCCAGATGTTCTGGGGGGGGCTTACTCAGGTCTCACTAAACACATGGCTTTCTCGTGGTTGTATTGCCCTGACCATGTTGGGCACGGGAATTTCTGGATCAGCGTGGGTTTATAGCCGAAGACAGGGCCAATCAAATAAATAGAATCCCACGATAGGTGTGGTCAGGGTCTTGTCTCGGGGCCATCATCCCGCGGCTGGGAGATATATTGCTTCGGGGGTGGGGAAGTGTTTTTGTCAGATATAGATAGATGGGTTAACTAGTCAGCGCTTATATATCGAGGTCTGAGAAACTAAAGACCCGTCGGAAAATATAAAAAATGGAGTTGGGAGAGTTATGACGTTTGCCTTGGCAAGTGTCTGGTCTAGAACGGAGTTCAGAAGTGTAGTCCTAATTTGGAGGTCTATGTGAATGGCTACAGGTCGATCACGCAATGAATAAAACAGGAAGGTATAGAGATAGTATCGGTGATCAGTGGATATTACTTCTAAGCGAGTTGGGTTAAGGGCGCAGAGCTAGTTGCTGAGGCTGAATATTGCTACCGTCTGTATCACATCCAACCTCATGGCCACGATACTCAACCGCAATTCTAGAACATTAACCGCGCGATCCCGAGGATTATAGTATCATGATTAGTTATTTGGGGATACTCGAGGTTCCGAGGAATGGCCTGATTCTTGCCAATGGCTGAGTTCCTCCGACCACGTTGCAACATGTTGTCTCAACACCACATCCTCATACAAGCTCATATGTCAGTGAAATATACCTCCTCAACAGCGCTGCAAGAGCTATTTATCCACCATACAAGGTTATCCATCACCTTCTATGCTACTACGAGCCACGTTCCACGACACCCTCCCACCGGAGTCCACCGGATCCCACCCCCGGCTCCCCGAGGACGCCCAAGCGAAGTCTGATCATCAAGACAAGGATATTCTGTAACTGCCGTTCCGAGGAAGGAGAAGAGTCACTATGACTATGCCTACCGATATCTTCTGTGTTACTCGGAGGCTGATGAGCCTTGCCAGCGAATTTGTTGTCATTCGAGATAGTGACACAGGAAGCAGCCGACTCTGGCCTTGACAACTAGCAGAGCTGAAGAAAGATTGATGAAAAGACCAAACACTTAGATTCATGGTTCTCGGTGCATTCTCTAAGTGATTAACTTGGCAAGTTGCAGAAGTAATCGCCAGCTCATCTGTTCTACACACTCAGGATCATCTATCTTGACTATCGGATCTGTGATACTTGAGACGTAAGCAATCTGGATCAGACAACGCATCCTTTGTTAGAGCTCAATGGCTCTCACTATAGCTACATGCTGATAAGTCAGGAACACGCGGTCTATCGACAGCAGTAACCTCAACCGGGACTTCAGCTGAGCAGCCACTCCTACACACTCGATCCTTCGCCACTGGACTTCGAACGACCTCCGCGGCTCCGGCAACCCAGACGGAACTTGCGAAACGACTTTTTGAGAGACTCAATCTGATCTGGAGCCAAGGCAGTGCCCTTTTGACACGGGCATATTACAATGGATCAGAGACATACGGCATTTCAGTTGAGTGATACAACAGGAACAAGACCAACTGGTACTTACGAAGTCGAAACGAGGTCTCGCGACCGCTTCAGCAGCCTTCAAGGACCTGGGGTAGAGATACGCGGCTACACACATTGCTATGCCGAACTCCGCTGCACATTCGTGTTACGGCGAACATGGCCGGACCGCTCACAAAACGCATGGAGAACGATGAGAAAGCAAATGATAGACTTTTTAAAGGAGAGGAGCATAACTTGATCACTCAGGAGATGAGTGACATGACCAAGGCTGCTGCGACATTGCCATGTTCTCAAGCCAAATCTTGACAGCACTGCGATACGTTATGATGGCCGATCAGCCAAGAGCGGCACAATGCCAACACGTATCGCCAACACACTTGGTAGTAAGCGCTGATAAGATTGAAGTTGCTGACATCTCATCTCACGATCCAACATCTCACAGTCTCAGCGTGTAAGGTGCCAAACACAAATATCTACACACGTAATATTTTTCGTTCAGTATTTGCATTTGACAGGCTTCATTTGTCAAGACTCAAAATCTCAGATAAGCCTTAATACATTACTGCCCATTCATATCATTTGCTCTGTTAGCGCTGAGACTGGCTGACGTGATCTATCCTGGCTGGTGGTTAGAATACTAGCAAATATAAATAGAACAAGACCTCCATACAAGAGATAAATATCGAGGATTGCTCTTCGCTCACTGTCAACTAATGTGAATCAGGATGGCTTTCAAACACTTTGGCAATCTCCCACTGGAGTTGCAGATGAAGATATGGCAGACTTACACGCATCCCGGACCAGCTATGCACATCTTTGACGTTTGCTTTCCATCATGGAAGGGCGACGAGCGTGCTGAAAGAGCTTTCGAGACACAGAGGAAGGATAAAGCAGGAGAAGCCAAGCTCAACAACTACAAAAAGATGGTATTTCTCGACCGTCTCGAGAATGTCAGGTCAAAGGCTGCATTCGACCCAAGCGTGTATCACGCAACAGCCACATCAAGGCTAATCAGTCGCCTCGCTGAGCAAACCGTCAGAGAGACAGAGGCAAGACAGGATATGAACGAGATCCATCTCCCCGGCAGAGCCCAAAAGGTCTCCATCCCTGCATCCGACGTTCTCATGCTTCGCTTCCGAGAGGAGCCATCCGACCACAACGACTTAGCTACGGAAACGCTCCTCGTACCACCGCCAATCAAAGACATCCTCGAGAACCAATGGTCACCGGAAATAGCAACGGCATTACAGAATGCGAAAAAGGTCGCAATTGACGTTTCCGAAACGTGGGCGACAGGGTTGTATGGCGAGCTAGGGCTTGAAGAGGTTGCATTCTTCGCTTGTACGATCCAGAAGGGTCTGGAGGTGTTGTACCTTGTGGATGATTGCACGGGGAGGTGTAAGCAATGTGGTAGACAAAACGTCAAGATGAGCGAGATAACAACGCGCGATGCACTGTGGAAAGGTCTGCGAACGAAGAATACGGATGACCAGGAGAGACCAGGAGATATCGTGCATGCAGTCTCGAGACGCTACGTCGAAGCGCGGAATCTCTCAGCACTTGGATGGGAGGAGGAACATCCATCGTACATTTTCGCATGCTTGATCGATGCTGCAATCAAGAGTCAACAAGAGAGCGAAGATAGAGGAAAATTTCAAGGTGTCAGAGTATTGGTAGTTGAAGACGAGTGATCACGAAGGGACAGAAATTGGATAATGGTTTGATGCTAAAGAAACCGCCCGCTCGACTTTTGCCGGGATATACCATAACGCCGTACATGTTCTACCACTTATATGCATTTAAAATCTGCCCTGTTAGCTGTGTTTGTCAATCAGAATGGGAGTCCTCACCTTATTTCGTATGATCCTGCTCTCGTCATGTACCGCACCCACTTGACGCTCGAATAATTACTCTTCTCAAACACCTTAAGGTATCGCACCAACAGTCCCGAACTCGTAAACATGAGCAAGCTAAAGTTCATGCTCAGCGGTGGTCGACTCCACGCCCGCTGGTTCGTCATGCTTGTCAGGATAGCCTCGGCGCTGAGGACGTACTCGCTCTGACCGGTGAAACGACCGATCTTCCACACGATGTTGTTCTCGCTAGGCTCGTACTTGGCTTTGCCCTGCGTGCAGCGTTCGGTGATCTTTGCAGTGTTGAGCGGCGTGGGGATCTTGACGACGACATTTGTGGCGAAGAGCTTGGAGCCGAAGTTGGCCTTGACACCGATACTGTATTCCACCTTTGATCGACCGACTTCGTTGACGATGGCGTGTACTTTGAAGGGAAGGTTGACGTTCTCAGTGGCGCGGTATCGCATGAGCTCGAATTCACCATCGGGAGGAACGAAGCTAATGATACGGTCGGCGTCGAATTTACCCAGCTTAACGCACTGGTGGAATTGACAATCCTCGAGAGTGACACTACCAGCTGCTGCCTTTGTCGCCTTTGTACCCATCTTGTTTCCGCTCGGGAGGCTCAGCAAGCCATCGTTATCGAGAAGTAGACGGTCGTTGAGGCCAAATTTGCACTCGGGCGTGCCGGAAAGGTAAGCGCGCATAATAATCTGGCCCGTTACGTCCGCGCGCAGGACAGCGCCGGTAGCGGACATGAGCAGGTTGACGTCCTCGATCACGTCGACGAAAGCCTCATTCTTACGGTACTTTACATCTGCCTTGCGCCAGGAGAGGGCTCCGGTGGCTTGCATCGTGATCTTGGAGGTGTTTTCGGACCGGGCCTCGGATTTGACGCCTTCGGTGGTGATGTACATCTTGAGTGTGTCGGTTTCTGTATTTTGAGGGTATCCAAAGTCGATAATTTCTAGAGAATGTCAGCGCCATTGCAGAGTGATTATAGCAGAACATACCGTCTAGGAGCTCATATACCAAGACAAAGTTATTCTTGACAGCCTCCTCATCAAACTTGCCAAAGTAACCCTTGCCCAGCTGAATCAGCCTGTAGAGAAACTCAAACACAAGAGCGGCATTGGCATTGCTCTTTGTGATAGCGACCAGGTAGATGTTCTCATGCTTGACATGGCTGAACGTTGTGCTTCCGAGGGTGAGGATTGGCGATCGAACTTGAGCGTTGGAGATGACCTGGATGCGAAAGACGTCTGCGAGGCGAGGACGACAGTCGTTCCGGAAAGCGCGGAAGATAAGGTTCTCTCCCTTTTGATTGAAGACCAGAACGCCTGACAACATGGTCGCGATTTGAGGGTGTTTGGGTTGGTTGATGGAAAGTCAGCTAGAGCGCCGTGGGAAGATAGGAGGTGCCGTAGTGGGGGATTCTGCCGGGGAGCTTGAAGGCGGTGAGCGAGTCGTGGAGATTACTAAAGCCGCGGTTCATTGAGATGAGTGTCAATTGAACGTGAGGTACAGCGTCGTTTGCTTAACGATATATCTTGTTCATGTCAATTGATTTCATATTTACTGCGCTGTTTGTCGTGCTGGCACGTGTTTGCTGCGCATTGATTGATCCGCGGTATCACTTTGGTAAACCTGAACGAACCCACTGAAAGTTGCGGAACAGCGCCTCAAACTTTGAACCATTTGGCTCTACACAATAATTATATCTCTATTAGCTGTATCGTTATTCACCTTTTGATCAAAGCTGTACCTTAAATCTAGCTCTACTGGATAATTCCCCCGGATTCTATAACCCTGTATAAAGTGGATTGCTTGGCATCGCCTAAGCTCTCCGCGTCATCAGCTGCGCCGCCAACCTTCTCATCTCATCTTCACCTCTTCCCGTCTGTGACTCAACCTTAACACAATATAATTATCTCCATCTCTTAATAAAAGTAATCAAAATGGCGGAAGCGAAAGAGTTCCCCCAATCGTTTGTCCGGCCATGGAAAGAGCTACTCCAATCGCGACGCGACGAGCAACAAGATGACTTTCCCAGTTACTACGTCAATAATATCGACTCTCTCATTACCACCAGTTCACCCAAGACATTATACGTTGGAACAGGCTACTCTATATACACGCGCGCTCTTCTACCGGCGATCCTGAGCGCCAAACACTCCGTTCAATTGATCACCTGTTACTGGGCTGCTTCGCCCTCACTGGACGCTATTCGCGACACATTCGAGAAGCTTGCGGCGGCGCGTATTGAAGCCAACGTCAAGGAAACTCTGCGGATTACAATAGGCTTCTCATCATTTGGACTATTTCAGAAACTATTCCACCCTGCATCTCGAGAAGGATATGTCTATGAGCCGTCGAAATGGTCTAAGCTGGGCCTCCCCAACCAGCAATTGCTACAGAATGCCAATATCGACCTTACTGTCAAGAGCATCTTCTTCACGCCACTAAGCGTTATGCACCCCAAGTTTGTGATCGTCGACGGAAAGAGGGCCTGGGTCCCAAGCTGTAACGTCAGCTGGGAGCGATGGTTTGAAGGTTGCGTTGAGGTCGAGGGTGCTATTGTCGATCGTCTCTTGGCCTTTTATGACCGCGTCTGGGGTCATGATGATGAACCTCAACGACGACCTGGCTCCCAAGAAGATGTGCAGGTTGATCAAAGAGCGCCAAATCAACTACAGGTCAACAGTGAAGTGTCGGCAACGCAATCCATCGACTTCCCTGCCAACGGCCCAGTTCCGACCATCTTTCTCCCTTCGCCGCATCATCGGAACCCTCGGTTTTCCTTCTTCCCATTTCTGTCGCAGACAGATCCGCCAATGACGCCTCTGAACGCAGCGCTTCTTACCCTGTTCAACAACGCACAGCGACGAATCACCATCCTCACTCCTAACGTCACTTCTTGGCCTGTTGTGGAGAGTCTGTTGGATGCGCTCGCACGTGGAGTCGATGTTCAGATCAGAACTAGCAAGGGTATGATGCTTATCGAGCAGCTAGTCACGGCTGGCACAACGACATCCTGGTGTTTGCGCAAGTTTATCCAGAGATACAATGCTCTTAGCAATCAGCCCCGATCATCGGATCCTGAAGCGCAATCGCCTGCGCCAGGCAAGCTGGAGATCTTCTACTACAAGCAACTCGACGCGAGACGCGACCAAGAAGACGAACCCGTCGTTAGTCATTTCAAGATGACTCTCGTTGACGACGAGTATCTAGTGCTGGGCTCAGGCAATATGGACAGGGCAAGTTGGTGGACGAGTCAGGAAATCGGATTACTATTCTATGTCCCAGGCTTTCAAGGTCAACACCTCTGGAACGATGTTCTCGAGAAGCGCGCAGAAGTCTTGTTTCAATCTGACCACCCTAAGCGATTGATCTGATCGCCCCCAACGATTAATTCGATTACAGCTCAGCCGCCTTGATCTTCTCCCAAACGCTCACAAATGTCGACGGATCGTTGGCGCCATGGAGTCGGAACCGGTCCTGAAGAACAAAGTCAGGCACACCACTGACACCACTGTATCGCGCCTCGCCCGCAAGCTTGTCAACCTCTGGGCCACCCTCGTCGCTCTCGACAATGGCCTTCTGGAACTCATCCTCGGGAATTCCCGCCTCGACAGCCACGTTTCTCAACGTATCGTAGCTGGTAATGTCGTCGTTCTTCTCGAAGTACGCAGCGAAAAGCCCATCGAGCGCCTTGCTCTCGGCATCCTGGCCGTGCTTCTTGGCAAGCTGGACCAGTCGGTGCGAATCTCTCGAGTTTCCTGTCTGTCCACCGAACTTGAAGTCGATCCCCAGGGACTCTCCGACACCCTTCAAATGCTGCTGCATCTTAACCACGCGGTCTCTTCCGAATTTCTCGAGGTAGAACTTTTCCTTGGAGATGCTCGATGCAGGACCCCGGGCCCAATCCGGCGCTAGCTGAAAAGGCTTGTAGCTAATGTCGAAAGTGTCGTTTGAGTCGGGGTACTTCTGCTCCCAAAGGCGCTGCGCAGCCTGGAGCTGTCTGCGACCGACATAGCACCAAGGGCAGACGGTGTCGGAAGTCACTGTGACTTTGAACTTTGTCATATTGATGGCGTGTAAGATGATATGTGATGAGTGGGACTGTATAGGGAATGGTTCGGGCAACCCTCTCGACTTATAAATGAAGCTATTTGCTCGCTGTACGACGCGATCACATCAGCCGCTCACGTAATCACATCGGCGCCGGCGGAAAGTTGAAACCCGCTTTTCTCGGAGTTGGTGGGATACCGAGGCCGGATTGTGGATCCTTGGTTACACGGATTGAGATTTTCTGGTTCTATTACAAAGAACTGTGATACGGGCTTTGAAATGCGTTCGGAGATTGGAAATGAAGAGATTGCGAAGGATTTTCGTTGTGCTACGAACCTCGGCTCGGTCCTTCGCTGCTCCGTCGAAAGACATGACCGTGGCGATGAAGTGTTTGACGGCCTTTCAAGAGCTCACTGTAGGGCTATATAAGGATGACGCCAGTCTGTAGGGCTGAACTAAGGAGCTAGATGGACGATCTGATGCAGGGAGGGCACCCCCAGGTTAGCCCAGTTTGTCTGGGGGCAGTTTGACTAACGACATACGTACGTCGCGGAGGCATGCAGTCTTCGGTGCTATTAATAGCAATAGGCTCAAGTAGAGGCACTTGCGTCTTGTCTGAATCCACAATAGCATGGGCGGGACATTGTTGATCTCAGTCGTCATGTAGTTGCCGCATGTGTCCGTATATCATGATAGATATGTAGAAGTATGATGCTGAAGAGATATGTCAGAATTAAATACATTCGATCACCCCGGATCCATCGTTATTAACACCACCTGACCAACACATCAAAGTTCTTCAGACATTGCCTGAAACTCAAGTCCTGTAGACTGTACCATCTCTAGGCAGCTTTCCAGTGGCCAAATACCTATCCATAACCTTACTAGTATCGCCTCCAAGGTAGTGACTCGTGTGTCCGGCTCCATTCCTCGTAATGCTCACTCTATGCGTCAACTGCTCTCTCACCCCCTCAGCCCCGGTAAGACTCGTCTCGGGATCATACACCGAAGCCGCAATCAGAATAGTAGGAGCGTCCTTAATACCATCTGCCAAAGGCCCCTGCGGATTCGTCAACGGTGCAGGCCAGCCGATACATGTACTCTCATAGTAATACGTCTGCGAGGCGCCTCTTGTTCTGGGAGCAAACGTAACAGCGTTGATGAGCTTCTGGCGCAAGTCCACTGAAGTCTTGGACTTGTGTAACCAATCTTGACATCCGATAGCAAGGTAGCTGTATGGAGAACCACTGGGGTCATTGACGACTTTGCCACTGGGAGTTGAAGTTGACAGCGCAGTAGCATTGCCCTTGCTAGCTTGAAGAATAGCATCTCCGAGAGCAGCCCACGTAGATCCAGAGCCAAAGTCCAGATCAACAAAGGTAAGAAACTCTTGTGCATTGTATCGAATTTCTTCACCGGTCACGTCAGAGCGACATGTCCCGTTGCAGTCCGGTGCTGGAATGGCTTTGGAATCAGCGCGAGCGAGAGTTTCATCCCAGATGCGGCTGGCACTCTTCCCGTGAAGCGCGCATGTCGAGTTCTTATCACACCATTTGAAGAATTGGTCGAGGACAGTCTCGTAGGCGGTTGCTTCTGCGAGGAGGGTTGCTATCTCGGACTGGGAGTGATCCACGTTTGCGTCGAGGGCCATACGGCCAACGGATTTGGGGAATAGAGATGCATATGTTGCACCGAGTAAGGTACCGTATGAGAGACCGAGGTAGTTGAATTTTTCAACACCAAGAGCTTTGCGCACGACTTCATGGTCCTTCGCAACATGGACAGAGTCGAGATGGTTGATAAGAGGACCTGTAAGCTTGGCACAGCTCTCACCAACGCTTCGACTGTAGTTGAACAATGCATCGTACTCTTCATCCGTAGTAACGAAAGTCTTGACCCTCTTGTTGAAGACTTTGGGATCGCATTGCACAGGACTGCTTACACCAACACCGCGGGGGTCAAGACCGATGATATCGTATACATCACGAAGTTCATCCGAGAAAGAAATCGCCGAGACGTATGGTGATCCAGCGACGGTGATAGCTCCAGATGCACCAGGTCCACCGGTATTGAAGAATAAAACACCATGTTTCTCGCCTTTGCCTGTATGGTTCAAGCGCGTGAAAACCAGCTCAACTGTATCGTCTCCCTTGGCAGACGTAGAATTCCCGCTCTGATACGCAAGAGGGACATTGATCTTTCCACAATCAACACCAGGTGGAATCAAAGAAGGACATTCTCCCCAGCTTATCTTCGGGGCTGAAGATTTCGTCGCCGCAGCGTTAACAAACTGCAGCAGTACAAAAAGGACAAGAGACTTTAAAAACGCCATCATAGGCAATTGAGCAAAAACGATTTGGTCCGAGAAGAAGAGGGCGTGGTGAGTTGTTATATGTCCCCCTCAATGAGGCTGCATCGTGCTGACTCCCGAAAGTTAATTGGAGCCGTGTGTTCCGTGGACGGGAGACGAATGGACTTCCTAGTGCTGACTGCTACCACAGACGTCATTGATGTGCAGAAATGGAACTATTGACCCGGATGGCCGGATTCGCATTCGTTTTGATAGGCCTGGACGTATTTGTTTACGAGGGATTGGCTTTGGCGCGGTTGAAGGTGGGGATGATGATGAGGAGGTTGGGGTTGCGCTTAGTATAGACGCGGTCATTCAATAGTCTAGTATAAGTTGTTTTTAGTGTAGTCTAGTATATAACTGACTCTTTCTTAGAGACTGGTCATCTCGTACTCTTCAATCGTATTGATTGATACGTTAATCTCTATGTTCCTAGATAGATTCTGTTGTCTTACAGCTTTAATTGAGAGAGCAAATTATGTACCCTTAGTTTGGCGCCATTATTGCTACGACTAGAGATACGTCATAGTGGATTAATATTATTGATCTGTCTAATGCGAACAGTGACGCTGGTAATGGGGTCTTCCTTGTGCTCAACTGACAATGATTTTCGTGAGTCTGTTCTGTGTCTTGTGATCTTGCAAAGTGAACATCGTTTGTGATGAACTGTCTCGTTCATCGGCCAGGTTGCAATCACGGCTCTCCTGGTAGCCAGGTAAATAGTAACGTGCACTTGTTCTCCATTCATGGGTTGTACCGCTGAGAATTCATGGGCTTCATGGGCTTCATTGGACAATGGTATCAAACAGTCTGAATCAAGAAAATGCAAGCTGCTCCAGTAACAAATGAAACCCAATTCTGTTAATATGAGGCCAGGGGCATTCCTTACAACCTGAAGTGGCAGTATGTATGCCATTCACTGACAGAATGCTGGGTTCCAAGCTGGTAAGCTGTAGTTCCAAGGGGTGAAACTTGTTGCAGTCGTAACTCCATGTACGATGGGTTCATGCTTTTCTCGACGCTTCTACGATTGAGATTGACTATCCGAGAAGCATTTGGAACGAATTTTCGAATTTTCGAATTTTCGAAGCATTGGTGATGCATGTGTTCTCCTTAGCATCTGGTTTGTCTCATCAACCACCGCGCCCAGGTTAAGGGGTATCAGGGACCGACTCGAAGATCAGAGCCACGACAACGCAACTTTGCAATCAGGGGCTCCAAAATCAGATTGACCATACCTCAAGCCATTTGAAATCATCTTTTTCAATTGCATAAGAGCAAAAAAAGGGGAGCCTGTGCTTGCGGCTGCGCCCCTTTCTGAAGCCACATACAGCCAAAAAAGGTTCGCAAAGCACTGGGCATGCCTACTAATCCCCTCGAACGCTGAGCGAACGGGGTTTACCCCCGAGTGGTCCCAGGGGACAATTATCGGGTCTGCAACTCCCACCCAGACAGAGCGGACCGGAGTCGAACCGGCGGACTTTGGATTCACGTCTGGCGCGCTTCACCAGGCTTTAACCACCCAGCCACCGCTCCGGTAATCGTTGAAAACAATGTCTGTGTTTTTGGTTTACAAAGGTATGGAAGATCTCATGCTGGGGAAGGTGTTGGAGCGCGCTTTTTTCTGTTGTGGTATCTGCTCCTTCCTGCGTTGAGAGCTGGGAGAAGGAGCAACAACAGGGGAACGGACGAGAGGGGCGCGGTTGATCGGCCACTTGTGGCTTACAAGACCAGCAACACAGTGCTGTTCATTACGCGCAATAAAACGCTGCGCGAGTTTTGCCAGATGACAAAGTGAGAAAATAAAAGGGGAGTGAGTTCAGATGTGGTCGAAGAAAAATGGTGCGCTGGATATCTCCGGGTTTCACGTGACTCACGTCGTGGGATCGCCAAGCGCGGGCGGAAGACGGCTCTAGCGGGCACTACTCCGACTTCATGTCTCCACTGAAGTGGCATGCTTGGTGAAGGCAGTGAAGTATGAGGAGTACCGGGCTTCCAGCAAAGAACATTAATTGTTTGTCTGACCCAAACGATCACCTGTTACTACTCGAAGGTACCTAGGTTATTACAAGACCATCACTGCCCCTTCAAGTGTCAGACAGAAATGCGTGTTCAGCAAGTCAGGGCTCGAAGAAAGAATGGAATAGAGAGATGCGATCGGGGTTCGAATGGAGGGGTCGGGGATAGACCTCATTTGAAATTGGAAGACAGAAAAGTAAAAAAAGAAGAAGAAAAAAAATCATGCGCTGTGACCGCTAGGCCACAGCACGGTGAAGCGTCGCCAGACAACCCTTTACTGCATAGCTCAACCTATAGGCCGATTGACTGAGTCGATGGCGTTGTTATAAACGGAGCGACACGACGGTTCTCGAATTTGAGAACGGTGGAACAGAGTTTCATCCAGAAACATGAGAAAAAAAGACATGTTCACCGTGACCATTCGGCCACGGTTAGCATGGTGAAGCGTCGCCAGACAACCCTTTACTGCATAACTCGACCTATAGCTAAATTTGTGACACCAAGAATAGCGGAGCCACAGTGATAGTATGGTTCTCGAACTGAAGAACGATGAAACAAAGTTTCATTTTTAAAAGGTACTGAAGGAAAAAAAAAAAAAAAAGACACACGTTCACTGTGACCGTTCGGCCACAGCTAGCATGGTGAAGCGTCGCCAGACAGAGACCTTACCATGTAACCTCAGCTATAGCCTTTCAAACAAACCGGTGATTTATCAGTCTTGATTACAGCAGTGCTCTCGAACTTGGAAGATCTTGAATAGAGTTTTATCACAAAGCCCAAAAAAAGACACAATGTTCGTCATGACCATCCGGCCATGACTAGCATGGTGAAGCGTCGCCAGACAAAGACCTTACGGTTTAACCAGAACTATAACACGTAACAAAGAATTTCAAGTCACCGAAACGCCAGAAAATGCCATGGAGTACAGCTTTCGAACCTGAGCATGGTTGCAAAAAAGGATAAAAAGAAATAACATGTTATCCGTGACCCCCTCGGCCATGAAACGCATGATGAACCGTCAGCAGACATTCGAATTGAAGTTCTGAGCCCTTATATAGCTATTGCAGGTGCCACCACCATACATAGCCCTCAACTTCCACATACAGTAGCCACCGCCATCAACAGATTCCTGTTTTACCATGGCTATCGCGTGTCAAAAAGAAATCTGAGTATGTATTATGCTGGAGAATGTCATGACATATCGCACTCGACCCTGAGAGCAACTGGAAAAAAAGACAAAAAATATGTTCTGGATGGTTGCCGTGGCCCATTGGGCCACAGCGCGCATGGTGAACCGTCGGCAGACATTAATGCCTTGGATACCAGACATTATAAAGCTATTGCACCTTATCATAGATGTCAGTGGACAGACAGCCGCCCGTTGGATCGCTATGTGGAGGACACGGGATGGGATATACTGTCGGCGAGCTTACAAGACCACATTGCAGAGATGATACAGGGGGAAGCACTTAACAGGGTCGATGCCGAAGAGGCAATACTCATGTTGGATCTTCGCGACCACATCCCAAACGCTGCTCAATATGCCCAACCCTCAGTCACTACTCTGAACTAAGATCGACCACGAAAGAGACACCATCTCCTGCATTCATATAATTACGGCTTTGCACGAATGGGAAGAGATCAATAGACCGAGCATATTTATATGTTTCTTGAGATTTATCTCGTAGATATCTTTAGAGAACAGGGGCATTGGCTGGGTGGATGGTCCTGTATCGACAACGAGGACGCGAAGGGTGCCTGGGAAGGAGCCGGGGGAGTTAAAAGCTACTGTCACTCTCTGGAATCCTGGCGATGGTCGATTCCAAGTTCTTCTCAGCAAACTTAACCACACGAGAATGCGACATCTGGTAAAAATCAAATTATCGCCATCACCACGAAACAAACGCCGCTCGTCAAGATGTCCGAGTCTGTGAAGACTACCCCAAATGCGACAGCAAGCCAGATGCACACCTCTACCCGGAAATCCGCCGCCCAAACTCGACGATACGCTCGCAAGATTCCAAGAAAACCTTTGCAATAACCCAACGGGACACCAAGCTTCAACGAACTCGTCATCGATACTGCAATGCTTATGAGGAAAGGAGCAACGAATCACAGCGCAGAAGTACTTCGTCAAATTGCTGAAGTGGAAGAGGGTTGGATCTAGTGCTATCGCTCGAAAATCGGGCGGGCGAGGCAGCTTGGAGACTTGCGAATGACCAACACTCGGGAGTGGTTCAACATCAAAGTCGAGCAATTACCCCTGACTCGAACACTGTTGCTGGTGCGGCGTGCCGATCCTCTCCTCCCTCGAGGCGCCAGACGATCTTCTCAAAGAAACCCTACGGGTAAAGTCATCGAAATTCAGCAAAAGAAGGCCCCTCGACTTTTGGCCTTTTGTGAACACTTTTAAGCTGCCTATGTCCCCAATGTACATCTGAGTGACGAGGCGAGCGATGTTTGCAAATGCCCAACTAAACTGGGCTACTGAAAACTCACGAAAAAAAAGCCCCCATGATCTCAATGACCTCCGATATACATATCAGCCTGGAGACAACCCATCAGCAGGCATCCATCATAACGGAGGTGTTCGGAATGAACGGGTGAGGAAAGCAAATGCGCAGACTGGCCAATGAACGCGCTAAAAAGTATCTGGAACCGAGAGATATTAGTTGGCAAAAGTGGGACGCCTTCGGAGACGACGAGTCTTATGGCACTGAGGCTGTTCCTACTGGCTGGTATTCTATATCTCGGTGTATCTGACAAAGCTTGTCGTATCCCAACGAGATACAGCGAGCCAGCACGCTCACAAAACCTTATTTCTCTCATATACTTTAAACAACAAACACGGATACTCAACACAGAAGGTTTCTCGCAACATTCAAACACCAGCCTCTTATTTATTGTATTGAGAAGTGGTCAATATGTATGAATCTCCTTCTGTTATCGTCTTTCCCTGGAGCTCTCACCAATCAAGTCAGGATACTTCGAAGCTCACTAGCAGACTTATGATAGCAGGAGGCATTTGAAGTGAGACAGCCCTGTCCATGTAATAAGTCACTAAAATGAAAAGCCGAACGTGTTTATGGCCCTTTGGGCGATCTTTGGGCAGTTTCTCGGCATGTGTTGTTTCTCAGGCGACATCGAATTACCACTTTCGTCCCTGAACCCTCAGGACTTTCATTGCGGTAGAAACAGCCATGTCCAAGTCCTGGAGCCATTGACTGCAGCAAAGGCTCTTTGGGTAAGCCCATAAGCTGACTTGATGCGTCAAGATGGTATCATTCCTGAAGAGCCATCTGCTGATTCTTGCACTGATCCTTTGTCTTCATTCAATCAACTTCTCAACTCGGAGAATCTATTACGTAGCTGCATCTTCTTCTACATAAAACGTAAAGCTCAAGGTAGGAATGGGCCGGTCTGGAATGGTCCTTGCTGATCATAGCGCAAAGCGGCCCAAAATGAGGCGTCTTGCCCTGAAACCGCGTACCTAAAATTGGCAAATCATCTCTTCGGCATGGATCACCACTGGGCATGCCTTTTCAGCTGAGGCTTTCTTAAGTGCAGTGATGATGGTACTGCGTCATGGCTTGTACTATTGAAGTGGTTATACGAGGTGGCGTTCATTTCCTCGTGGGACTGTAATTACGGTCAAGTGTAGCGGGTGAATGAACAGATCCGTCTTATGCTAGACTGATTCGAATTGATTAAGCTTATGTAGAAACTTATAACTGCCGGCTTCCCCGCAAGAATATTGATTAATCCTTAATTTGATTCTTCCCATTACTTCACAATGTTGTTTCAGAATATCCTCATTGCCGCTTCCATCGGCCTCGCCGCCGCCTCTCAATCCTCCGGCCGAGAATGCGGTCGCAAGATTGCACCTTGTCCCGAAGACACCACCTGCAAGCCAATTCTTGCCAACTGCAAAGATCTCAACAAATGCTCAGGCATGTGCGACTTCAAGAATGAATATCAAACCTGTGGAGGCTTTCGCGCCAAGCCTCCTCCGCCTTGCAAGAAGGGGACTCACTGTGTTGATGACCCTCGAACTCCTGGGGACTGCGGCATGGCTTGTGATAAGCCTGGCATCTGTGCGCCAAAGAACCCGCACACATGCGGAGGTTTCATGGGAAAGAAGTGTCCTAAGGGTCTGTACTGCTATGATGATCCGTCGGATAAGTGCGATCCTAAGAAAGGAGGGGCTGATTGCTCTGGAATTTGCCTGTAGGGAACAGCTTTGAGGTTCACGAGTATGATGTGGTTTACGGGATTCATATTTGCCTATGGTGGGAAGCTTCCTGATGAATATAACGAAATGCCCAAGGGATAAGCATCAGTGACAACTTTATGCATGACTTGTCTGCTGTGTAAGCTCTTGACTGATTGAGCAGCCAATTAAGCCAAGATTCACCTGCACCTCGGGGAAACGTTACTATTACAATTCCATGGCCTCAAAATATTCTCACGTATTCAATTTGGGGAATCACAAGCTGAAACACCATCAGCTGTAAAAACGGGTGATCGCCGTGCATGAAATTCGCCCCGTAATGCGTTTCAAAACATTGGTGTCAAACATGTAATTTAAACCAAAATGTCCAAGCTCTACCAATTGTTTCTTCAGCTGGGAATCCTTCTGTTTTGATGGCGTTTTGCGAAACGAGATTGGATGATTTATTTGAAGAATTGACCAATGATCGTAAATCCTTTTCAACGCCAAAACACGGGATGTTTCATGAACGCGGCTCTAGATTAATTGCTTCGGGGTATGATTGCGATCAACGCAAATAAGCCGCCAATGGCTTTCCATTCATCTATGTACCAGCCGAAAATATGTTCCAAACGCTAAGAAATTGTATCAAACCGTGCGCTTTTACAGCAATTGCCAAAACGCGGCAGCAACACCAACAGCAGCGTAGAAGTTAGGGCCTGCAGAATTGGCGACGTTGGAACCGTCGGTCGGAGACGGAGTTGCAGTAGCGGTATCGGCAGTTCCAGTAATCGTGACAACAGAGTCATCGCTAGTCTGATCAGCCGTCGCTTCAGCTGCACTGCCCGATGCGTCGTTCGTTTCTTTCGGCTTGCTGACTGTGGTCTTGACCGAGCTTGCGGTTGTTTCACCAGCTGATGACTCAGAAGTGACCTCAGAGGTCTTGTTACTTGAAGTCTCCTCAACTTTAGATTCTGTCTTGGCCTCTGTAGTGGTAGTCGGCACCTCATCTGTCGTCTTTTCAGCCTCAGTGGTTGGCTTCACCTCGCCACCAGCGCTGGTAGTCGGAACATTAACAACAGTACTCTCATCAGTCTTGGGGGAACCCCCCGAGCCTCCGAGGTCGATAGGCTTCCCAAGTTCTGAACATTGTCAGCATGGTATTCATCAGCGAGCCATTATACGTACTTCCGCAAAGCTCATTTGCCCAAGCCATAGCCCCGTCCTTGCCATCGGCGCAAGTCTTGTCGGCGCATTGGACAAAGTTGCCTTGCAGCGTAGGCATTGTGCAGAAGCAGAGATAGTTCGTTGCCTCTTTACACCCCGCGGGAGGACCGTTAGTGATGAGGCCTTGGAAGCAGTCAATCTATCGCGCTGTCAGTATCAGATAAATACCAGATGATGGGTTTCATACGGCACATGTAGAGTCGGCCGCGGTGGCTACCGAGGCCATGAAAAGGACCAGCTGGACTGATGTTGGTTTTTTCATTGTTGCTGTCCTGAAATGTGTATTTTTGTTGGCGGTGCTGGGGTTGCCGGAAAAATAATGAAGGAGGCAGTCGGATGATGTATGTATGAAGAATAAATATCGAATGATGCCCCTGCCCTTAGCTGTGTTTCAAGATCGTCTATGCAAGACCTTGGTCGATCCTACGTTTCATCCGTCGGCCCCTTATCATAATCACCGAAACAAGCCCCTCCCTGACCAAAACGGATTCCTTACTAGTAATTGGACATCAACTGATTTGATATAATATCAAGGACTACCTGTGAATGAATGCCTTCTCAAGCTACAGTAAACGTGACTCTTTCATACCGGTGACGCATGTTATGTAAGAAACGAAATCCAGACTATATTCATTATTGACACTAAGCGAGGAAGAAATGGATTGGAGATTTTATTATTCTTTGTCCCCCAGCTGGTGAGAACTGCAGAACCTGCGGCCAGAATCAGAAGAGCCATTACCAGTGCTCTGGTCCAATTTCGACGGTGTTGACGTCAACACCGTCCTTGAACCAGCGATCCTCCTCACTGATCTTGACATTATTTCCGCTCATTTGCCTCTTCTTCATCAAACCATTCTCATCAAAGGTCCAATCTTCAAGTCCGTAGCATCGCCACCACTGACCATCATCATCGCGAAACTCATACCAAAACTGCACAGCGATCTACGAGCGTCAGAATAAGATCATATGTGAAGAATCAAAGACAGCTGTGATGACTGAGTAGCATCTCGATAAATTGACTCACCTTATCGTTATCGAAAGCAAAGAGCTCCTTGCGCAATTTATAGTCGTGTTCTCGATTCCACTTATCCGTCAAAAATTTCTCAATTTGGTCACGACCCTTGACGAAAGTATCTCGATTGCGCCAGATTGAGTCAGGTGTGTAAGCCATCTTGACCTTTGATGGATCTCTGGAACGAAATGTGTGAGTCAGAAAGCCTGCTTACGAGTTGGGGGGATCTTACTGGGTGTTCCATCCATCTTGAGCCGCTTTGACTTTTGCGTGAGCAGTCTCTCTGCTGTAGGGAGGGAAAGGGGGTCGTTGTTCAGCCATATTGTTGATTAAAGAGATCCGAATGAGTTATCGAGGTACTGATACGTAGTTGACGAGATGAGGCATAAGCTTTATAGTCTGAGGAAAGGTTATGCGGCAAAAGCGGGGCTTATTGCGGCGCGCTGACTGCGGCGATGTCGGTGCTAAGTTGAATGTCACTCTTGAATAATTGATTACGCATGCATTATAAAACAATTAGTCAAGCTAGATGCCGAGAATCCGTGTGAAGCTAGTGAGAAAAGGATTTCGAGCGTTTTGTTTGTTGTCATAGTCTAAAGGACGAGATCTTGATATATATGCCTCAAAATTGGATCAGTTGCATGGTCGTATTTCTGTAACATCCTGCACTAAATCCAAGGATATTGTAAGTTTGACTTCCGCACTAGAGACCGTTTAGAAACTGTAACTATGCTCGCATAGCCTTCACTTCAACAATACACTACTGGCTGATGGAAATATATTTTAACGCAAGTAATTGCTAGAGAATGAATATCAGACGGGAGATCTTAAGGCAGTCTGAGAAATAAAATCAAAAAATTGGAGGGTCGTGAGTTGTTACCAGTCCAGGAGGACAAGCTAAGTTTTCTATGATGATACAAGCTCTCAGCCACAGTTCTGAACTGCAAATAATGGAACGAGTTCAGCCGCCGCTCTTGCTGGCCAGACCGAAAGACTCTTGACAAACATCTGGTTGGCTTTCTTATTGGAACCGGAGCAGGTCTACGTGATTTACAACGATTGCGACGAAGCTCGCAAGTTTTTCTTGGTACTCTACCTTCGTCCCTTACTAAATTATGCATCTTCGGGTCGTGGAATTAGTCTAGCTCCCAGTCGGCTTATCCCAGCTTCAAATATATCCCATTGGTTTGTACAGAAGGACTAGATGCCCAGTCTATGCAGCCATCTCAGCTTGTTCCTAGAAATACACCATTGCATCGGGATGTTCCTGAATTGAATCAGCTAGCAAGCTATCTCTTCAATCTTCAGACCTTGACAAGTAACTCAAAAGTACGCCCAAAACCTAGTTTCACCCAGGTAGCTATCCATCATCCGCTATACCAGAACGATTCGCTCAATTTTCGAGCCCTGGTGGATTGATTCCGCGAATTGCCCCTTGAACATAAACCCATCAAGGAAAACCTCCCCTTTCACCTCGTATCGGAGCGGGCCACCCGTGCTAGGGGACAGCAAAACGGGGGTACTGCAACCCCCAATGAGCCAAATTTCATCACCAATCGCAACACCCTCCCGACCAAGGCCCATGTAACCCTTGAAGGTGATGAATGGATCCCAGGATACCAGACGCTTCATTCTGATAAATGCCTTTTGTTCGGGTCCCGTGCCACTGCTTTTGGGCCTGAACCCGTACGCTTCTAGCCGCTTACACAATGCTGAGCCACTGCACCAGTTGTAGAAAATTGTTGGAATATCATCAGGCGAGGGTACGGGCTCCAAGTAAATCCCAACTAGACTCAAAGTTCGTATAAAGCTTTCAGCCCGATTGACGGCATCTGAATAAGGTTCGGGCTCATCCACTGGGGTCATCCAGAAATCCAGATACTGCTGATACAGGTCTGAGTTGGCATCCGAGAACTCGAGGGCTCTATCACGAGGACAAAAATCAGCAATTGAGCTGATCTTATCAATCATGGCTCCGGAGACTGTCAGCTGCTCTCCCTCGAAGGTAGGGCTGAAAGGAACTGCTTCAGAGGCATTAAAAAAGCTCTCCTCGTGGTCGATATGGCTGAGACCCAAGCAACGCCTCAACTTCGGCGAGTGCCAGTTGGGCAACCAAGTAGGGCCTGCGAAAGTGCGCAAAACTGGGGCCCCGGGTGATCCAGAGCAGAGGGTGTCGCGTTGCTCAGGGGCACAGAGGCCAAGAAAGTCCAAGTTACCATGTATATTTGCATGTAATATAGCTGAACGCTTGTAGACCTCCTCGGGCTCGAGGTCATATCGAACTGAAGTTGCAGCAGCCTCCTGACGGTTGCAAACACCCAGTAACGAATAGATCTGATCGTGAGCAAAAGTTGCTCGGGTGAAACGGAGATGCTCCATCAGCCAGAAAAGACCAAACTGATTTTGATTTGTTTCTAATGCTTGCCTGAGCTCTCTCAACACCCTCACAGGCCGTACTTCGCCCGTGTTGCCACGCTTGAGCTTTTTCATCGGTCTTGGCCGTGCAAGTAACGAATTAACAGCCATGTCAAAGCCGCGGAACACATCACCCATGGAAATTGAGTCCGACCCGCAAAGAAAGATGGCGGTCTTTGGGAGCACAGATTCTTGAATCACCCATCGTCGATGAAACCACTCACAACCAAGCAGGCGTCGAATCGCATCCCATCCCATAGGATCGAATGAGATCCCATCTTGCGGGCCCTGTGTACTGAGTCGACGCAAATACTGAAATGCATATCGCAAATAGCTGTCGTATTCGTGAATCCACACGACCACGGACCTCGCTTTTGAGTAGATATCTCGCATCAGCGGAATTTGCAACGCCTTCTCATTATTGTCCAGCTGATCAATGCAGATCATGTCAATCCACATCGGCAGCCTCTCATTGACTTCCCAGATTTGCGGCAGGGTTTCAGGTGTATGGCAGAGCATGTTGACGAGAAATGATTCCAGATTGAGAGAAATCTGTAGGTTCTTGACTCCACAGCCTGACTCAAGGGACATAGCCCGGTCTGCTTTCTTGTCTCCCCAGACATGCGAAACAGAAACAAATGCAGGCGCACTGCCTATGCTAAATCGTCGTACACGGCCATTCAGATCCCCTGAAGCAGTTGCAGGGAGAAGATCGAGCAGCCGTATTTCATGCGCTGGCTCACGAAGGCAATAATAGTGGCTAGAGCCCATTTCGATAGCGAGATCTGGAATGCCAGTGGTTTAGTTGAGATGGCAAGGCTGTCGATTTCCCCTCCCTGTTGGCTCTTGTCTTCTATTCGGACTTAATCGGTCCGGTGCCTGGCCATCCAATTGACGATGCAGCTGAATCTGCCCCTGGCCACATTGTACTTCGTACTGGTCTCATCCCTCTGGTCACTTTTGCCAGGGTCTGTCTTCTGATTGTTACTCAAACCCAAATCAGAAATATTGATAAATGCTGAGCTAGCATATATGAGAGCTCGAAAGCGCATACTCTTCGGTATGCTTAAGTTAAAAGCTTGCCCATGCGACGAGTTCCAGTGCCGACACTTTTTCCGCTTCTGGGGTTGAGGATCTGTATTCTCGGCAAGAGAATCACGTGCCGTCACCTTCCAAACTGCCTTGGCTTGACCTCAGCTCTCAACCGACTTGAATCTTACATCCTATTCAGCCGCATGAGACGAAAATCTCATTGGTTTTGTGCAAAGCCACTAATTGACAAATCCAGACAAGGCTGCGTGCCAGGACGCAGCATGAACGCGGGGAACATGCGCCGTTCACCTCGCTCCTTTTCAAGCTTGCCAGCCTCATGTCCACAACATCCATGTTCATCATCAACCTCTATCAATAAGATCGATAAGCCTGACACAGAATGAGAGAACTTGATGCTGCACTATACACAATAGCATGGGTTGCGCCTTTGGAAATCGAGGCTCAGGCAGCTCGTCATATGCTCGATAATCGCCACGATGGAAAATTCCCCATCAGTCGAGGCGATGACTATGTCTTCCTCGCGGGTGATATCAACGGTCAAAACATAGTCATCGCAACCTTGCCTCCCGGCCAAGAATATGGAACCGGCTCAGCCGCTGCCCTTGCTAGCCAAATCAAAAAGTTCTTCACCAATCTCTGGTTCGGCCTCCTTGTAGGAGTCACGGCAGGTCTTCCGAATCTACGAAAGATACCGCCAATCGATATACGGCTTGGAGATGTGCTCGTTGGATTATCCGAAGGAGATAGTGCAGGCTTAGTCGCGTATGACTTGGGGAAAGAGACTTCTGAGGGGTTTCAGCTTTTGAGGTTTGGCCAGTCTTGGCAAATACAGAGACAGTCGTCAGATCAACTATTGGCAACATCAAGATCAGGGCACCAGGTGACACTGATGTCTTCCTCCCCTTTTACGAGAGAATCAAAGACAAAGAACACTCAAGAGGGACATTCGCAGATCTTGGCCAGGAAAAGGATATCTTCTACGACATCAGTGATGATGGTGTTGATAGCCCCGTCCAGAGGATGCAGCGGCCTACCGACAGGCGAACTCGCGTATGGTATGGTTCTATCGGATCTGGAGAGAAGTTGACGAAAAATACCCTCAAGCGCAATGAGATAAGAGATCGTTATGGAGTGATCGGCTTAGAGATGGAAGCTGCAGGGACGATGAATCGCATACCTGTTGGCGTGATCAGAGGCGTTTGCGACTATGCCGACCAGCACAAAAATAAAGAGTGGCAGCCATATGCTGCTGCCATGGCCGCAGCGTACGCAAAAGCTGTGATCTATGAATTAGGCCTGGGTAAAGTGATGCCAAGCTCCAGCATGATGCATGAGGCAAAACATGCCCTTTATGGCACCATCTTATGTGACCTTCCACCAACTACAGACCGTTTCTTTGGACGAAAAACAGAACTTTTGGAGATGGTCAAATGTCTCGAGGCCACAACCCAACGAAGAGGCGTGGTTCTGTGCGGGATATCTGGGTCTGGTAAGACACAACTGGCTCGCCAGTATGTGGCACAGTGAAGTGGAAGTTTCTCCGCCATCTTATGGATCGATGCATCCTCAGAAGAGAGCATAGAAGAGTCCTTTTCAAGCTGCTCAAGCCGTATTCACGAACACAACCCTGAATTTCGAGCGGGGAGAGAGAGCACTCCGTCACGCCAGCTTGTTCTAGAATGGCTTCGGACAACGCCCGAGAAGAACTGGCTGACTGTGATTGATAACGCTAATGGACCTATCCCGAACAAACGCCTATGGGGGCCATTTCAGGACATTAACCATGGTCCTTTATGCATTATTTCGACAAATCAAGTTACAGCAAGAGCTCTGCGGCTCAAACACATCCTTATTGAGCATCTTGACGCCCGGGCATCTCAGTCACTTCTTTTGTGGAGAGCTTACGAGAACGATGCAGAATATGAAGAAGATGGCAAGCTTTCCAATTTCCTCTACTCTCGGATGCCACTAACTCTTCAAAGTCAGCAATGCAGCCTGGCATGCGGCCAAGCTTCTGGGTGGATTCCCTCTGGCTCTGGAGCTGGCAGGAGTTCTCCACCATCGCGGGATTACAGCCCTTGATGAATTTGCTGAAACTTTCACCAATGACTATCCAGAGCTTGCTCAGTTTGAGATTGACTCTGGAGTCTGGATTTGGACCAGAAACGGAGCAATCAACTCTCTTTTTAGCATGCTTGATTCACTTTATGCATCAATCTTGATAAAGAGCACAGATTCAGCTCTTCTAATAACATTTTGTTCAATATATGGACCTTTCGCGATTCCCATCTCACTTGTATACAACCTGGACTTAATAGATGTGGAGGGTACTGAAAAACAGGGCCCATGGAAGCAGCTACAGACTCTGGTCCAGAGCAAGATCAAACTCAACATGTCTATCGATGAGCTAAACAAAGTCTTCCTAGCCACTAAGAAACAAGCAAGCGATCATACTCTGTTATCATTCTTCCTTCATGCTTCGATATGCCAGTGGAGACTTGCCACCATGGAAGACCGAGACGTCTGGATCATTCAAGCAACCTACAGCCTCTCAAAACATATTCTATCACTGCATGACAAATGCGACGCCTTCAGGTTCTTCAATTTGTTCAATCGATGTCTAAATCTACTCTGGAACCACATCAACGCACACCATATCGACATACACGGGAAATTCGCTGAAGCATACTTTACGATATGTCTATGTGGTGGGGATGTTTACCTTGCAATGGGAAAGTCTGAAATTTCCAGGACACTCTTTACCTCGGCGATCGACTATATTCGGTCCTCGAGCCTAAGTGACCCAGATGACAAAATATTTCTGCAGCTTCTTTGTGGCTTGGCCAAATCGTGTGAGAACACGAGGGAGTTTGAAATGGCTGAGGAGGCTTCACTGTCAGCTTCTACTATCTCAGAGCGCTTAAACGGCCACATGAATGACCAGACAGTCAGTCTTGTGTCACGACTCAAGGCCGTGAGAGATCATATGTTGACCGAGCTGGAAAATCGCAAAAGGGCTTTAGTTGCTTGCACGGGGCCGAAACTTGCGCCTGCAGTGAATTCTGACACGAAGTCTTCAATGGAATTTGAGAACGAGGAACTTTATCGTCAAATGATAGAAAAGATTTCTGCAAGAGGTGGACTTGACTCCCTTGCCAGCTCTTCTGGTTCTACGACAGCGACGACTTTGCCAAACCTGGCTTGGGAACTTCGCTTTAGCCACCCTATTCTCGTCTTTAGCTTGCAAGACGATGGAAATGACCTGTCAGGGTTTCCGGATGCTTTTCCAATCACGATTCGGGGCAGCATGAATATCATGGCATACGAAAACATTGATATCAAGTCCATACACATTCAAATCGACGTATCTGGAATGAGTATATGGAATGTGGAAGGTCGGAGAAAAGGAAAACAACTATTTGGAGATGGCGCTGATTTCACAACGTGGAAGCTGAAACTCTGCGACTCCAATATCACTTCTGATGGAAGATTTGGAGACAACTGCACCTTTAGATTGGACAACGAGAACTCCCAAGAAAATACGAGACAGCCTGAGAGTGACGGTGTCGCTAAACCAGATCATATTCCATTCCCACCTGGTTCTTACAGCTACCCTTTCGAATCAACTGTTGACTGTACTCTCCACCACGCCAAGAAAATTTTCCTTGAAGATACAAATTGGACTGTATTTGTTGTCATGGAGTTTCTGATTTCAACCCTCATATTCCATTAATGAAGGAACTACCTGTTATTCAAATTCCACGTCAGCTGAGACCGAGAAGCACTGCCACCAATCAATCGCTCAGACAACAGAACGAGGGCATTTCTTTCTGTGTCGATTTGCCCTATAAGATATCTCCAATTGGCGGCAGGATCCCCATCACAGTCACTCTCGGGCCTGTTAACAATGACCTTCGAGCTGAGTACTTAACCTACACCATCGTACAAAGAGGCAAACGGTGGACGCAAGATCGGGCAACGCAAAATACAGATGAGCAGAAGCTTGTGCTTTTGGAAAGATTCATACTTGAAGAGTCCACCCGTGTAGGAGACGATGACTCCAGTGAACAGTATGAGGAGGAAGCAGCCTTCTCATGTGAAAGTGACAAGTCTTGCAAGACATTGTTCATAAAAGGTTATCTGCCAAACTTGGATCCTGATGAGCCTGTTTCTATCTCTGATGATCTCATGTTGCCAACCTGTAAGCGGATGAAAGCCGGATGGCTGGTAGGTCAAGAACCTCTGGAGATAACTTGTTCGACTCCATTTATCGAGTTGAATCATTTCATGCAAGTAAGTTTCTTTCCTATGATTATGAAAGAGGGCTTAAAGATAACCTTGACTATTCACCACTATCCCATCAGTTGTTAGAACTGATATCAGCTCCCTCTTTTCGAAAGACTAATTAACCTTTCAGGTCACCGTGGGCGGATCACGACTTGATTCAGATCAATCAGAATCACGGATCCTGGAGATGATTGAAGAGATTCCTATCGCAATAATCGATTACCGAATTACTCACAGAAGTGATCTCCTCGTTGATAGTATGGCTCATGAGTCATCGCCTACGAATAACAGGACAGCAACCTGTGGTTGCCCAGACGCATATATTTATGAAGAATGCCTCTCATGGGATAAGACGCCACCGACGAATAGGCCTATTAACGCGACACTTCTTACAGAGACATCTCTCTATATAAGGGAGGTACATGGAGGAAGCGAGGACGAAGTTCGACATTAAAATACAAGACTTGAGGAAGCATGGAGTCAGCCGATTCAGGGTCCCAGCAAGCCTCAACATTGGGAAGTCGTTCGCGATAGATCAAGGAATTCAAGCATGTCAGAGCATTCAATTGATGAACAGACTTCGGATTTACATACCACTGAAGACACCCTACAGAGCTTTGGCTTTACTACCGACCCTCGGGACGAACCACCGCCGTACAGCGATTAGCCTACATCAATGGAAGTATCTTAGAAGCAAGCGATCCTCAACAGACCATAATCTGGCCAAACAAAACAAAAAGTCCAAGATGGAGACGGCGTAACGAGATTTTTCTGCAAAAGACTTGCCGTTGATCCTCACAGCGGTGGAAATTGCCATCCCATTGTTTCCTATCTAAACTGCACCTTTTCCCAACCAGGTCTCCTCGGCATGCTTACCTTGATATCCCCAGCCGGCTTGAGAGATGTCAAAGGAAGCTTCGATCTGTCCATCTGAGGAACATTGAATGTCTTCGTCGTTGGAGCCATATCAAAGCCAAGCAGAATGCTTCCCGCAAAGGTTAGGACTTCATAAGATGCAAAGTGGCGACCAGGGCAGAGGGTATTGCCACCACCAAACGGTCTGAACGCGGCAGCCCTTCGGGTCTTCTGCTCCTTGGTGAGGACCTTGGACTTTAAGAATCTTGTGTGGTCAAAGACATCCGCGTCTGCACCCCAGGTTGTTGGATCGGCGTGGATGAATGCTGTTGGCATCTGAACCTGAGCTCCTTTCTTCAGGAGCCAACGATCTTGAATAAGGGTGTCTTCGTTGGTGTACCGCACTGTCGCAATGCCACTCGTCATTCGAAGTACTTCGTCATATGTTGACATGAAGACTGTGCACCTCTCACGAATGGTGGTGTAGTCGAGAGATACAATCTCAGATGCAGGATCTTCAATAGTGGCTTCAAGCTCGGATCGAATCTCCTTCAAAAGATCAGGTCTGGAGAAGATCGATATCAACAGCCAAAAAGTCGTGGGAATGGTGTTTCCAACAATGGCAAGGATGCTGCCAAGTAGAGCGCGGGCATTGTTCTCATTACTCAAACCTCGTCGGATGCCTAAGCCGGAAAGCTCTTTAATGAACGAGCAAGCAGTATCCAGACCGTCGTCATTGAGGTACTTCAAGAATGCATCGACGAGCTCTTTGCGAGTTCTCTGCGCTGTGGAGTGCTTCTTGGGGCTCAGAAACCAAGGGACTCCGAGGAGAAGCACCTTGATATTGGCCTCCCAGTCCCTGCCGATGTCAGTACATATCATCTTGCCTTGGCCCGAGATAAGCTTACCAGAATGTTGAATTCAGCGATGGGTCAATAGTGAATGGATCCTTCTGGCCAAAACAAGCAGAGTTGTTTGTTCTCATGAACAGATCCTGTACCCAAGCATAAAGATCGATTGTCTGACTTGAGGGAAGCTCATTGATGATGTTGAGTAGTTTGGTACGAATGAGCGTGCACAGTTCATCAAGAGATTCTGTACCCGGGAGCAAAGAAGCCTTTTGAACTCTATGAATCTCACCATACATGCCATTCTCAGTATGAGCATCCCGAAAGATGAGCTCGATACCGGCCTCGTCGAATCCCATCATTCGACGAAACGCCGGTATCATAGCTGGGCTGAATGACAAAGAAGTCGTGTTGCGCTGAACAGCTTGTACAAGTTCTGGAGATGTCACAATGTAGTTCTTCTGTCCCGACATGTCAATCGTGAAGATTGGATGCGGTTGTTGAGCGCTGAAGAGATTAGCGACGGTCAGCGGTAGTGGTATGATACTTACCTGACGAGATCAAAGTATCGCAGGCCATGCTTCAACAGTCCGTAAATGTGAATGAAGTAGGGGACGGTCTCCTTGACGTAGGGTGGCTCTCTGGCGTCGGGCTGCTTTCTGGTAGCCAGAGCGACGATGGCTACCACTACGCAGCAAACCACCCCAATGGTGAGGTTGCTCAGAGCCATTGTTATCGACAACTACTTTCCGTCTACCCTATGCCTGAGCGTACAGATTTGCTTGAACAAAGTACTCCTCTGTCTTGGGCGGGAATTGCCTAGATACCGATGCCTCGACAACAAAAGACCGAGAAAGCTGCAGTTCCAGTTCCACGTTCAGTCACAGTGGATGTATCCAGCTCTGTTTCTAATTCCGTTCAGCTAATCAAGCATGAAAAAGTAAGCGCTGCCATATCCAGCCGTCCGTCCATGTCATACGTAAGTGGAGATCATCATGCCCCCATCCAAACCCTTGACAAACAAGTCCCTGACCTCCACCGGCGACATTCCGAAGATCAAGGAGCGCAAAAATGACAGCTAAGCCTCCTTGGTAGCGGAAGTCGGCTCCGCAAACTCATCAAGTTAGAGAGCAACCAACAAAGATTATGGAGTCGTATCAAGGGCGTGTGCTTATGAGACAAGGATGTATCGGCTATCTAGCCAGGACAAGGGTAGGGACTACCGTTGCATCAAAGGATCGGGACCCTCTCTAGCTTCAGCCGTTGAGATTTTCGCGGGTGGCTTTTTGCAATTGTCCGATGCAAGGAATTGCGCCAAGGCGCTTGGTGGGTTACTTTGGCACTTGCGGCTTATCTCAGAAAGTAGACTCGGGTCTTCTCGAAACAGTTTCCGGCTCAGCGTTAGTTGGTGCTGGGATGCCTTGTGTTCAACGTTATGAAATGGCTCACAGCGATGAAGCCTGTAGAGGCGTTTCATCAGCCCCAGTGACAGCTCAGCAATTCTCGTACGAGTATCAGCTATACTAACAATAGAGCCAACAGCCATCCAGCAGATCCAGCAGCCCTTCTGCAGGTCTTGAAGTCTTTGGAGGTTCTGTATGCCCTCAGTTCTGTCGGTAACAATGGCTTGCCGACTCTACCTTCACCCGCTTGTCATTTCGACAGCCCAGCAATTCTTCTTCATTTACATCGCGGGCTTCACATCTCGCACATCAATTCTTCGACCAGTTGGGTTCATTATCTTTCTCATCTCAACGTTCGTTGCGCTCGCTACGTTTGAAGACTTTGTCGAACCGCCAGGATGGGTCTCCAGAGCCATCATCTCTGCATTTCCGCAAATCTCGCTGACGTACTTTGAGCGGATGATTGTGCGTAAAATTGCATACGCTGAGGATCGTGAGAAGAAAGACCAAGAACCTCAATCGAGGATTGCGGAATTTCGCAAGCGATATGTCTTTGGGCAAGAAGTTGCGTCTTCAATGAGAGGGTTGGGCACGCCTTGGGAGATCAGAAATATTCACCATTTCGACTCTCAAGACCCGACATACGTGCCTGCAGCGACGCCATTTGTGTGTATCAATCTTCTAAAAGTCCTTCTTTGCTATTTTGTCCACAAGCTGTGCATCACGACACAATTGAGTCTCGATCAGCAGTACATGGCTCCAAACTACGTGCCCATCTTTCGCCGCGTTGACGAAGTAACACTGGCAGAGCTGCAAGTTCGGTACATCGCGACTGTCACAACAGTTGTGTCAATTTTCTGCTTCATCCAGGGCGGTTACTCTCTCGCCTCTGCAGCATCGGTAACCATGAATCCGAAAGCTGTCAAAGAATGGAGACCCATTTTCGGCGAACTGACAGAGTCCTACTGTCTCCGACAATTCTGGTCGTAAGTTTTCAGCGTACTTTTAGTGGACGACCGCTAATTTTTCAGCACGTTTTGGCACCAAGGGCTGCAGAATAATCTTCGGGGCACTGCGACATGGATTGTCAAGAACATCTTTCGCATAAAGTCTTATTCGCTTCCATCGCGGTATCTAAAGATTCTTCTGGCTTTTGCATTGTCTGGCTTGGTTCACGTCCCAAGCGACATGGGCAGCGCAGTCTCTGCAAAGGACAGCGGAGCGATCCAGTTCTTCAGCACGCAATTGATCGGGTTGATGCTGGAGGATGTGTTTGGTGATTTGTTTCTTCCTCTCTGGAAGTACAAGTTTACTCGGATACTGGCGAGACTTGCTGGTTACTTTTGGGTTATTTCTTTTCTTGCTTGGTCTGGGCCAGTTCGGTGGTTTCCAGTCATTCTACAGCAGCGCCCGGAGACGGAATTGATAAGGCTCAGTGCTTTCAAGCCGATGGCTAAAGTCATGAGCTGTTGGTAAGATTACTTTAGTAGAATGTATGAATGAGTTGAGAAAGCCTTAGAAACATCACTTTATTGTGAAATTGATGGTTAAGAGCTTGAGATTGAGCTGTGAAATGAATAGCATCCAGTCAAGTGCTACACTTCGTCCTAAACCAACCACTGACCATCGTCTTGAATGATCTTTGAGCGTCTCAAATAGTAAGATTGTCACTTGAGAGAGCATAAATACCCTCGAAGCATAGATAATACAATCAGCCTCATGCGGTCTGCGAGTTTATTGCAGCACCTACTGAGGGCATTGGTGCTGAAACAAGCGAAAATTAGTGCTTTCAGTGGCGTGTCGGCTCTAAATTTAGTGCTAACCCACTCACTGTAAACCGTGTACTTAACATTTCTCGTTCTTACTCCAACCTTTTATCTCATTATCATCACCACTTTCAGGCAACATGATATCACCTCTTTACGCCATCGGCGGACTGTTACTGGCATATATTGGCCTGAGTACACTGCAGCTACTCTACAACTACAAGAAAGCCAAATCTATTGGGCTTCCCGTTCTCATCACGCCAATTGATCCATCCGTACGCTTAGCTTCCCTCTCAAATGCACTGCAGCTAATGCCTTTAGAATGTCCCATATTTGCTTTGCAGCAGCTTCTTGGAGCCTCTCTTAAGAAAGATTCTGCCTTTTGGACTTGGAAACTTTGTTGAATACAACAGCCGGGATTGGAATTATGAACAGATTCATGATCTTCAAGAACGAATTGGCGACACGTTCATCATTGTCAGCCCGAAGCAGATCCGCGTGTTCACAGGTAACGCAAAGGCTAGTGACGACCTCTGTCGCCGTCGCAGAGATTTTGTTAAAGCCGTGGCTCTCTACAAACCACTAGAGATCTTTGGTCGCAATGTCGTAACGACTGAAGGAGATGATTGGGTGAGACATCGACGGATCACAACGCCGCCCTTCAATGAGAGGAACAGTGCGCTTGTTTGGGACGAGTCCAAGAGGCAAGCTACCGACATGCTCAAGATGTGGGCATCAAACCCGAAAGGCGTCGTGAACCCTCAGAGCGACACCATGGTTCTCGCTCTCCATGTCCTCACTGCCGCTGGGTTCGGCAGAAGCTACACCTTCGGCAGCGGTTTGGAGAGCGCATTGGAAAACCACAGCCTCACATATCGTGATTCACTCAGTCTCATTCTGGGCAATCTGTTCACTGCTGTTTTCACAGCCACGCTCAATCTTCCCACGTGGATGCTGCCCTCTAAGTTCAAGCAGGTTCAAGATGCCGTGGTCAACTTTCGACAGTACATGGCTGAGATGGTCGCCGAAGAGCGTGAGGCCATGGATGCTGGGGCAGAAGAACAGGACAACCTCATGAGTATTCTTGTACGAGCATCTGAGAACCAGAACAAAGAGGGCAAAGGGACTCGTCATTTGACAGACTCTGAGATTTATGGCAATCTTTTCAGCTATAACCTCGCTGGTCACGAAACAACGTCCAACACTCTTGCTTACGCGACAATCCTCCTCGCAGCGAACCCCGAATGGCAGAAATGGGCAGCAGAAGAGGTCGATCAAATCACAGCTGGAGTCGACTTGAAGGACCTTGACTACGAAACATATTATCCTCAATTGAAGCGCGTTCTCGCGATCATGGTACGTCAGCCACCAGGCCAATTGATCACCACTAACATAACCAGCACGAAACACTCCGATTATTCGGCGCAGCAAGGGCAGTTCCTAAAACAACACTCGTAGACCAAACTCTCAAAGTCAACGGCACATCATACACAATCCCCAAAAACACATTCGTCGGCGTCAACCTGGCAGGCCTGCACACGTCCTCCGCCTCATGGGGCGACAACGCGCTCCAATGGCTCCCCAGCCGCTGGATCACCACCGACGAAACAGGCGAAAAGCTCGCTCCCACGCCCACGGGCGCGTTCCTCCCCTGGGCCGCAGGCCCGCGAGTCTGCCCCGGCAAGAAATTCTCACAGGTAGAATTCGTGGCCGTCATGGCGTGTCTCCTCAAGGAATACACCGTGGAGCCTGATGCAGAAGGTGACCTCAAGGAGGCGGCGTCAAGGGCCCTCATGGAAGAGGCGAAGCAGTCTAGTTTCAATTTCCTGCTCAAGGTGAAGCATCCTGAGAAGATCAAGCTGCGGTGTGTGCGCAGAGTCTAGTGTAGCGGATCTCACAGATACGTTAGTGGGTGTTGTTAGGTCGTACGTAGGGCTACAGGGCTCGAGTGGAGGTTACATCAATCCTACACGTTCCAGAATGAATCCTTTCATTTAGGCAGAGTGCACAGACTTTTTGTCTCCGCAAGGTCCCGGGTCTAAAACGGGATCCGCAAGCCACGATGATCCTTGGTGTTGGCCCGCTATCTCGCTGCTACGTGTCACGCAAAGCATAATTTTATCACAAACAGATTCAGAATCTTAATAGATTGACCCACTACGTAAAAAGGTTGTCTTAGGCTTCTACCTTTACAGCATAGCCCCTTCGTCAGTGGATGAATTAGGTGAGATTCTAAATCGTTTTCATCCCTTGCAGGAAACCTGCAGTCAGCATTTCTGCGGCCAAAATGCCGCTGCATCCGTTTCCATCAACTTGATTTACAAGTCCTTAGGTAATCATGAAGTTACACGCCCTGCAGGGGATGATCACCAGTAAAGACATCGTGGGGGCATGAGATAAACAAAGATCGCGTAGATCTCTATCTAACCGACTTGCCTCCTTGCATCCACATACTAGCCCATCCATTCAAAGCGCAGACCACTATCACAAGCATCCCAAAGGCTGAGCAAAGCAAAAAAGCCCCCAGAATCATTCACTAGCCGTTTCACCGATGATACCCTGCCTCAGGTAATGGTTGGCGTGTGGATAACGTCCACCGAGCTGACTGTCATGAATCCGTAAAATCCCATATCCTAGTAATTACGAACCTGTTGGTCGGTAGCCTAGCCAGTAGCTCTATTTATGGAGTTCAAAGCCATTCCTTGCATGATTTAGATAATATCCGGGCCGGTGTTTGACAGCGGATATCCACAAGTGACAATTTCTTTATCACGTTGCGAGAATGCCTTCTCTAAGAATGCCATCGAGAGTTTTGAAGGACATGTTCGATTTCGATATGATGGACGCTCCTTTCTTTAACGCTTCGGCGAGTACTATTGCCCTGGTGGCGGTATTGTTACTGCTTTCAACGCATTGTATTACTACGATTCGGTATTCGATACAGCGGTTTTGTGATCGCCGATACCAAGGAAAAGAGCCATCGACATTTCCATATGTACTACCAGGGGTTGGTTCAGCACTCAGTCTGATCAGAAATCCCCATGGATTCTTCAATTCCATTGTGTATGTTAACTCGCCCTTATTTCACTTCTCAGCTAACATTTCCCAGCCAGAAAGTCGAGAATGGTGAGCCCATTCGCATGCGTCTAGGCAATGTCCATGCGTATCTTATCCACGGCACAAGAAACGTCCAACAAGTCTTTCGATGTTCAAAAGAACTCACATTCGAGGAATTTGCTCTCCGAGTAGCTCAAAAAGTCAAACGTCTTCCTGCCAAAGATGCTGCGTTAGTAGCAAAGGATATATCGGGATCGTCACGATTGCCGTTAACCGAGACTCGTGAGGAAGATCGTATATGGAGAAAGTTCCATGAGATCTACGAGTCCCACCTCATTGGCGCTAATGCAGTATCTGCCCTTACAGAGTTGTTCATTGATACCATGATTGATGAGCTCGGTACTGCTGCCACTCAGGGGGCGATTGAGATTGGCATTGACGAGTTCATGAAGCACCATATGTTTCGAGCTTCTACCATTGCTCTCGCAGGTCGAAAGGCCTTTGACATTGATCCCAATTTCGCAGATGTGTTTTGGGACTACGATGAGGATTTCATGTCTTTACTGTACGGCATTCCCAAGTTTCTCTGTCGAAAAGGCTCCAATGCCAGGGACAAGTGCCTGGAGACCGTAAAAGGCTATCTCGATCAAGGTTGGCAAAACCTTGATTGGAGAGCTTGTCACGAACAAAACCCTGATTGGGAACCAAACTTTGGATCCAAGCTTGTTCGTGAAAGAGAAGTTGCCATGGAGAAATATGGTATTGGCCTTGATGGAAGAGCTTCTTTTCAAATGGGTCTAATCTGGAGTATAAACTCGAATGCTATTCCCATGACATCTTGGATTATCATTGAGATTCTCCGTCGACCAGAGATTTTCAAACGGATTCAAGAAGAAGTTGCTACGGTCTTCGACAATGACACCAAGCAAGTTGACATTGTGGCACTCAAGAAGCTGCCATTACTCAACTCAGTATACTTGGAATGTCTTCGTCTAAGATCATCAGTGTTTGTAGTCCGCAAACTACGAAACTCGATCGAGCTAGACGGCTATACGCTCAAAGAAGGCAATCTCGTCCTCGCACCATCATACCTTGCACACAACGCCCCAGAAGTATGGTCATCATCCGCACATCCCCCAGAAGAATTCTGGCCAGAGCGCTTCATCAAGAAAGGCAACTCTGGGATCTCAGCAGGCAATTATTTCCCCTACGGAGGCGGCGCAGCAATGTGTCCAGGGCGGAATTACGCTAAGCAGGAGATTCTGTCAGCGGTTGTTTTATTCTTTGCACACTTTGAGATCGAGCCGCTACGGTTTGTGGATCGTGAAGGGAAGACCTCGGATAGAGGGCCTGAAGTTGGAAATGAAGCGAGGGGCGTCGCAAGGGTTGATAGAGATTTACTTGTCAGATTACGGCGCGTTTAGGATACCATGAGTCAATTGCTAGGATCGCTTTTCGATGATGCTGAAATAACTCAATTCTCCATTTTGCCAAGTTTAATGACTGATAACATGAATGTGATGTCTAACCTATTGTATGAACTGCTTGATGACAGAGAAGGGGGCCAATTGGTCTCCAGGTTTGACAACTCTTGCAGCAGGATATGCCCATGACGGGGTCATCAAGTACATGTAACATATAACCCAAAAGTACCCAAACCGTCTTGACCAAATTCCCCGCACGCCCCGAAAGGCATGCTGAACTCCATCCTCGCACATAATCACCAGCGCTGTTGTGAGGAAATGATTGATAACGTTAGTCTCCTTTGCAGATATGCCAAGCGCTCTATCAGCGGGGAAATGCAAAGCCCCAGAAATAAAGAAGCACACGGTAAGTTTGCAGTAACGAGCAACAAGACCCTTTGGCACGTGAAGAATCCCATGGACAAGGAAGTCTGAAAGGGAGGTGACGTGACGTCGTAGCGTCTGATGCCAGAAATTACCCCAGAAGCGCCTAACGCTATAAGCCTCGGAGAGGCGCCCCCAGATTGGGGGTAGCATTTCGACCGGGTACAAGTTTAGGCTGAGGTACAGGAGCGAAAAAGTACTGTTGATAAGATGAATGACGCAGAAGGTGTTGAGCCAGAAGCCAAAGGTGGCAAAGAAGCGAAAGATTGCCTCTTCAGGCATGATTTGGCCGATGCGTGTCAGCAAGTGTTCACTCTGAGGAGATATCATGTTGGGATCTGGGGGTGGTTGGGCGGCAAAGACATCGAGGATGAGATAGCTGATGATGGCATTCCTTGCATGTCTTCTAAGTTCCTGGCTGCGGAACGGTACGAGAGAGGGTGTCTGGCTAGACCAGGGAGGGATTTGGGATATCTGTTTACTCGTACCAACACCACGCATGTTCCAAAGGTTGCTTACCCCAAAGGACAAGCGTTTGGTCAGCGACGGCGATGTACCCTCGAAAGACAACCTGCTCAGGCAGAGATCGTCAAACGTCTTCAAGCATTGAATCCACATTCCTGTAGACAGCAACGCCACATGTAGGCGACTGGGCAATGCATCGAGAATGGCCTGATTGAAGTACCAGGTAAGCAATGCGACAACCGCTGCAATAACAGGTCGAACAAGGTTTGCGGAGGCTGTGAAACCGAGAGCCCAGGCAGTGAGGCCTTGGGACACCAATGCAAGGCAGAATGCAACGAAAGCGGTCATGTTTGGTGAGGGAGGCAAGAAAGTTACAGCATCAATCAGCATGAACGTGGAGATATTTACAACTCAGTACCATGCTTCGAAACCGGCCCGTAGAGTAACATTGCCATTCCGTGCCGCGCGCGTGTAAAACTCAATCAACCCTGTGAAATCTCGGTCAGCGATGGTCCGAAAACAAGTGCCCATTCAGGCTTCACCGCACGGAATCCCGCACGGAAAATACTGTTTCATCTTAGATGGAGTTTGGCTTAAATCTCACCTTCACTTACAATGGCTCCAGTAACCGAAGGATCACCCACATGGCGGTATAATCCCTGTAATCGCCATTAGCGGCTCCGTCTGACGTGAGATTATACAGCAAGGGGTGGGTATATGCGACCAATCGAATTATCACTCAAACAGCGGCCGGCAGTGAGAAGCATGTACGTGGCGCAGTTGCTTTTTCTTCTATTCAACCAACTGAACTCAAGTTTCAGACGCAAACTTTGACCACGCGAAGGATCCAGCGTAATACAGACCAACAAACAAACACAGCCAGACCAATGATCCAAGACCCATAGCAGCTCGCTTAACATTTCTAAGAAAAGCAGCTTCGTTGACACGTGGAAACGGCTCGCCCTGCGGAACAGGCCTGTCCAAAAATCGCGCCAGGGGTTCCCATCCCATACTCGGTTGGTACTCGAGCAATTGCCCGGCAGGCACGATATCGTGAACCCATCGGTTATGCTTATGGTACAGTTCCTCCGAGGGAACTTGCTCCAGGCCGAATTTCTCAGAGTAGTATTTTGACCAGGCTACGATAAGGTCGCTGGAGTGAATCACACCAGGGATCCAGTAGCCTAACATGCGGTACCACTTTGAGCGGAGATCAATACCCAGGCCGTAGTAAGACGCGAGCCAGACCTGCGGGTTTTTGCGGACGGAGAGGATGACCTTAAAATGTGAGTAAGCTTCAATCAAAGGTAATTGATTCGTACCTTTGCGTTGGGGTAGATTGTCAGCATGTCATCAACAAGAGCGCTAGCAGGTGGTTCAAAGACAGCTTCGAAGCCATCATACAGCTTCTTCAACGCTTTGAGCCTCTCATTGCGATCCTGAATAGCAAGCACTCTTGCACTTTCTTTGACGCGAGAAATAGGCGCAGGAGGATCTCCGAGGTGAAAACAGGGAGTTACACCAAGAATCTCAAGACCTTTCTTGAGACTTGTTGTAGATGTGCGCGGAAGACCGGCCTGAGACGTTAGTGATTGACATTTACGGCAATGAGAAACGTACGACTATGATCTTTACGTCTGAACTTGCTGACATTGTGATGGTGGGCCGAATGTTCCTTGCAGAGCATGAGATTGGAAGAGTATCTATAGATGTTTTTGCAAACCGTGAATGTCACAGCGCCTGACGGAAGCTTACTATGGAGCAGAGCACTGGGGGGCATAATTAGACACCCCATGGTGGAGCAAGGGACGCGGTTGTGGCGTGGCCGGTTGTTTTCAGGGTGAAGCTAACCGTGGCTAAATTTAAAATAAACTAGCGATGTTTCGGCTAGGGCTGATGGTGAGGTACGTACTCATCTTAGGGTAGCGAGCTTTCTTTCTGGCTTTGCCATTGTCGTGAAGGCATTCTCAGCATCAATCGTGATGGCGGTTTATCTGTTTGTGGCCGTCTTTCTGGCGACTGTCTATTTGGCTCAGTATAGAAGTTCACCGAAGCTACCCTCAAGTCTTCCAAGACTAGAGCGCAACTCATATCTGCCTTTCAAATTGCCGTGGACATATCTTACTGACTGCCGACAGCTTTTTCTCGAAGCATATCAAACAGTATGTCTCCTCCAGGAATAATGAGCGAAACTGACAAACACAGTTCACCAAACATGGCAAAACTTGCGTGTTGCCTAGTATGGGCTTCAAAGATGAAATTCATCTAGCGCATCATCACACTCAATGGGCAGCTTCACAGCCAGACGCTGTGCTCAGCCCAATTGAAGGATTTCGCGAAATCGACAAGGGAGACTGGAATTCTGGACACGCCAATTATATCCAAGATCCGTGGCAGAGTATCGTCATCAAGAAAGAGATGGGCCGTTTTCTTGAGATATTAGCTGCTGCCGTTGATGATGAGCTTCAGTATGCTATTCCTGAGTATATTAAACCTGGGGCTGGCGATGAAGTTGATGTTTATGAGGCAATGAAATGGATAGTGGCTCAAGTTTCGAGTCGGTTCACTGTTGGCCTTCCTCTTTGTGAGTCCCCAAGCCATTTGGTAGACCTGAGCTAATTTCCAAGGCCGCGATAAGGAGTATCTGAAAGATTCGCTCGCCTTTGCAGACTTGTTCATATTAAACTCTGGGCTGCTGATTTATACCCCATCGCTTCTCAAGCCGCTGATTGGGCTTCTTGTTACTTTACCAACACGGTACCGACGATGGAAGATTCAAAAGCATATCCAGCCTCTTTATGAAGAGAGAACGAAACGGCTTTTGAATCCTGGGCTCTATGAGAAGGGCGAAGAACCAACCGACAATCTGCAGATGATGATGCGATATGCCATCAGCAAGCATGGTAAACAAGTAGCACCGTCTCAAATCTCCGATCGGCTTTGTCTTGCAAATCTTGCCTCGTTCCATCAGACTGCGGTTGCTATCAGTAATGTTTTAATCAACATCGCAGCCTCAGATGCCGAGTTCAGCACGATTGCAGTCATACGAAAGGAGATGGCAGACGTCCTTGCAGAGAGCAACGGTGTCTTTGACAAAGCATCGGTTTCCAAGATGATTCAAACAGATAGTATTCTCAGAGAGTCGATGCGAACACATGGATTTGGAAACAGAGCTATGATTCGTAAGGTTGTTGCGCTAGGTGGTCTGAAGACTCCAGATGGCCATACTCTTCCCAATGGCTCAACCATGTCAATCCTCTCGTATCCCGTTCATCAGGATCCTGATATATACGAACAACCTGAGAAGTTCTATCCTTTTAGGTTCTCAAAAGTGAGGACAGGTCCCGATGGCAAAGACGCTAACCCGACGCTGTCATTTGTATCTACCTCTTCAACCTATCTTCCCTTTGGACACGGCAAGCACGCTTGTCCAGGACGGTTTTTGGTGGATTTTGAGATGAAGATGATTTTGTACCATGTTTTGAACCGTTTTGATATTGAGCTGCTTCCTGAGCACAATGGAGTTCGGCCGGAGAGTCAGTGGATTACAGAAGCTGTTATGCCGCCTGTTGGTGTCAAGCTACGATTTAAGAAGAGAGAATACGCATAGCATACCATAGAACATGATTTAGAAATATCAAGATGCCAATTTGATCTTTTCGTTATGCGAATCTTATGCCTCCTAATTTAGTGCAGCGTCCACTGGAGATGCGCATGAAGCCACCGTAAGCCAATCATATCGTGGCAGTGCACGAAACAAGGCCCCCTGCTCGCCCCTGCGCATAGCTCAAGTGGGTAAGTCTGCACATAAAATACCCAGCTCAGTGAGATTTCCTCCTCATCCACATCATTCCTCACCATGGCACGAATTGCTGTTTTTCTGTCGTATTACCGGCCTTGGGCCCTTTGTGCCCTTGCTTTTGCAATCTACGTTCAAATCATTCGTGATAAGAATTATTCTATCCGACATGCTCCGTTTTACATGGGAAAGTATTTGCTGGCGTTCTTGAGCGTTTGGGCATTCTACCTGGTCTTTTTGTATCATCGGCTCTTTAGTCCCTTGAGGCACCTACCGCAGCCAAAGGTATGCGTTGAAAGATGAAAATGGGAATATGACTGACAGTAGCAGAGCGCGGGCTTTATAAATGGACATTGGGCAGAGTCTGTCAGTCAGCCTGCTGGACTGCCATTCAGACATTGGTCAAGGACGATTGAAAATAATGGGTTGATCAGATACAAGTAAGCAGCCCGCCCAAAACAAAGAAATGAAGCTGATCTTCAGGCATCTTTTTAATCAAGAGAGGCTCGTTGTCACCAGTCCTGAAGGTCTGAAGGAGGTTCTCGGCCAAAACAGCTATGATTATGTCAAGCCTCACCTTCTCCGTGCTATGGTCGGGAAGATCCTTGGCTATGGACTATTGCTGTCAGAGGGAGATGTACACAAGGTATGCTGGTCATCAGTCGGCGCGAAAACCAAAGCTGAAGCCTTCAGATGCAAAGGAAGAACTTGATGCCGGCATTCAGCTTCCGTCATATCAAGGAACTATATCCCGTCTTTTGGAGCAAAGCACAAGAGCTAGTCCACGGGATCGAAAAGGAGCTCAAAGAAGAGTCAACTTCAGAGATCGACATTGTAGACTGGGCAAGTCGAGCCTCTATGGACATTATCGGCTCCGCAGGAATGGGCCACGAGTTCAAGTCTCTCGCAGATCCCAGCATTGAAGACACGATGAAGATGTATGGATCAATGGTCAAGCAGAGCCGTGGCGCCAAGCTTTTGACCGTTCTTCAACTGGTACTTCCCTCCATTATCACGGATTACCTGCCATTTCAGAGAAACATGGGCGTCTTGGCTGCTTCGAAAGCAGCGAGGGAAACCTCTCAGAGACTAATAAACGCGAAGAAGGTACAGATGGCAGCTAAGGAGAAACTATCACCTGATATCATCTCTACGGCGCTTGAGTCTGGTCATTTCACCGATGAAGGACTCGTCGATACGATGATGACCTTTTTGGCTGCTGGGCACGAGACCAGTGCTGCAGCGCTCACCTGGACAATCTTTCTTCTGGCAAAGAACCATGATATCCAGAATCGCCTTAGAGAGGAGATTCAACAGAATGTTGATGGACTTACTGACGATGTTGACGCTAAGAAGCTCGATGGCCTCTCTTATCTCCATGCAGTCTGCCAAGAATCACTGAGGCTCTACGCACCAATCCCCTTCACCGTCCGCGATGCTCTCAAGGACACTCAAATCCTCGGAACATTCATCCCCAAAGGAACAATGGTCATCCTCTGTCCATGGGCCATCAACAGAGCCCACGAACTCTGGGGCCCTGATGCAGACGACTTCAACCCTGAGCGATGGATGGCACCTGGCCAAGCCAACTCAGGCGGTTCAAAGAACAACTACGCATTCCTGACGTTTCTACACGGTCCTCGAGGATGCATTGGTCAGAAGTTTTCACTGGCTGAGCTCATGGCTCTTACATGCGCGTTGGTAGGGAGATACAAGTTTGACATAGATAAGGACTACGAGGTACGGGATATCACGGATGGAATCGTGGCGAAGCCGAGCAAGGGACTGAAAGTCACTGTGGAGGAAGTGCAGGGCTGGTGAGCATAGATCACATAGCAAAGTATAATTATCACATTGACCTGCATAGCCTAGGGAAGGCATAAACTCAGGACCTCCATTCTAAGTGACAAAAAGACTTGGGCAAACCAGCAGAAGCTGAGGATGCTCTTTGATGAATTTATTTTGGCATCCTGTATCCACGTCCGAAGCTTTCTTGCTCCCTGAGGCACAGCCAAGTCTGCATAACGAGAATTGTCTCATAAGCCGGCGTTTGTCGGCGCCCAGGTTCCCAGTGACATTAACCAGCAAAGGGGTCAGCATGAGTAACGACATGTCACAAAGCTAATCTGTGCCACTTTTTACGTGGTCATAGCAAGGATGGCTGTCCCCATACTTATTCCCACACCGTAAGATCTAACGTCGCACCCTATCCCTGTCAGCTCCGATAACAGGCCCCATGCTTGTATCTAAGCGGGTAAAACACGACTCGGTGTTGGCTCAGCAAATGACTCGGAAAATAGCAGAAGCTCTGAGGGACTTGTTGGTCTTGGGGAGTGTTGCAGATCTGTCTCCGCAGCGCCCTTCATTCTGGCCGACTCTGGGGTTCGAGTTTTCGCTCTTCTTCAAGAATCCAGCTTTCTCGTATTCTTCACTCTTCATCCAAGCAATCATGTCAATAGCAGACGGTTCCTACGCTCGAGGCGATCTTTTGAACGGTTGTAAGGACCTTATTCCAGGCCTTCAGAATGCCTACGGTTTTGTTCCCAGCCTAGCAGCTGGAATCGTCTTTTGTCTTATCTTTGCCGCTACGGGGATTTATCACATCGTTCGATCGTTCCAGAAGCGAAAAGCTACTTCGTACCTACTAGCTATTTCTTCGTATATCGAACTCATCGGCTGGATTGGCCGAACGTGGTCGTCGAAATGCGCATACAACAAGATTGCTTTCCTCCTTCAGATCACCACCCTCGTCGTCGCTCCCATCTTTGTCGCTGCCGCAATCTACGTCACGCTGGGTTACCTCATCAAAGCGGTCGGACCTCAATACTCTGTCATCAGGCCCAAGCTTTACCTCTGGATCTTCCTCGTCGTTGATGTCCTGGCTCTTCTGATCCAGGCCGGCGGTGGCGGTCTTGCTTCGGGGGCAGCCAACAAAGGCAAAGACACCAAGCCGGGCGCCAACCTTATGGTCGCTGGTATCATCTTCCAACTCGTCAGCATGACTGGCTTTTGTATTCTTTTTGCAATCTTTGTTTTGAGAACACGAGGTCTTGAGCTCGCCAAAGGCCAGCGCTTCGTCATCTACGCCACCATCATATCCGTTGTGTTTGTCTACATCCGATGCATCTACCGAACGGTCGAGCTCCTTGAAGGTTGGGATGGAAAGTTGATGAAGACTGAGGGATACTTTATTGGTCTTGATGGTGTTTGTATCGCAGTTGCTATTCTGATCTTTTGCATCTTTGATCCAGCTGTGCTGCTCGATCATGACAAGCAGCCTGAGCTTTCTTTCAACGAGCTTAACACCGTTTCTACAAAGTAATGCCTTTATGGAGTCGGGATTACTGATTGGCGTCATCATATGACGAATGACCAGCTAAACAGCACAGTGCATCCTGTTGCTGCAAATTTTAGTTCATATTAAATGGATCTTGCTTATCGCCTTATTTAAATTGTCCAGTACTTTAGCATTGTCTCATAATTCATTTCATGCTGATCAATAGTATGCAATCACGTACTTTCATGTGAGGATACTGTTTGGTATTGTCATAATGCTAGTGGCTGATCGTATATGAAGAACCCACCGAGTTCTAGTTCTATTCCACATACTTACTACTTTTGAACCACAACCTAGAGAAGAGCCTTTCATTCAATCCGTCAGATCAATACCATTATCTTCTCCTTCCTTATTAATATCAAGTGATTGCTCATTGCTGTTCTCAGCATAAGACACTGGATTGTAGTCCGGATGATCTAGGACCCGAGTGAGGGGCGAATACTGTGAAAAGTCCAACCAATCCGTCGTCGAATGTTCCTCATGTTGAGGCTGAGAAATACCGGGGTTCTGCTGCCTTATCGATCTTGTCCGTGTGCTAAGATTCTCCGCTGGTATTATATTAGGCTGAGGCGAATCAAGTGAGATGCCGAATTCATTCCTCGTCGGATGTTCCTGAGGTTGAGGCTGGGTAGTATCGAGACTCTGCTGTCTTGTCGAGCTTGCCGGCGTGCTAGGATCCTCCGCAGGCGTCATGTCAGGTTGAGACGAGTCACAGAGCAGCTGTGGGCTAGAACTATATGGTGGCTGCTGATAAGATGAAGTTTGAGTATAATTATTAGGGGTTGGCTCGGCGTGAGACTGTTGCGGTTGTTGCAGATCTTGACTTTGGCTATGCAGGTAAGTAAACGCTGAAATAACTCTATTGGGCGGGATTTCTTACTGATTGCTCTGTGCAGCCTGCAGATGAGACGACTGAGGTAGAGCTTGCTGGGGACTCACGAGGTATTGCCACTGAGCTTGAATTCCGTTATAAGGGAGCTGTAGATAGGGATTTGGCGGTATTATTGGCCAGGGCTTAGCGGTATACTGTTGCGAGGGTTGAGTTCCGTCCTCCTGGGGCGCATCATTACTCATGCTGTTATAGGTTGCGTATATGGTGTCAAGTATAAGAGTTTGATAGCCGGTGTCCAGGGGTGTAGTTCGAGCCTTTGCAGTAAGATAAGGAACAGCGATCTCCAAAAATTGTGTCCTTGGCCTTTCCATATCAGGGTATAAGAAGTGCTACAGTTTATACCATGCTGCCTCGGGCTTTCGACCTATGGTGGAGTCTAGATATTGTTGCAGCTCTGAATCAAGCAGGATGCCTGACTCTCCCGGGCTAGTTGTGGCGCATTTTGACAGATCATGGTGGCTATCCTGCTTGTGATCGTAGATTTCCTCACGGCAATTCGGGCAAGTCCAAGGAGTAGAGTTGGTGTAGGCCAGATGCTTCGATCTGAGATGATCCCACAGGCATGACATGCCTCTCAGAGGTTTGTCACTGCATAGGTAGAACTGGATGCTATTGTATTTGTGAAAAGGGCATTCCAAGAAGCTCTGGGGGTTTGCAGTACGAGGAACCTGGGCTCGTTCAAAGGCGCCATGGGAGCGTTAAGAAGGCGTAATAGGTCTTTGGTGTGAGTTCTGAAGCAATGATGATGAAAAAGAAGAAATGCCGAAAGAGAGAGAATGTGTACTTAGGTACCTTGCGGTTCCTTCGGGTACCAAAAGCTAGGACAGTTCTTTCCTGAACATCGGTGAGTTACGAAGGAAAGATCAAGTTTTAGGATGTTCACGCACGCCTAAGGAAGGAACTGAACGTCCGCAGCCTTAAGTGTGACAAGAAATGGCCGGTCTAGCCTAACTTTATAAGTTTCATCAAAGATTTATGAAACAACTATTTTGAAATATTAGCAACGTTTAGGCTACTGACAAAGGAGGCTGCGGGGAGAGACCTGGCGTTTTCACGGGCCGCGCCGCCTTGGAATGAAAGAGCTCTCCCGGTGAATATGTGATTGGCCAGTGTCAACTCGGTAGTGGTAACTATTACGCTACATGGCTCCACGGATAATGAGACCATTGATCTGCTCAACCCCTAAGATATCACAAGCAATCCCCGCTCCTGAGAATCATGAGGCTGTTTGGCCGATTCTTAAGATTATCGTTGGTGGTTGAGGGCTTGGCTAGCAATATTTCACATATGCTGGCTAATTTATAGTGCAATTGGTCAGGGTTTGGTGAAAACTCTTCTCGGTGAATCTGCATCCTTGCTCTGTGATATCAGAGCACCATGCTAGCGTATGCTGCCGACAACAGAGGCATGGAAGATTTGAAAGAAAACGAACACATGATAGAGGTCCAATATAGATGTCTCCCAGTTTTGAAGTATACATCATAAGAGTCCGATATGTCCTTCAGGTTTGCAGACTCCTGTCTCCAGAGCTGTTCGCTCCTTTTATTTGGTCCCTTTCTCCCATTACTAGGCTTCCTCTCAAGCCGTTCATTCCTTGATCAACCAGCCTTAGTACATTAATTTAAACAGAATACTCTTCTTCATTCTTTTATCATTGAGATGCGGTGTATTTCCTGGGCTCACCTCTCTGGTGCGTTGCTCTTAGGAGCTGGCATCGTCAAGGCTGAGTTTGCGATGCTCAGTGCCGATGACTCGCTATGCCCTATACCATGCGAGGGGACCATTCCAGGTGATTGGACTGTCTACCACTCGGTCGACAGCCTGTTTCATTGTCAAGAGCCTATGATGTTCGATTTCTCTGTTATGAATCCCTTGGATGACCCGGAAACCATCGTTCAAATTAGAGCTTGCACTGCTACCAAAGCTGTCAAACCATGCACTAAGCATGTTCGCGATGCGCCTGCGGTAGAGGAATAGTCATTTCTAGGGCGCAGAGTGCTTGGTGGTTGCCTACCGTCGAAAAACAACATGTCTCAGTCTCGATCGGGAAAATACAAGCAAGAGCTTTGTCTCGAGATCCTAGTTCTGATCAAGGAAATATGTTGTTCAGCTAGTAAGCTTACTCCCCTCAATATAGCCCATCAAGTTTGTTCGAGTACTTTTCTGACTGTTTCTAATTGGCAGCCTCAACGGAACCGTGGTCGATATCTATATCGGAGCGCTCGTCGACGTGGATAGCAGTATATCAGCACTTTCGGATGCAGCTAGCAGTAGCACCGAATTGACCAAAGCTTCTAGGGGCATCATTCCGGTTCGTGGTGGCAATCGTATTTATGGCTACAATATAGGTCTTGTTAGTAGCGGCGATGACAATCTTGGTTTCATTCAGCATGCGGTCAAGTCTTGGGCTAAAGCCAGCTGTGCCCCGACTGCCGGTGCCAGCGGAACAAAAACCATTGGCCACCTGAATGTACCAACAAGACTTCTAGATCATCATAACTCTCATCCTAGGCGACACTACCATCCTCATCCCCACGGCGTTCCCATTCTTACTCCCACTCACATTCGCATTCCCATCTATTTAATCGAGCCACATGCAGAACAACACGTGTTGCTTCTGGCGACTCTTGCGCTAGTCTCGCTACCAAGTGCGGCACCAGTCCATCCGGATTCACTAAGAACAACAGCTACAACAAGAAGCTGTGCTCTGCGCTTATGGAGGGCCAAGTTGTCTGTTGCTCTGCTGGTTCGCTTCCTGACATCAGACCAAAGCCTAAAGCTAATGGTGAATGTGCAACATATGACGTTGATGTTCGTTACAGTCTCACCCGCCAGTGCATTTGAACCAGCTAACCTGTGGTTTGCAGAAAAATGAAAGCTGTTCATCTATCGCGGCATAAGATGGTCTCAAAGTCTCTGACCTGGACGAGTTTAACAAAGAAACATGGTGAGTATTATGCCATCAGATGGAATCCTCCTCACAGGAACGACCAAGGACTATTGCACCATCTCCAAATCGACTACGGGTAACCCAGGTATGTCCAGTCCTGGAGAAAACGGTTGCACCTCCAACTGTGACATGAAAATCGTCAACAACGAAAAGGCTCCAGACTCCTTCAAGAAGGTCGCGTATTACGAATCATGGAACCAAGACCGACCATGTATGCACGTGGACGTACGGACTATCACCTCTGCATTCATGAGCGGATGGACCCACGTGCACTTTGCCTTCGCCAACATCACTAGCGACTACAAGGTGAGTGTACAGGATACATATGGCCAATTCAAGAACTTCAAAGGCTTGAAAGGCATAAAGCGAATCATTGCCTTTGGTGGATGGTCTTTTTCTGTTGGTGTGGATACATATACTATTTTGTGCGAGGCTGTCAAACCTGCCAATCGTGAAGCCTTTGCCAATGAAGTCGTTCGTTTTGTCAAGGATCATGACCTCGACGGTGTCGACTTTGACTGGGAGTATCCGGGTGTAAGTGCCCCCACCATTCACAACCTTCCAGCCGCAGGCCCCTGATCTCCCCAACATCCTGAAGGGTAGCCCAGACGAACCTGGAAACTACCTCAAGTTTCTGCAGCTTGTCAAGAGCAAGCTCCCGTCCGACAAGTCTCTCTCGATAGCCGCACCAGCTTCCTTCTGGTACCTTAAGCAATTCCCAATTGCTGCTATATCCAGAACAGTCGATTACATCGTATACATGACATATGACCTCCATGGTATGAATCAGAATTTGTATGACCTTCACCCGGGCTTATAATGTGTCAGGATAATGGGATTACGAAAGTCTCTGGGCTAGTGATGAATGCCCCAAAGGCAGCTGCCTCAGATCCCATGGCAAGTCGCCGTCCTAGGTATCACCGAATTGTACAGCTAACAGTGTGCCAGTAAATCTCACGGAAACCAAGAGCTCTCTGGCCATGGTTACCAAAGCCGGTGTGGAGGCTCGGAAGCTCGTGGTCGGTGTCTCTAGCTACGGTCGGTCGTTCAAGATGAGTAGCGCTAGATGCAAAGGTCCAATGTGCACATTCACTGGGCCGGAGTCAGGTGCTGCCAAAGGTAAATGCACTGACACCGCTGGCTACATCGGACTGGGCAATTGATCTTCAAGAAGAGTGGGCTGATACTCACAACGTCGATAGCAATACCGACGATGATGAGGAAGATTTGGAGGTCATTGAATCGTGCGACAAAGAGTACAACTCAATCGACGCTATTCTCTCGTCCACCCCGGTCACTGTGTTGCCCCGTAAATTCTAGGCAGCCTGTCCAAAGATCTGTCTGTGGCCGTAAAGGACTATGACGATAAGGTAAGCCGTATGGAGAAGCCGCAAGTTCATGACCCGCTAATTCTGTCACAGTTCAAGTGGTATGTCGATTGGGTCAAGGAGGGCATTGACGCGGCCTTAGACGCATTCATGAAGGTCAAATCTGGTGAAGGCAATAAGTATATAGATTGTGAGTGGACAGCACCCAACAGCAATGGTTCCGGTCTTTGCACTAACGTTGAGCTGCGTGTACCAGTGAATACTCCAAAGGCTGCCAACAGGCGATTTATCACGTACAAGATGCGCGACGAGGAGTGGTTCTACGAGGCACTTCTAGCAAGTCACGAGATCGAGAAGGATTGGGTCGAGTGGAAAGACAATGCAGATCACGACATTTGTATCTGTCCCAACGGTCCACACGCCCGCTATGTTGATGAGAAAGAGCCCAACAGGTTTGCTGCTGGTCCGATCTGCCCTTGCGAGGCTCACGCAGGTTTCACCATGCACAAGAACTACCCACGCCGCATCCAAGATACTAGCAAGATCGTCGTTCTGAACCCCAAGGCTATCATCGAGGAGGCTATTCCGAAGACTGATGACCTTACGGAGCTTCTCTATGAAACATACATGGATTCTTTAAACGAGGATCTCGATGCTTCTGGCGCTGATGCGGTCACAGCCTTCAGCATGCCTGTCTTCATGCTTGAAGACGCCATCAAGTCCATCAAGTCAGTCAAGGAGATTGGCGAGAAGCAGAAGGAGACGAAGACACGCGAACTGGTTCTTAGTATCCTCAGCATCGTTTTCGCAGTCATTCCTTTCGCCGGAACGGCAGCATCAGCTCTGGGTGGCGCCGCGATGATTGCGCGGGCAGGGCTCATTATTGGGGAGGCAGGGAGCGCTGCACTTAGCATTGTCGACATTGTTGATGATCCAGCGTCGGCCCCATTCGCAGTCCTCGGCTTGCTCATTGGATCCAAGGGCGTGAAGGTCAAGGGTCTAGAAAGGCCTTCAAAGACGCAGCCGACGCTCGACGGGCCCTGAAGGGTGACAAGCTTGAGGCCTTTTCTCCAGAGTTCAGGCGCAAGGATGCGATTGTCCAGGATCTTGTCAAGAAGAGCAAGTCATGTTCTGTAAAATTAGAGATTTGGTGTAGCATTGGGTGTTTCGTTCTGGAGGAGTGTTGGGTTTTGTGGTTATGTTGGAATATTGTTAGGTTCGGTAGACTGGTTCGCCTTGTAGTTGCCGCTCAACAATGGGCGCATCTGGTAAATCAGTCGATAAGAGTGATTCTGCCATCTTTTACCGCCAATTTTGAAGTTAGAAATGCGAGAGAGTCGACTGTACTGTTTATTTCTATCCTTTAAATAATTTTCCTTGTCTTACTCGCCCGCCATGCTCATTGAGGAACTGGAGACGTTGCGAGAGAGCATTCTCTCTCTAGAGCTGGATCAACTGCGAGCCGCCATACGTGGACAAGAGGTTCCCGATGATTTCCCGCATGAGTTGGTTTACAAGTGCCTGGTTGCGGGCATTCGGTATCACGATGGCTTCGCTATCGAACTCCGTGGCAAATCGCTACACCAATCCTTGGAACGAGCCTTCAACGCTAGAGATATCATTAGTAACCGAATACCCAAGATGGAGAAGCCAGAAGACATCCCATACTGCTTCTGGCATCCTGGTGTCCCCAGTCAAGGAACTTTGCGACAGCTCTTGAAGAATTATCCTACACTCTTCATGCGCTACAAAGTTGGACGAGCGTGTGCTGCTGGTGGATACGAGGAGCTTTACAAAGAACTAGATGATCTTCTTCCTGATGTCGCCATTGCAGAGGAAGCCCGCGATAATTTACCTGTCTCCAAAGGTATTTGCGATATGGTAATGGGTACACTAAACCTCTACCGTGTCATGGACGATTAAAATCTTTGTCTGTTTGACGAGCCCCAAGTCGGAGCCTTTCTGAACGGCGATACCTGTGTTCGGTCAACATTGGAAAAGAGGCAGCCAGTACACCACGAAATCTTCCCTCCTCCGTTTGACATCACTGAAGATTGGTGCTTGGCTGCTGATGGGAAACGGCTGGAAGAAAGGCCTATTCCAAGCGACATCTTGAGTCTCCTCTACGCTCCCTTGCCACCACATTTACCCTCAGTTGAAAAAGACATCCTCATTCCCATGGCGGCCTTTACTGGAAACATTGACCGTTACGTCCGACTAAGAAGACCTCATCCTCTCAATGGCGAGATGCAGTGCATAGTGCGTGGTATCTACCACAACACCTTTTTCGCCAAGTGGTGCTATGAACAACCAGAGCTAGCCGTGCTCCAGAAGTTTGTTCATGCGCGCTTCATCATGAACGACGATCTGACGTGGCTCAACAGCGATAGGCCTTTCTCAAAAGAAGATGTGCCACGTATTATGTGGTATCCGCAAACAGCAAATCGAACAACTTATTTGGAGCTGCTGCGTTTGATCCCCGAGCTGAAGCAGCTCGTGGCTCAAGCATTAGTCGTATCTGACAGCCCGTCAGACGTCGCGCGACTTGAGCCTGAAATCACGTCAGAAATCTACGCGGAAATAATGAGTGGAGTTCGTTCAGATGCATTCCAGGAGTTCCTCCATCAGCGGCAGTCGAACGAAGAAGAAGAGGAACTGGCTGAGTGGATGGAGCTTCCGCACGATATCCACGACGTTGCTCTTTATGATCATTTGGCATCAAAGGAAATTAAATCATGGTTTGCTAAAGCCCTCAAGGAACTCACGTTGGATGATGTTGGTGTTGAGAACAGAGAAGTGTACGAGCCCGATACGAGAGACGCTAGGGATTTGATACGCTACATGTCTGCGTTCCTCAAAAAACCGAGGGATCATTATCGAGAAGCAAGGGAAGCGAGGTGAGAATTGTAACTGAAGGGACTAAGAAGGAATTGGAGTCAGAGACTACCTAGAAAACCTCTCTGGGCCTATCAAAGTAGCCATCAGACCTTACGTCCAGCGTTACCCATCCCGAAGGAGCATCTACAGTTAGAGAGACCGAATATGAGATTTCAAGCTTTCACTCTGGATTTTGAAGCGATTGCCAGATAGTTCTGTGTCACTAGCTGTAGGTCTTGGCACCTATGGTGATCATTGCAAAGTTGAAGCCTATCTTGAGTTTTGCACCCCAAACCTAAACGGCCCTATGATATTTGAAGATTTGCAAGATATATATCTGTCGACGAGATAGGGCAGCCAAATCTGGGTATTCAAAAGAGCAGAGGCCATGAAAGGAGGACTACGGTGGTACATAGGTCAACATGAGTTATAGCGTCATGTCGAAGCACAATGAGCTCCAAGCTTCTTCTTACTCTCAACCACATATTTACACTTGAGAGTTGTCAGCCTTGTTTAATTCTTTCACTCTTTGATTGGTAATACGTAAGGGCCACCGAATTTAACAGCTAAGGTATAGCCAACGTCGTGGAGGCGGTGCTGATAGAGGCTGTGGAGTCCAGGTACTGCATTTGCACAAGTTTAACTAATGAATAAATATTCCCGCCCTGGGAAGGTACCTACGACCGATGGGCTGAATGAGACCAAGCGGGCAAAGCCATCTGTCCGCGGCTTATTGGTTGCATGTTACCCGTGGCACATTGCTATGATTGGCGAGGCAGAAAAACTGGCAAAATATCTTCATTTGTGTGAGAGTTTCTTTTCACCTGTTTTCCCATTTCGAATTTCAATATCCTCTTGCATCAGTCTATAGTCCGTTATCAATATTAGCAAAGATGGCAACCCTCCCGAGGCTGCTTCGCCATGTAACGCCAGATTATCATAGCCCCGTCAATTCCAATAGAATCCTGATACACGCACATGCATGCATGCATGCTACCCCTCACGACTCTATATAAAAGAGTAATTGCTTGATTCCGGGTACTTTTTTAATAAAGAGGGTCTGCTCCTACTTCTTCTTATCTGTCTCACAATCTCCATCTTATACCCAAATCTCACTTAGTTCACACAATGACTAATTCACAACAACAAGTATTGCCATCACTAGCACAAGTCAACACCAAATTCTGTTATTCTCCTCTCACATATAATAATGAGGAAATAAGACTACTTGAGCTTACCAGCCCCGTCTCAATGCATTCTCGACCAATATGCAAGCTCCACACAGTACCTATCCATAAGGCTCCACGATATAAAGCTCTTTCGTACTGCTGGGGTCTCAACCAAAGCAAAACTTCAATCTTGTTGAATGGCAAAGAGTTCTCAGTAACCGAAAATCTACTGGAGGCTCTAGAAACCCTCCAAAAGGAACCAGGCTTTTACTGGGTTGATGCGATCTGCATTAACCAAGCTGATCTTCAAGAGAGAGGCTTGCAGGTCAACCGTATGAAAACCATATTCAGCACAGCTGAGCAGGTTGTAGTCTGGCTAGGCGGAAATGTCCAACTCGCTTTCCTTTATCCAACAACAGCTGAGATCACTCAGCCAGATGAGGGACGCTCCAGCTTTTTTGGCAATGCATATTGGCGAAGAGTATGGGTTGTACAGGAGTTCGCTGTCTCCACGAGTGTCATCATTCTGTATCAGAACGGGCGCATCACTTGGAATGAGTTACTAGGGTTTATGGAATCACCGTCAGTGGTGGGAAGAAATGTTAACACCGCGTCACAAGACTGGGAAGGGGTCGAATGCATCACGAGACTCATTAGCCTACGTCAAGGTTTCATACGGCGTTCCCCTGTCTATCTGCTGGACCTGTTGCGGCGTAGCCGATCACTACTAGCTACAGATAAGCTCGACAAGGTATACGGGCTTCTTGGGCTCGCTCATGATGGCGACAGATTTGTTCGATATCCCCAATATGGTATTTCACCAAGAACCTTATACAAGCGGATGGCCACATCCCTGTTAGAAAAAACAGGGAACCTATACATTCTTTGCCTCAGGCACGATCTAAAGGACGATTATCTCCCATCTTGGGTTCCCCAGTGGTTTGATGTTCACGATATACGATCGCGGGATTGGATTGGCTATATGATTCGAAGAAGCACATTACCAGACGTGGGCCCGCTAGTCTACGACTTACCTCGAGTTCAGGGCAATGTTCTCAGCGTGCGAGGCAAGGTGATAGACGTCCTTACAAGTCTCACGACACCTTGCTATGCTGGTGGTTCTTCACGAGCGTCTCACGAAGTCCCAACCATCTCTGAGTCAAGGTCGAACCCCTACGGCTGTGACGACAATATTTATTTTGCGATTGTCAAATCATTGTGTTTTGGGCTGAACCTTTTTGGAAGCAGCCTGACAAACCATATCATCGACCAAAAAATGGATATCTCCAAATTGCTAAGAACTCGCCTCAGTTGTTGGATAGCCGATAACGAAGACTTTCAGGTCGGGGGAAAGGGGCTGCCCTCCTGGACCAGAGAGACGTACGGAGACATACTAAGAACAAACTCATATTTGCTTCGGGACAGCCCATTTGTCACAAACCTTTTGATTCGGTCTTTGGGGTTAAGTCCTGAAGTTGTTGCCCGTCTGACAACTCCCAGCGACGATGTATTGCGGTTTTATAAGGAGGTGGACGATGGTTTATACACTTTCTCAGCTGCGCAAATGCGTTTAACTATCACAGAACAAGGGCTTATAGGTGTTGTGATGAGTGAGGCCTCTCAGGGCGACACACTTGTTAGGTTCGAGGGATGCGAACGTTTGATTGTAGTTAGAGAGGCTATAAGGAACAACGACCGCTGGGTGGTTGTTGGAGAAGGTTGGCTGTGTACCGACCACACAAGATTCTCTGAGGATGAGTCTGAATTACGCTGGTTTGACATAGTCTAAGAAGGGATCAGTACCGCTACTGCCACTTCTCTCATCGCACATGCCCCTGAAGCCATGTTTCTCTATGTAAACTTTCATTACATGTTAAAGAAAAACTATATTAAAGGACAGGCATATCAATACCATGTTCTCAGCTCAGGCTGAGATACATCAATCTTTCAGAAGGAGGCCTGCTCCTTTATTAAGACAAACGAAGCACTTTCTCCTCCATTATAGGTGTTTTTCCGTTCAATATGCCGTCCACCATAACCCTATTTCTTCCATCCGTTCCGAAGGCGTTATCTCTGCCTTGGGTTTTGTACTCCTTGTGCTTTGGAACATCTGACTATTCTGTATCGAAGAATGTGTGTACATGTGATATTCACGACTGGGAGAATAGTAGTATGTGTAGTAATAAGCCGCTGCACAAGTGTTAGTTTCTGTCAATTGCAGGTGAAGTTGAATTGGAAACGTACCAGCTGTAGCGACAATGGCAACTGTGGGGAATGCGCGAGCAGCTCGGGCTGTCAGTTTTGGAGCAGCGGGTTGGCGGGGAAAATCGAAGCGGGGAAGCGCTGAGCCGAATGAATTGGTCGTCATGATTCTTGTGTTTATCCAATAATAATGTTTTGGATGTTCAGTGGTGACTTGAGTGGTGTTCAATTGGTTTGGTAGTTAATTGGTTTGATGAATGCTATTCCCAAGTTGCGGTTCAATCCTCTTTTATCCTCAATTGACCCGGCTGATCCCGATAATTTGGTCTTGTGCACTGAGATCATGGGCGTTCGCGAGAATGAACTCGAATGGTGCTGCTACGAAGCTATGGCCTGATCGCTGAAAGCTGCTGATTTCCATACGCTGGGTACGGGGAGACCCCAGAAGTTCGAATTCACATGATCCGAAAGTCATCTCACATTTTGGCCGAGTGTCGTCATTCTGCCCTGAGGGAGCCCCTAGTCTGAGCATGGGTCAGTGGCCTGATGGTGGATTCACCACGTTCGGAATGTTCTCAAGATCTGATTGGCGCGCAAGCTTGTTTGGACTTTGTTAGTAGAGCCTCAATCCAATATTACTCTCGTCAATATTCGAGCCAAGCGCTTGTCGGGGCATCTTTTATGTGCCTCCATCGCGTTGAGTATAGAGGGTAGGTAAACTGTAACAAATTGATGTGAAGGTTTCTATAAGTCTCATCATATGGAGGTGACGTCTAACTAACTGTCTTCTAATTCTTTAGGTGCCATCTAACGCCATGCAGCCGCAAGGTACCTTAACAATACTGTTGTTAGAGCGAACCAATATTTATAACCCATGATCAATTTGCCATAACTCCCTTAACGCTTCAATTACCCACCCTATATCACCATTAAAACCCAAGACCTCAAATATGTTCGCAACGCCAATGCCTTTTTTTTTTTTTATTCGGCTGCCCCACTCCTCGCTTCTAAACGCAGAAATCCAAGATAAGAAGTAAATATGTTCAAATGAAGAAGAATATATGATGTCGTTAAAATCTCAGAGCTTCAATTATTGAGTGCCGCGATAGTTGTTCTGGGCCCAGGCATTATTGGGAAATGGCGGATTTTGTGTCGTTGCTGATATGAGCGACTGCATAAAACTAGGGTCGAATCGCCCCGGCCTCATTGTCGTCGGCACATCAGTCGGTACAGGGTTCGGGATGTGGCTTGTAGCATAATTCAGATCTCTAATCTCATCCGCCGTACCCCAGGAGTCATTAAACATGTCGGTAAAGCGGTCATCGCCGAAATAAGTGTGAGGGTCTTGCGTAAAATCCGCTACTTGCTGAACGAAACCTTGTGGAGGAGCAGGATGGTAAGTTTCATTGACAGCTCCGGGTAATGGGTGATGTTGGATAGCGTTATGTGGCTGTACATCAACACCAATTGGAGCAACAGTTTCCGCCTCGTTATACTGGGTTGGTATCGATGTTCCCGGGTATAATGTTCTCCATATCTTCCCCCATTTGTTGTCATTGCCAGACGTCGCAGTGACATCCTCTTTGAGCTTTTCAAACTCTGCCGGTAGTAAAACACCCGTCTGTGCAATGCTTTTTGCCTGGCATCCTGTGTGGCGTTCCCATCTGACATCAGCGCCACGGCCATGGAACTCATCCCGGCATGTCGGACAGTAGAAAACGATCTTATCGGGGTCTGTCGTCCTCTCCAGGTAAGTGGAATTGTCATCCGTTGATTGGGCGGTTTGCTGTACATCCATCGTACACTGTTTCAATACGTGGCGTCTGCCGATGTGCTGAGTAACATAGCTGATGGAAGTTATGCGGAGCCCTTTGCAGTTACAGTACCGAGCTGGATGGTACTTGTAGAATGGGCATGCAAATCTTTTGCGGTCGGGGGAACTTTTGGGTAGAGGAAAACGTGGTCCATCGCGGCTAGAATCACCTTCGTCGTCCTCGTCGTCATCACTATCTGTGTCGCTCTGGGCCTCGTCGCCATCACCATCTGCGTCATTCTGGGCTTTGTCGTCGTCGGATTGTCTGTTCTCCTTGCGCGGCTTCTTGCTGTTGCTACCAGACTTGCCAGGGCTCCCTGGTGGCCTTTTCTGGCTAGAGGGGCCCCCAGCAGCAGCCCTGTGTTGATCCCCTGTAGAGATGTCTAGCTTCTGAGGGACAAGATCCAACGTCGGAAACGGGCCGATGCGCAAGGCTGGGCCCAAATCCCCCAGATGGCCACTATGCGCATTGAGAACTAATTGTCTTTATGTCAATGACAGGTTCAACGCAGCCAGAGTTGTTTTGGAAAGCTATTTACCATTTTGCTGAATTTGCAGCCTCGCTCGGGCAAGGATGTTAGCTACAGGGTAGCCTGACTTGAACAGTAGGCTCAGGGCTTTATAGGTCATATCCTGGCCAATTGACTCGCGATCATCATTTCCATTGTTTGATGTTGTATTCCATGTATGCTTTGTTTTCGCAGCCACTTTGGCATCGGTTTTATTTCGTTTGCGTCTGCAGAATTGCGAGAAGCGTTTGGTGAAACGTTTGTGTAAGCCTGGGGTGGACGGTCCGTCGCCCTCACGGTTAGACAGTCTCCAACGGTGTCGTACTGGAAATGGCGAAAACATTGTGCCGCTACTGGTCAGGTTTCAGGTACTTCTGTAACAGGGCGCCAGCGTGGTTCATCCCCTTTAAACCCTATGAGCCTGGAGATTGCAATTGAAGCTTATTGAATGTGCGAGATTAAACAAAGGTTAATTGTGTTTCATTGTACGGGTTGGTTGTATAGTTATTGGTTTTGTATAACGCGAACTATCTGCCTCATCCACCATTGCGGAGGCGTCTTTATTGCATGAACATAGCCTTGACAGGCAGACAAGCGCAGAGCCGCACCACAATTGTGTGTTGGTGTACAAAAAACCACCGACATCTTTTATTCAGCCAAATCATTAGATGAACGTACGCATCCCAACCTGTTTCATCGTACTGAAATGGGTTCCAGAAGGGTTTAAATCGAATAGCGACAACATGCGGTGTGGAATAAAGTTCGATAGATCGGATGCCAAGTTACCGAGAATAGCGGTATGCTATAGTAGCCGGGCGGCTTGGTCCCACGATCGTGGAAGCTAGGACGTCTAGCTCGAGGGTTACTGGAATTGTTACCGTTTGTTGCAGATCTTCTTCCACCGATGTGGAAGCCATCGACAGCGAATATTGTTTGAGAGGCCTCATTGTTAACAATTGATCGCTCCACGGATGTGGACGTTGCGGGGGAATTTTGGCGCTTGTGATGCAAGGTGATTCAGCCGTCCACAACCGTGGAGGCTTATCATCCAAGGCATTGGAGATAGTGATTGGCCGTAGCTTTAAGGCGCATGCATTAGACACTTCCTTGATCCGCCGAGTTCGCCCTGGCGTTTTTTGTATGAATGGCTATGTCAACGCAGGTACAGATTCGTCACGAGTTCAAAGACTCGAGAGGGTCGTTCTTTGTTAGCCTTATGTTCAGTCAATCGAAGGCTCACGACGGTGGACAGTTTCCATAGCCCATCACCATTGTGAAGATGAAAGACACATTCGTGGAATCAAAACGTTAGCTATGTTATATAATTCGAGTTCATGTTCTGATAGTTGAAACTCAATGTCCATCAAATAAATTTCTTCATCATGCCAGCCACCACACAATCATCAAAAAGGTTAACAAGTTTATCCAACTATTCCCAGAAGACTTCGTAGCTGATGTACCTTCAGAAAATCGAGTCAATTAGGCTCTCACCAAGAATATGATGGTCGCATAAAGGATTGGCTGTTAGACTCGGGCCTTGACATTCAGCGACGGCTGCTTACATGGGGTTGCAGCCAACGAGAGCCACTATCGCCAGCACCTGAAAAAAAAGACTTGGCCAAATCAGCAGACCTCAAAGCAAAATTTTGAGGCTTGACAAAGTGGGATATCTTGAATAGTGTGGGCATCTGTGCAACTGCGGCATGCGTGAAAGGATCTTAATACCACAGGGATGTAACAGTACTGAGTTTAAATGAAACATGCTGAATATGAGCTCCAATTGTGCAGTGTCTGTCTGTTGTACCTCCATGTACCAGGCGCAGTGATTACATGCCCTATCTGACGTATGCCACGCTCTAAGCTGATGGACCCCACTGTAGCTTAAATGGTATAGTTGGCTCATCGCTCCCTGTTGCCCTGCGATGTTTTTCATTTCACACCAACCCATCTTTCTTGGGCAAGCATTCATTAGATTCTCCGCCTGTGTTTATCAAACCAACTTGAGATCAGTCTCAACTGTATTTCTTCAAAGCTTGTGACTACAAAAGACACATGGACTTATAGTATTTTCACCAGAATTCGTCGTTGAGCGCTGTTCGATGCTCTAGCTGGCCAAGGAGCAAAGTGAATATCCTGACTATATAAGATAAAGAATATGTTAGTTCGATACCAACCCGATTTTCAAGAGTGCAGTGCACAGAGCTCGCATGGAAATGAACGCATCAATGTGGATGAGAGCATTATCTGTAACGAGGAGTGCGTAGATCTCGTTGATGGACTTTCAAAGGACACGGGGAAGAGCAGACAGATAAATGGAAGGCCTTCGAAACGAAATGTCGGCAAGCAGGGCCCGTCGAGTTTCAGCACACGACCACTCGAGTACCGGTCGAACAATAATACGAGGCTAAGATCTCTGGCTCCAAGTAAGCGAAACTCAACGTCGTGAAAGAATCACACCAAGATGATATTAACAAGGCAAAGTGAATCGCATGGATATCCCAAGTGAACAGGGAGCTCATCACTTTGAAAGGCAGACAATCGATCGTATATGTCCTGGTCAAGCAAGCTCTCGTCGAGCGTCGTTGCCAGATAACCTGTTCTCCTCAGCAAACATGGGCCATTCGATATCAAACCTTTCACCAGATCTCAACGGAAATGCAAGCGCTATTGCTGTGCTTCCAACAAACCCTCAACTGTACGCTGATATGGGTGGCTCAGTCCAGCACATGAAGAAGGAAATGAAACTGGATGCCCCAGTTTCGGGGCTCCAGACAAATCAAGATACGATCAACTTGATGAAAAGACCGGCCGAAGGCAGCAATGCACCCCAGAAGAAAAGCAGAAAGACCAAAAGTCACAACGATGTTGAGGAATCAGACCGTGATCATGATTATTATTCTGGCAGCGGTGAGGTTGAGAAAAAGAAAGAAGAGACATTCGCATGTCCGTTTTACAGAAAGGATCCAGTTCGCTTTCTTGAGTGCATAAATCTCAGAATGGTTACTATTTCAACCGTCAAGCAGCATCTGAAGAGACGACATGCAGCAAACTCGCATTGCCCGGTCTGCAATAAAGGCTTTCCCTCGTCAAAGGTATTCGAGGACCATGTACGGAAAGGGAGCTGTTCTCGCAGTAAAACAAATAGCTTGGATAGCATACCTCCTCATATCTTGGATGCTCTCAGGTTTCGTTCTGACAGACGTATGTCATCTATGACTCAGTGGCACGAAATCTGGGTGCTTTTGTTTGGGGAGTCGGATACTACACCCAAGCCGCTTCTGGACGGAATTGCCAAAGAGATGACAGGAATAATTCGCGATATCTGGAGTCAAGACGGCAATCAGATTGTTTCAAACTATGTCCAAACACGAGGTCTACCAGCTGGTTCAGGAGAAATGTTGTCTTTACTACTAGAGCTTCTCGACAGAGTTGAGGATCGATTTGAAAACAAGCCGCTCCTAAATGAGTCTGGCAAACAGCTTTCTGGTATCAAAAGGCCTCTGATGGAAGCCAACATAGGAGCAAGAGACGACTCACGCCAGGACTCTGCAACTCTTGCCCACTACCCCTATCGGGGGTTCAATGTGTCAGACTTTGCAAATGTCGAGACTTCAACCTTCCGATCCAGCGATCCTCTCATGTCAATTTCCGTTGCTGAAGACTCTTACGATACCCAATCAGCTGGGGTAGCGTTCGAACCAAGGGAGAACTGCTCTGAGTACGCGGCTAGTAGCTTTCCAGCGTATACAGAGCCATTGCTGTGTATGACAGTATTAAATCCTACCGATCATCCTTATGATATCTTCAGACAAGGCCCTCTATCACAAATGGCTAGGCCAGAGATCGATCAAGATTGGCCTGGGCTCTCTGATGACTATTCTCTCAGTTTCTTGGAGGAGTAAACGATCAGCTTGGTATCTATTCGAACATGGAGGAATTGCATCCGCCAATGTTTTAAGGACTTGCGGAAAGGTCGATATGCCTTTAAGAGCTATATTATTAGATATAGCCTACCATATATAAGGATGAAGTCTTAGTTATTATTTTATACCTCTGTTTGGAAGTAGCTTAACCGTTCTTATCCCGCTGGAGTTGGTAAAATTTAGATTATACTTATCACTGAACCTTGAACCCGCTGAATGCAATATTCTACTATGGCTGTCAGTGTAGAAATGGCTATATCACATCTTGTGGATCAGGTTAATGATTGAGTCATTACAAAAGCATATTATCATATTTAAATTAGGAGACTTATCTTTATTGAGGCTATATATATATTACCTTTTAAAAGCGGAAGTAAAATGAGACTTTCTAGTATATTAGCTTGACATATCTTGTTGAGATATTATAAGCTTTAACTATAAATCAATCACATCTTGTGGCAGCATACCTACTTATGTGTTGATGAAGCTTATATCCACTTACCGAGCATAAGTCCCTAAATATGGGCACTTAGAATGGCGGTATCAGGTAGCCCTCCAATGCCAGATGTTGAGGCTTCCCTAACTACCTATAGTTGAGATATCATCCATAACCTATGGGTTCATACCACTAATAGTTTATTCTTACGGCATCATTTGAGACTATCCAAAGAAAAGATTGCTCTATAGGCGTAAGCAGGTTTGGGTGAAACGTGATAAGGGCAGTACCGTGCCCTCGTTACCTGTGTCAGCTCTCTTATTTCGAGCCTTAGAAGCGAAATCTATTTCCATAGTTATGAGGAGATTGGGCATATACATGGATAGATTTCAAGGTAGAGCGGCAAACATGCCAAGTTCCCACTTTGCAAGTCCTAAAGTAACTAAAATCCCACTTAAAACATAAAGTGAACTCTTTATACAATATGGAAGGTTGAGGCCTACAATAACTGGGATGATATTCCCAAAATGTACAACAACCGCTTCCTTACCTGTCGTCATGGTATCCTTGGTCCAAGAATACCTCAAGTTGTGATACAGACCTGGCGTGTTCTATATCACAGTAAGACTCCTTTCGATACTTGCAGTACATCGTGGCCCTTGGAATATTTCGAAACCTATAAGTGCTTACTATGGTATCAGGGCATCGAGAACTCCAATATTTGCTACTTGCACAAACCTGAAAGCAATACGACGCTCAAAACACGAACTCGATTCAGATTCACGATCATTGAAGGTTCACGCAATTGTGACATTGAAAAATAAAGACCTGAACGAGCCACATACTCCAGCTACAAACACCGACATATAGAAAGGCCAGGCAAGAAAGACTATGCAAACCGAGTTTCAACAAGAACTGGTTCAGTGATCAACTCCCGAACCTAGACGACCCTCCCCCATTCTCCCATTCAGATTCATCTATCAAAAGATAGAGTATTTGAGTTGCTATCCTGTTTGATTACCCAATTCACCAGACCATCGAGTGCCTTTTGGCAGATCATATGGTAAGTTGCGCTCTTCTCATCCGCATGAATCTCCAGGCCCTTGACGAAGTCAAAGATGAATTTCTGGCCATCTACAGCCCAAAAGTCCCTTATCATAGAAACTTTCAGTCCCTCGCCCCGATCGAGGTATGGAGATCGAGGCTGCTCTGTGCTGGGCAAGACTGTTGACCAAATACGGCGCCAACGACTTGATTCTCCTAAATAGTACCGATCCCTCTTGATCAGTTTGGCTTTTTGACTTTCAGTGAGTCCATTCAGTGGCTTCTGATTGTTTCTCTTGCATGCATTCTCCAACACGTGGTTATCTCGATCAATCAACGTTTCGAAGGCTTTCTGGCACGTACTACAGTACAGAGGCTTATCGTGATGTTGAATAAGATGCTTTATCAACGTCTCAATAGAGCCCAAATCGTGTTGGATGAGACATTTCTGGTGTTTGTCGGGCGAGTGGAGATAGAACGGGCAAGCAAGATGAAAGAAGCCTCTTCTGCATGCTGGGTAGGAGATCACGACGAAGTCACCCTCGCTTTCATCCTCTTCTTCAGTCCTCGGAAGACCCGAGCGCCATTGCGATATTTTAAAGCGTTTTCGGGGAGGCAATCTGTCCTCTGGTGGCGCAGTGTATTTTATCTCATCAATCCAACGGCTGAACCTCTCTCTCAAAAGTTGCTCCATCTTCATTTGCTGCGCCGGAGATAACTGGATGCAAGAAAGTTTATTCTCTCGAGATCGCTGCTTTTCGTTTGTGCCAGTGATTTCATCGTTGCTGTTGTTTGGGAGACCATCGCTTCTTGAAAGCGATGTAGCCGAGTGACATTCAGGCCCTTTACGTTGATTTTCAGGAGGAGATAGCGACAGGCCTGATCTGGACCGTTTCACTCCACTGACTTTAGGCCGTTGGGCTAGTTGATCAGGAAATTGCCTCACTGGCGGCTTGCGAGAGCTTTGTGGTATCATAACAAATGCTTTGATTACTTCTGCACGATATACAACGAAATAGAAAGACAGTATGTTGCTTTGCCACCAAAGTCATAAGGAAATATGAGGTCTAAAAATACGTGAATGTAGGTGCTGTGGCCTCATGCAACGATAATATTCAGGAACATCATCTGTCATATGCTCCCAAGCCTGTAGCCTGATTCAAATTTGAAAAAACTGTAGTTTTCTTGTCTTGGGGGCAGCCAATGAGCTTGCACAGGGATAACACCATTTCCAGAAGCGAGAGTCACAATTAGCGTAGCCAAACCTTCAACTGCCAATTAAAAGACAGTCTATCTTGGACTCGTACACAATCGTGGAATGGCTTTTTCAGCCCAGGGCCAAACAGGTTCTTCCTCCACTTTATCTGAAATCCACAAGTTGGAGTAGAACCGACTAGACTATCGCAGGGTCAGCAGATAATGTACATGTCGCAAATAGAATGCCTGCGGTGAAACATGCGCATTGTTACATTGCAAGCCTCCAATCTGGTCTTGCCACGATTGTGGAGAGCTTGTCTGACGTTGAATTGCGCGGTTGGTGATGTACAACTGCCGACTTACTGATTCATTACAAACTCAATGCATTTATGGGCCCTACCGCAGGTATTTATCTGAAACTAACATACGTTATGTGGCTTGAAATCACATTTCATGCACAGCCCAGCTTGAAATGGATGGCAGGTATCTATTGCAGAGATATGCGATCTCCTGATGACGACTGGGCTACGAATGCCTGTATTTCGACTTATTGTGTCATCTTCGAAATCGCTTGAGCCCAACAGCAGCAGGCTAGCTTTGCTTTCCAACTACTCTGCGATGCACTGAGGGAAATTCTACAGTGATAGGTCCGGCTAGCCGCAAGACAAATCATCAAATCATCTGGCCCAGTTGAGCATCTCCATTGGCGTCCTTGGCGTGGGACACAACCCTTGAATGAGTAGTAGCATAACAAACCCAAGGACTATCTGATGGGAGAGTCAGATTTACGTTGATAATAAGTCCTTTCATCAATCTGTTGGTCCCTAAACTATACCAGGTATTAACCCCAAGAAAACCCAGAAAAGAGCCCACGCAAGTCACGATCCCGCAAGTTTCAAGCTGGTAGAGGTTTAGAACTTAAGTGTCAGATCATGAACCAAAGCAATATTCATTCTATCCTGCAAGGATCTCAGTACATGCCCAGAAACATCCTTACATCTTATCGACAGCCTCATCAGACATCCAATGAGAGCCTCCCGCACATCTAAATCCACCACCACTCTGTCTGATCCACTGAAATCCAACCGGACAAACTCCCATCTTCATCAACTTTGCCTTTCTCGCCTCAATCTTCTTCCGTTTCTCCTCCTCAGCTAGAATCCGGCGAACAAGATTCTCCCGGTCAGCGTCCTTTGCATTCTGTTGGGCTTTTTTAAGACGACGAAATTCTTCTTCATCTTTGGCTTCTTGCTCTTTGTCCTTTTGGAGTTGTTCCCAAACTTCATCGCTTACTCCAGCGTCTCGGATGCCATGGGGAACAGTGATGGCTGGGAGCTTTTCTTCTGGTTCTTCCTCTTTTTCTTCGGTAACCGTGGTGGCATTGGTCGTCATCGCAGGTGGCGTGAACATGGGCGTATCGGTGAGTGCTTTGGCGATCCCACTCGCAGCAGTAGGCTTCTTGTCTGTCATTCGGCCTCGACGCTCCGCCATCATCTCATCGATAGTGCTGCGAATCAGTTCTTCAGTAAGTGTCAGGCTTTTAGAAGATAGATCAAACTTGTGAAACATCTTCTTGGCAAGTTCCTTGACATCTCTCGCATTTGCCCAGCTATCCTGCTCCGACAGTTCCTTGAACTTGTTGGTCAGCTCTGTCAAGAATTCCCTGTCAGGACGCTCCAAACATGACAGATCCAGTGGTATCTTTCCCTTGAGCTTGGTTTTGCTAGCTTGCAATTGACTAGTCACCAGCTGAATGCAACTAGCAGGAGTGAGAGGGTCAAAGTCAATGCTCTCTGGGAACCGACTAGACATTCCTGGGTTGATGCCCAAGAGAGTGTTGATGTCTTGCACGTAGCCAGCAAGGATAATGATAAGCTTGCCGTGATATTTGGGCTTCGTCACGCAATCCACAAGCTCATCAACAGCCTCTCTGGCAAACGAACTGTCAGACGCCAGTCGATATGCTTCATCGATGAAAAGCACTCGCCCTAAAGCTTTGTCCAGGAGCTGCTGCACCTTAGGGCCTGTATGTCCAACATATTGACCGATGAGCTCAATAGCAGAGACCTCAATAACTTCAGTGCTAGCCAGGAAGCCCAAGTCATAGTATATCTGGCCCATCTTCCGTGCAGCTGTAGTCTTTCCAGTTCCAGGTGGACCTCGGAACAGGAAGTTGAAAGGGATCTCCGGGTCAATCTCCAGTTGCTTGGCCTGACGTACCCGGGTCTGGTAACCTTGAAGGATCGATATCAGATGGTCGCGCCCAACGTCGCCCTCAAACAATTTCTTCACATCGGTATCGCCTCTTTCAGCGCGATCAAAATCTTCGTCAAAGTCAATGGGCTCCAAAGTCCCATGTCTCTTGACGCGTCCAGACGACACACGCTTTTGGTGGCTGGCCATAGCTCTTCCAAGTAGAATGTCGATTTCACCCGCATTTCCAAAGTTGGGGCGGTTTCGTGCACGGCGCAGGACATCCAGTGCGACAACCTTGGCCTTGACTGTTGCCTTGAAGCCCGACTTGCCCAGTTTGAGGTCCAGAATCTTTGCCAAAGCAACATCATCAAAGTCTTCAAAGACAAAGGCAGATGAGATGGGAAAGCGTCGACTGAGACCAGGATTGACGTTCTGAAACATCTCCTCCATCTGCTCCTTGTAGCCGAGCAGTAGGACACATCGATCTTCGCCTGGAACGCTTTGAACCTCTGCAACGATGGTGTCGATAACAGCCCCCTTGTATGGATCAACGACAGAGCCATTTACGCCTCCTCCTCCATAGAGTCCGTATGCTTCGTCAATCAAAAGAACCTTTCCAGCCGTAGCAGCAAGGATACCCTTGGTCTGAGCCTCTGACTGGCCAAGAGCAGCCCCAACAAAATCAGCTGGATTCTTGGTAACGACCTCCCCATTCGAAAGAAGCCCCAGATCTTTGAGGATCTCCCCGTAAAGCTTTGCGACAGTCGTCTTTCCGGTTCCGGGTGATCCCAAGAATACCTTGTTTAGCGAGAACTGTACCAGAGGCTGCTCAGCAAGCTCTCGCTCATAGTTTGTTCTCAAGGTATCCATAAGAACACCAAGTGCATCTTTGACTTCCTGCAACCCGATCAGGGACTTCAGCTCTCGATAAGCCTTGCTATTCAGCAAAGCCTCGGAGGGTTCTGGCCCAATGATGTCTTCTTTGGTGAGGAGCAAGTCATTTGTCTTCTTGCCATCTCGGCGTTCCCTTCTGAGACGTGCTGCTTGCCGTTGCCTGATCTTCTGAAAGCAGTTTTCCACGGCGCGTGCATTCCCAAAACCATTCTTCCCGCGACCATGGCCAACCCGACGTACAGCAATCCGGCAGAACAGTCCATCGACTCCTTGCTCAACAGCCATCCAACCATTGAACTTGCGATGGATCTGTAGCTGAAGAATTTGGAGGAGTTCTTTGTCCGTATAGTCCTCAAACTTCATTTCAATGGGAAATCGGCTGGGGATGCCGGGATTGTGTGAGAAGAAAGACTCCATCTCTTTACTGTACCCTGCCAAGACGAACACAATCTTGCCCTTCAAGTTTTCAACCTCTGCCAGGAGATAGTCCAGTACGGCCTTGCCACCGGGGCTGTTGCCAGATGACAACTGGTATGCCTCATCGATGAAGACGCAGCCACCACCGTTGTTGTTGACTTCCTCAATAAGCTTTTCACAGCCAGTGACACCCATATTGGCGATTTTAGAGCCAGTTACTTCTTTGAAGCAGCTTCCTGCAACTGCGCCGACCGTCGTGAGGAATTCGGCATATATTCTGGCCACTGTCGTCTTGCCTGTTCAGAAGTTAGTCGAAGCCGATCACTGCGCAGTTGGGCCCTTTGATGTACTCACCTGTTCCTGGATTACCAAGTAGCGAGCAGCTCCATCTTTCATCTCCAAGTGAGAACCCTTGACGGATCTTGGTATCTACAGTGGACTTGATCGAGAGTATTTGATCTTTGACAGATTCCAGACCGATCATTCCCATGAGCTTATCCAAAGCAGCGTTGCGAGCACCTTCGACCTCTTTCATGCTCTTCCACTCATTGGCTGCATTGGATATGGGATCAAACTGTGGATTTGGGGCTTGAGGTGGCGGGACATTCTTTTGAGTCGCCTTCATCTTCTTCTTGTTGCTTTCAGCTTGACGGAGAGACTCAAGTTCTTCCTTCTTCTGTTTGAGCTCGTCTGCATGCTTCTTCTCTTCAGACTCGTGCTTCATAGTTCGACGACGATGGTCAATCTCATCCTCAATCTCTTGTAACTGCAAGCGATACTTGTCCTGGAGCCCCTGGTGCCTTCGTTCCAGTTCGATGTCACGTCTGATACGTCTCTCATCATCCTCCTGCCGCTGTCGTTCGAGTTCAAGGTCGCGTATGATACGCCGCTGGTTTTCTTCGTCCTCTTTGGTGCAGGTCACACAGACTTTGGTCTTACTTCCACATGGGACCTTGGTCTTATGACCTTTATCGCAAATTCTGTCGACTTTGGCAAAGCATTGGACCTTCGAGTGGTCTTGTACCCTATGGCAGCGTCGCTGGCATTTGTGTTTACCGCAGCTCAACAGGGCATTACTAGAGTGTTGAGAGATTAGTTATGTTATTACAATTGCGATGATGTCTTCCCGCAATGAGAAGGACACAAAGAGGTAGGGTACAGGATTAGACTTACCAATGCTCGGCGCATCCTCCATCGGGGCACTTCTCATCAAATTCCTCCGGTAACTTCAATAACATGGATGTCTCGGGGTGGCGCTCGCAATGGATAGGCACTCCATCGAATATGGAGTTATTCTTCTTCAGCGCATCAAAATACTGCGTCCACATTTTACCGCCCTTCTTGCTCTTCATGAATGTCTCCATGTTACCAAAAAGGATCATGCCGTTTCGGGCTCGTGATAGAAGGACAACGAGACGTCCGCGAGCGTCTAAGAATCCGATATCTCCTGATGCGTTGCTGCGTGTTAGTGAGACGATGACGATATCGCATTCTTCTCCTTGATAGTTATCTGTATTGTCAGTATTGAACTTGCGGGCCATCGGTTGACTTACCAATTGTCGAAAGACGTAGCGGCTTCTTGTTCACTTTGGCTGCCGCTTGGGTAACCAATCCAGCGCGCACCAAATCATGATTGTCGAGATCATTTAACCAGGGATCCATCTCCTTCCGAAGAGTCTCCTTCAAAAGGAACAATTGTCCCAGATATGGCGTGAGAACAACCATGTTCTCAGTCTTGTATCCATTCTGCGATAAATAGCGAACCATTCTAAGAACCATCATGGCCTCGTGAAGATTCCTCTTGCTAGCTTTGGCTGTAGGGTCCCGGCGCTCAGCGACATCGTCCATGGTATCCTCCGGTCGTTCATGGTGCACAAACGTGATGCGACTCTTCAATCCTCGGATCGCTTGACGGTCAGAAGTCGATGGCATGTCTTTTAGTTCGGGATAGGCTAGCATGCGGGGGTATTGTGAGATGTCGGGATGACTACGATGCTGCTCTTCAAGGGCTGTGAAATGGCGGCCTTGAACAACTAGTCTCTCAAACAGTGAGACGTTCAGGTCGTAGCCCTCTCCTTTCTCTTTTGTCAATACGTAATTGCCCACCTTCGGCCTGAGTTGTTTGTGGTCTCCGATGAGTATGAGTTGCTTGACTGAAGCACTCATTGCTGTAATAACATGCGCTTCGAGGATTTCTCCCGCTTCTTCGACCAGAATGACATCGGGATTGGCGGTTTCAATGATGGATTGATACATTGCCGCAGCAGTGGTTGTGCAAGCAATGATCTGTTTATCCTTCAGCACTCGTCGCCCGCGCTCGTCAAGGATACTCTTGATCTCAGTCCTCACATCACTGAAACGCTTACTCAAGTCAACGAAACGGGCGCTCTGCTCCTCACGAACCATTTGAGACCACTCGTAATGACATTGCCTTTTCACAGCCAGTGGCGCATTCCAGACGGTACGGGCTCTCAGGTCGAGAGATGCGCTGAGGTGTCCGAGACGATTTACATCACCACCGTCCAGCCAGTACTGGTAAACACTCGCCGGTTCAATTGCTTTACCATCCGAGCCAACCGTCTTGAAGCCGTCATCTTCTGGCACCTGAAAAGCTTCCCATGCGATGCTGAAATTTTCGGAAAGCTCCAGGTGTTCCAGGATATCGGCCGGATGAGCCTCTCGCGCAGCGAGCTTTCTACTGCATTCTTGAAGCTCCAAGCTGAGTCTCGTTTCTTCAACGCGAAGGGTATTGAGGATATTCCTCTCCTCCATCTTTAACCAGTACTTCTTTTGGCCGTCGTATTCTCTCAGAAGGGTAGACTTGGTGGCTTCAGTAAACTTGGAGCCTAGCCGAACCATTTGGTCTGAGCTGACGCCGATGTCCATCAGGTCCTCCATAAATTGATCAAGGGCATGATTCGTATAGCTCAGCACAAGGATACGCGATTTTGTCAATCGTAGAATGGTCAAGAGAATGAGCGCGCCCAAAAACGACTTTCCTGTACCAGGTGGACCTTGAATTAGAGCCAGGTTGCTGCTGATGCCGTGGATGAAGGACTTGAGCTGAGCACCTTGCAACTTTATCTCTTTTTTTAGTCTTAGACCTGCAGGCATCTGATAACTGTGCCCTGAAGCCAAAGCCTCCTTGAGCTGGTGAAGCAAGGCGTTCAATGTTGTCGATCTCGGACCGTCCCCAGAGGGTTGCTCAGGGTCGATCAATTGAGCTTCTAGAGGCAACTCGGCGATAGTCTTCAATCGTCTGAGGATCGGCTCGAAAGCAAAAGTAGCGGTGTCGACAATGAAAAACTTGACCTGATCCTTTAATGGACTCTGAAGGACATCTACCGCTTTCTTAAGCCCAGAACCGTCGTTGAATTTGATGCCGACGATGGGTGGTGTCTTGAGAAGGTTCGTGACATCTCTGACAAGTGACCCAAATGCGATGATGGTGCCGTTGCAGCAAAGCGCGCCAAAAGAGTCATGCTTCATAAAGTTCTTCGACTCTTCTATAAACGCCTTCTTCCCGCCTTTTGGTAATTTGTTTGGAAAACTAATGCCCTGCTGGCACGCGACGTAGAGAGTATATGGCGGGATGTGCTTGGTCTCGATGTCATGGTCGGCATTGATCCCAACCAATCTCAATTTTCCCAGAGCAACAGGACGGCGCTTACTCTCCTTCTTACTCATGGCGACTTGAAGGTCTTCTCGGAGTTCAGAAAGCATGTCCTCGCGCAGGAGACGGAAGAGCCAATCGCGGTAGCTCTGACTTCGGGTCTCCATCGGCGTGTCAAAAACCTCCCCCAGTCGCTGGAGATACGGAGGATCGGTTGAAAGAAGCTCGTCAGAGGTCGGATAAATTGATATATCACGAAAGTTGGCATGGTCGTTGTCGTGACGTCCTCCAGGAGTGACTCCGCTGGATGCAGTTTCGGGCTGGGCAAAGATCTTGATGATCTTGTCGATGCGGTATGCAATCTTCCTCACTTCGGGCGAGTCCGATCTGAGAAGAGATTTATGTTCCATCAATCCTTTGACTGCGTCCTTGTGGAGGTCAAAATTGGCTTGATCCGAGACAATTTGTAGGCACAGCCAGGCAAAAGCTTCGAGCCCGACATTGTCGAGTTGTTCACTATGGTAAGCCTCCACGGCAGCAGTCCAAAAGGTTGTTGGCTCCAGAATAGCTGTCAGCATCTGGCGAAGGAATCCACCATTGCTGAGAGCAGCGACACCCTCATCCGATAGCGTTAGGAGGAACGGCAAGGCGGTGGTGTTTATGAAGCTAAAACTCAAGTCGACGCGGACTACTCTCTCCAACGCCGCGATGCCGGCAGGGTTTGAGATCATGACCTCGACAAATTTGACAGGTGAGTTCTTGCATCTGTAGATCCCGCAAGCTTGTACAAATAACTTTGCAGAATGTGCATTCGTGATTTGCTGTTCGCCTTTGATGACGGCCCAGAATGTCTTGATGAGCTTCGCGGCTCGAGAGCCAGATGCGTCTTGTACCAGAACCATGGCAGCGATAGCGATGACACTGATACAAGATGATGACGATGATGAAGTTGTTGATGGAATTAAAGCTGATAATCTTAGAGGAATACGATATCACTGAACAAGTGAGTGAGTGAATGCAGCTTCCATTTGTACTGTGAATGAAGCTGTCTGTCTGTCTGCCTTGACTTCACCCAACCAGCATCGCCACAGCGGCCAGCAAAATGCATGGGGCCGACAAAACCTCTCGTGCAATGCGACAATGAAAAACACATTTAATTCGCTGTCAATCAGGCTCTGTGTTGTGTTGGTCGGCCTCCTACATCTCACGGCGGAGACATCGACAAGAAAGACTTGGCAATTACCTCCGGTGCAGTACAAGACCTCAGTCCCAAATGGCAGAATTACTCAGACAGGTTGAGCTTAAACTTGGTAGACCCTTTTCATAAGTTGGTGGTTTATTTTGTATTGCCTCATTCAGAGATTTCCGTGTGAGTGAATTCCTGAGAATGCCTATTCTTCACAGCCCAGTAACGGTCGCAAAATGGGCCAGCGTTGTCACAACCAACAAAGGATGGGCAAAAGTGTAAATAATGCAGATTTTAGGCAGACACTGTGACACATCCCAATTAATTGTCTGGTAGGCCTCCTGGTGTTACGCAGAAGAAGTGAATGGTATTTGAGAACATATAAGGTGTCTGTCTTCATCTTCCACCAGCTCATCAGCCTCATTCATCCAATCTTCACAAGCTTCAGTCTATCAGTCATATCTGGCATACCATTCTCGTATTTATTTTATCCATAAAACTCACTTCCATGATGCACGGACGCCGTCAAGCAAATTCGCGCGTATGGCGAGCACCCGCACCTGAGACTTCATCACCAGCACCTCCACTCGGAGAAATGATTGAGCGCATCACTCGAGACAGCCTCAAAAGCGATGGCGACCACGTGGGGATTGAGAATGTCAAATTAGTCGCATCCTACAACTGGATCAGCTCATCTTCTCCCGAGATCATCATCCCAGGTACGTGAGCCACTCCAGAAAAACAACATGCCTAATATGTACAGGTCAACCTCCAAGATGGACACCTCCCAAGGACCTAAATAAGCGCTTGCCTCCTGACTCTGGCGAGTACTATCGCGATGTCAACGCAGCAGCTTACCCCAAACATCCTCTTGAGCCTGCAATTGTCTCTGTAATGAAGATGAATCCCAACCCTATCCCCGTCAACATCGTTGCATGTGGAAGCACGATCGGAAACCTCTTGCGCTTTGCTTGGGGCGTTGATCTAGATCGTCCGTTTCGTATGCTCGTTGAGAAGGTCGGCGAAACTGTCCATCTCATTCGAAGAGAGAACTCGCCTCGGGAGAAGATTCAAGGTGTACGAGGATACGGGCATACATTCCCGGAGAAGTACACTACATGGGACTCTTCGGTCAAGCGCTCGACCTCCCATCAGCGAATCCTTTCATATCGATTTGGCGGTCTTGATCTCATGGTCCGCTTCGAAGGCGACGGGTACATTTCGTCCAGTCCTGTCGCCAAGACAGTGAAGGGGCACGCTTTTGACGAAATGGAAAGCCTCGGTATCAGTGAATCGCTATCCAACGGTACTGGCAAACTCAAAGTGTCAGATGGAGGTGAATCTATCCCTCAAAGTAGTGTCTTCGACTTGAAGACGCGATCAATCAGGGCTCGTGAAGAAGATCATCTCGGCGAACAACTTCCACGCTTGTGGATCGCTCAAGTCACGCAATTCCTCCTCGCCTACCACGAAAGCGGTCTCTTTAAAGGCTCAAACATTGAGATCAAGAATGTCGAAGCCGACATCATCGAATGGCAGGATCTCTACCAACCATCGCTCAAGCGTCTCGCTGCACTCCTGCGCCTGATTATTGGCAAGGCCCACGCGTCAAGAGACGGCAAGTTGGAGATCGTATGGTCCAACAGCGGTTCTCTCGAGATTCGCAAGCAGCTGTCGGATGCAGGTGACGTCTTGTCTGATCCTGTCAGGAAGCAATGGGAGGCTTGGTTGGGGAGTGAGGACATGAATCCGGAGGACTCGGAGCGCGAGGAAGAGTTGACGGCGGCGCAATCGGATAGTGATAGTGACAGTGGCAGTGATTATGCTGCGTGTGATCAAGAGTGCGGATATTGCGGAAAGTGTATATACTGAGGAGTGGCTGGTGGGATGAGGGTCATGATGTACCTAACGAGTACATAGCAGCAAACCACCAATATTGAAGTTGAGAGACGGACCCTTCAGTAGCCATCCTTACCGAACTACCGAGTTACAGATCATCAACTGGATAAGGGACCTTCCAGATGAGACAAGGGATGCTGACAGATGTCAATCACGGTATCCCTTGAAATCGATACGTCCATACCCTACAGATCACATCACTTGTGCCACGCAAGTGTCTCAAATGGCGCACATGTACGTTTCACCAGCGCGGATCGCAATGAATGAAGATCACAGCAAAATCAGCACTGCCTCAGGGAAAATATGGATCATCCAATACTGGCGCGCGCCAAATCGGCCACGCTCAGAATTCTGGGGAAGTCTGAGCCAGAAGAGTCTACGGCATTTTAGCGCATAAATCCCAAGGCCAAGCTTTTTCTTGGTGTCAGACGAAAAAAGCATGGGAATGAGATCGGCAAGTGGAAAGCTTTTCTATCGTCGTCGTACTCTTCAATGTAACAGACCACACAGTATCCGGTTGAAACCAATGTCTTGCGTGCTTTTTTCCCTCCTCCCGTGAAGCATTACGCAAGCTCGTTGGTGGAGAGTTGGAGGAATGGTCTGGATGTCCCCCCGTATATAGTGGAGCGGTTAAAGAATGAGGGGGGCGAGGCCCTTTTTAGGCGACACACACACAGTTCAACTATTCCCAACGAGGCTGGAGGTTGGGGTCTTCTAGAACGAGATAATGATGAATTCTAAGAATCTGGTCGATCACTTTCCTGCCCTGCGGCTCTTTTTTTTTTTTTTTTTTTTTTTGAAGCGGGGTTGAACAGGACACGCGAGGGTAACGTGAGGGTGAAAAGGTGTGAGGTTGGTGATGGGTTGGACGGGCCGACATTACTGTTAAGATCAGCAGTGGGTGGTATTGACGGACAGAGAGAGAAGGAGAAAGAGTCAAAATGGTGGTGTCGACTGTCCCAACGACGAACCTTTTGTAGTAAGGTTAGTTTATGGAGAATGGTATGCTTAAAGAAACTTTCAGAGTTTTCGTCTCTAGTTCAAAGTCGCGGTCAACTTGGGAGTCGACATGATGCATGGCATCTTGATTGACTTTGACGGGTGTTCAATGAATTATAGCGGTCTATATACTCCGTACGCAGCATTCAATAACTTATCTATCCATCCTTGTCGCTAACCCCCAGATAAAGAAACCAACGGCGTAGGTTCCATTTCGCTATCTCGTGGTGGGGATCACCAACTTGGCTTTCCCAGCCGGAGACAGTTCCCGTTGTTAGTGTAGCGGTACCGCAGGCTATTGGCGCCGTTGTCTCAGGGGCCATTGGAGACACGGGCCACCAAGACGCCAATACGTGGTTACAGATTTGATCCGTACTCGTATCAGGATCCATCTCGCTCAGGCTCGTTCCGGGTACAGACTCTTCATCACGTTGACTTTTAGCGATTGTCCTATTTTCAGAAACTCTGACTGTACAATACGTCAGCGCGATACAGTCACCGTGTCATGTCTACATGATGCTCCAGATCGAATGGACCACAGATCAATTTTCTAGCCGCGCCATGTCCGAAGCGCCCAGCCCGTTTGACCAGTCCAGTCCAGCCAAGCCAAGAGAGTTCAGTTAAGTGTCCGTAGGTTATAATCTAAAATTGCCTCGACCAAATCTTGGGGTCGATTCGCCTCAGGATTTCATTTCTCATGCCATTCTTGGCTTTCCCATCGCCTGCCCATGGCACCACGTCTCTCCTTGTCAGACGTGATCAGGATTCCACAGGCTCAATAATAACGTCACCTGTAATTGTTGTTTCAATAATTCGCTTTGTTTGCTCGGGCTCTGTTTCATAAATATGAATGCAATTCCTGAGACTTTTGGTCCCCGCTGAGTTGAGTTCACTGCCTTCTGCAGGGCGATAAGATAAGCTAAACTACTGCAGCGCACTGTAGCTTGGGACTTTTCAGGGGGCTTTCCCTTGAAGCTCGGGGCTGGGGCTCCCCAACCTCACCTCCACACCACTACAAGCACCCCTGAAGACGCTCACTCCCAACGGACTTGAGGTCGCATCACCAGAACCAGTCAAGGATTGGATTCAGTCAAGACCTTCAAGGTCGTGTCCTTTTCCATCTCACGCCCCAACTGTTCGCCACCCTAGCATCCCATCCCTCTTCTACCCCTTGTTCGTGCTCTGCAATCATTCATTACCCCGTCTCTCGCTCTCAAATACTCTTTCTTTTACTTCTACAACTTGCCTCTGTCCCTCGTTATACTTTTGCACAGTAGCGACGGCGCCAGACGACCCCGCGAACAACTATCGGACTGGATCCGACATTACGATAACGAACGAGTCAATATGCATTTTACAAAGAAGATTGACCGAGCCTTCCAATGGGCCGGTGAAAGAATGGGCGCTGAAGCCCGAACGGCTCATTCTGATGAGTTCAAGAATCTAGAGACCGAAATGGCTCTCCGACAAGACGGTTTGTTCCCCGTGGACCATTAACTTTTCGACGGCTAACGACCCCAGGTATGGAGCGCATGCAACGATCTATGAGCGGCTACGTTAAATGGTTGTCCCAACGCAATGAGCTTATGGATAACAAGGAGCGCGGCACTCCCATGTCGTCTCTTGGCCGTTCAATGGCTACCCACGGCGAGGATTTTGAGCAAGAGTCCGAGTTCGGAAACTGCCTGTTGTCCTTGGGTCGCGCCAACGAGCGCATTGCTGGCATCCAAGATTCCTACGTAGACTGCGCCAATGCTACTTGGCTGGACAACCTCGAGAGGAGTCTGGCGATGATGCGAGAGTACCAGGTATGTCAATCAGTTGCCTCGACGATATGCCCGCTAACAAGAGTAGAACGCCCGCAAGAAGCTTGAGAACCGCCGTCTTGCCTACGACGCCAGCACCAACAAGCTGCAAAAGGCCCGCCGTGACGATTTCCGCATCGAAGAAGAAGTTCGCATGAACAAGGCCAAATTTGAGGAGACCAGCGAGGATGTCCTTCGTCGTATGCAGGACATCAAGGAATCCGAGGTGGACAACATTACATCCCTGACCCAATTCCTCGACGCTGAGCTTGATTACCATGAGCGCTGCGCTGAAGAGTTGCGTCGTGTTCGTCAGAACTGGGCTGGAGCTGCGTCTTCGCCTACCAGTGCTCCCAAGATTGGCCGAAGCCGATCCAACACCGCTCGTTCTTGGCAAGAGCCTCGTCATCAGGCCGTCTACGAAGAGCCAGAGGCTGAACAAGAGCCCGCTCGCATTCCCCACCGTTCTCCCGGAAGCCGTCTTGCGCCTCCCCCTCCCCAACCCGCACGACCCCCGATTGGACGCGCCTCAACATTTGAAGGCCGCTCCTCATCTACAGCTACACCACTGGCCAATCTCAGAGTCCCAGGTGCTCCTCTTGCTCGCGTTGCTACTGACAGCGGTTCATACGGACGGCATGACGATGTATTCTCTGATGATGTTTCAACAAGCAGAAGCGGCAGTCCTGACTGGGAACACCGCACTGCCAGCCCTGCAACTAGCTATGGAAGTCTAAGCCGAAGCGCAAGCGGTTTGGCTCTTGGAAAGAAGCCACCGCCTCCCCCTCCCAACCGGGCCAAGAAGCCCCCGCCTCCTCCTCCTGCGAGAAGAGAGAACTTGGGATATTGATGGATTTTATGAGTCAATTGGTAAATTTGGTATCTGGCTGGCGTTTGGATTTGATTTGGACAATAGAGTCATCACGCGAATGCGTCTGTAATTGATTGAATTTGAGCTTGAATGTGAGGCTATTTTAATGGGGTGCGGTCCCTGACGATCATTTCGATAAGATAAGGTCACGTGACATCCAAAACAAGTGGTAGGCAGCTCCATCATGCAGCATGTCTGTTCTGCATCATCATTCACAACAACAAAATGGCGATAGAAGACGAGCGCTACAGGCAGTCGAGCCAATATCGGCTCTGGTCGTTTACGCCGGCGAACCTTCAAGAACTGCGCGCAAAAACAAACTCCCTCGCTCGAGAACAGATCGCTCCTCGACTTGCGACAGATCCTCCGCCCGATTTTCTTACCCCCGATGAAGAGATACGCCTCGTCAAGTTCTTCACCGTCGAGCTTATTCGTGCGGCTCAATTCTGCGAGCTTCCTACTGAGATTCGAGCGACGGCCGCTATCTTTCTGCGACGATTCTACGTGACCAACTCGGTCATGACCTACCCTGCGACCGATCTCCTCAAAACATCACTCTTCTTTGGATGCAAGGCCGAAGGTTTCTTCTACAAGCTAAATGCCTTTTCAGAGAAGTTTCCAAACACAACGGGCGAGCAAATTCTGGCGGGAGAGTTTCTTCTCTGTCAGGGTATCCGCTTTGCGTTTGATGTGCGACATCCGTTCAGAGCGCTCGAGGGTGCCATCCTGGAGTTGAGAAGGAGGTTACCAGACGAAGAGACGCGAATCAATAAGGCGCATGCCCGCGCGCGAGACATTCTCAAGTTCAGTCCTCTGGTGACAGATGCATATTTCCATTATGCGCCTAGTCAAATCATGATGGCGGCGCTTTCCATGGTAGATCATGGACTGCTCGACACTTTGATCCCGACTCCTGGTCAAGGCGGCAATGCTAGTCAGGAATCAGCTTTTGCAAACATGCGAGACAAGATTCTAGGAGCTGTGGACAGCTGCCGCAAGATGCTTGAAGAGGAACCTCCCGAGAGAATGACAGAGTATTGGGGGACGGTACGTTTAAAGCTTGTTGCCCGAACCAGACTAACAGGAGTAGCCCGAGATTGTCAAAGCGATGAAACCACTTCGAAAGAAACTGCAGAAATGTCGTGATCCCGATCGAGCGAACCTGGTCAATCTTCAACGAGCGAGACGAGAACAAGTTATGAACAAAGAAAAGAAGTCGGCAGCCAACGAGGACGGCACAGTATTTGGGGATGATCTCCGAGAAACAAAGAGAGTGAAACTGGAAAACGCCGATCCATTTGGACCTCCTCTCTGAGTTGTCCAGTCAATTGGTGAACAATCCTTTCACCCAACGACCAAACCAATCGGCATTTGCCAACAATTTTGCCAAACTCTGCGACAGTCTGGACTCTGAACCATGTCCGGCCATTTTTCACCGATGCATGAGCTGACCAACATCCCTTTCATCCCTCGGCGTTGCATTGGCCGATTTACAGTCCAAGGGAGCTCTTCATCACCCTATGAAACAGCTGGAATGCAACGCTAGCAGTGCCGAGGCCTTGGCAGCGTCTTCAATTGAGTGAGAATCAGTCAAAACAAAAGTCGGCTGTGCTGAAAATTGAGCTGCTGCGATACCTTAATAAATATCTATGACGATATCACGATACCCGATCGGCTGTGGAGTGTGGGGATCCGGGCTGAGGAAGCTTGCAGCCTAGTCCGAATTGACTCCAAGCCCAATGAGACTTTCCGGATATTACCAGCAAAAGAATGAAGCTATTGTCTGTGTAGGTTGTCTGTTACGCGGTTCGGTGGCCTCCAACGCCTTGAACCGATACAACAAACAGGCTTTTCTCAGGTTCAATACGAGCAGGGTTAGTTACGATAGCAAATGGAATCTCTCGCGTTGTCCAATTGAATACACGTCTCTCCCATGGTGCGACTCCAAACTGCAACTCTTGAAAACACAGCTTCCCCGGCTTTCGGCACACGGCAAGCCACGACAGAGCTTCAACCCTTGAACTCGTCTCAGACCAAGAGCCTTGGCGTGGGCTGAGTAGCACTTCACCATTCTGGCCATTGATGACGCTTGAGCTCTTGGTCTATGTCATTGACTCTGTTTTGAGTCTGGTCTCGCAAGGGCTCGTGCTGGGCGAAGTTTTACCAATTGGCCAGGATGCTGCCGCGAGAGCTAACGGGGTTCTTGTCGAGCTTGTTTCTCGAGGAGTTCTTAAGCTGTGTGTTCCCCCCCGTATTTTGGGTTTACGTTGTTTCTCCAAGATTAACTCTGTCCAGTCGATCATCAAAATGAAGCTGCAGTCTCTTGTCACCCTCGCCCTCTCGGGCTACGCTACCGCCCAGAGCCGTCCCAACCTTACTGCTGCTCTTGAGTCTGAGAACTCTACCCTCTCTGAGCTCAGCGGTATGTTATTGTATCTTGTTTGCCGGTGCAAGCTGACCATGCAGGCCTTCTCCGTGCCCAGCCCAGTCTTCTCAGAGACCTTGGCCGTCTTAGGAATGTCACCATCTTGGCCCCAAGCAACGACGCCATCAAGGACCTCCTCAATGACACCGCTGTTGCCCGCATGGTCGAGAACGATCCCAGCTCCGTCGCTGCTATCCTTCAATACCACGTTCTGAACGGTACCTACTATGCCAGCAACATCAGCGACACACCCGCTTTTGTCCCTACGCTCCTCAACAATGCGACATATGCCAATGTCACTGGTGGACAGCGTGTCGAGGCTCTGGCCATGGGCGATACTGTCAGCTTCTACAGTGGTTTCCGTCAACAATCCAATGTCACCAAGGCTGTAAGTCATCCAATTGATCAATAACAACACTCACTAACACACTCAGGACCTCAACTTCACTGGTGGTGTCATTCACATCATCAACAAGGTCCTCGCTGTCCCCAAGAACCTTTCCGACACGGCCATCGCCGCCAACCTCTCCGCCGTTGCTGGCGCTCTGACCGAGTCCAAGCTCGTCACAAACCTCACCAACGAGAAGAACATCACTGTCTTTGCTCCCAGCAACAGCGCCTTTGCCAACATTGGTTCTGTCCTCTCCAACTTGAGCGAGTCCGATCTTGAGAGCATTCTCAAGTACCACGTTGTCAACAACACTCTTGGCTACAGCTCAACCCTCAAGAACGGTTCTCTTACCACTTCTGAGGGTGAGAAGCTCAACATTGTTATCCACAACGGTACTGTCTGGGTCAACGAGGCCAAGGTCATAGTTCCTGATGTCCTCATCGCCAACGGTGTTGTACATGTCATTGATGCGTAAGTCATTCCATCCGCTTTCACAAACCCAGCTAACATCTTCAGTGTCCTCAACCCCGACAAGCCTTCTGCCACCGCCAACCCTACCGCCAGCACCCAGGAGGCCGCTTTCTCCGGCGCCAGCTCCGTCAGCGACATCCCCTTCACATCGGGTGTTCCCGAGAACACAAACACAGCTGCGGCCACTGGCCTGTCGCCTTCGACCTCCACTGAAGGCGCTGCCCAGGCCACTGCTGCCATTGCGCTCGGCGCCCTTTTCGGTGGTGCTGCCCTTGTCATGAACTTCTGAGCTTGGTCGGATTAATGGTTAATGGATATGTGAATGGTATGGATTGGATTAATGGACGATAGTAATGATGGATTGAATACATGATTTGTCTCACGGCTTGTACCTTGCAGTGATAGTTTAACTATCGATGCTCCCGAAGCCACGGCACATGCCACAAACGTGACTCCCTCAAAACTCTGTAGCTGGCCCTTCATCCCCGTAGATAGGATCTTTCCGAAACCACTCCACGTTCTTAATAGCCTTCACCTTGTCGTCCTCACCCTTCTTCCCATAGCACATATCCCAGTCACAACCCGTCGGATAGCTCCCCACCATCTCAAACCCGCCGTCCAGATCCTCCAACAACCGATGCCCCACTCCCGCAGGCACAATCACAACATCGCCCGTTTCCACCACCGGTTCAACCCTCCCCTCATTATCTTCGCCACCAAAGCATAAACGGGCTCTGCCGTGGCTTATGCAGAGGACCTCGTGGGTGGTGCTGTGGAAGTGGGTTTGGGAGTACATTGTGTAGCGCCACTGCGGTGCTACCACGTTAACTGAGGATAGGTGCGCTTCGATCTTTGATGCGGATATGGGGGGCTTGAAGGCAGCGTGGTAGTGAAGAAGGGGTTTTTGGTGGATGCTGCAATTGGGGATTAGGTTGTGAGATGGGATGAGATGCTTAGAGACGCGGAGAGATGAGAGCGGTGTTAGAGACATTGTGAGTAGTTTTAAGTATAGTGTATTGAAGATGTGAAGAACTAAGCGATTGTGGTCTTATTGAGCTTTTGATGTATGAAGTAACGATTGAACCTGACGTCATTATTTCATCTTTAGGGTAGGTCAATGAAGCAATTACCATCACATCTTCACAAGCCTATCCAGCAACTCAGATATTTTCCCACTCACTCAAGCGTAATACATTCGATTATCGATAACGGAACTCCATGATAAAATGCGATACCTACCTGGAACCCAAGCATTTGCGCTTCCCCACGATCGGGACCCACGTGGCTGCCGGGGAAGGTTCCGGTATTGATATGGCCAAGTCCGCCTTGTCCGGCTGGGCCTAAGCATCCTTGCCAATAAATAGAGGCAATATTATAATTACATCCTGACGAGGCTTCGCATTTGAGTTGATATCTCCATCTGAAATTATCTATGGATAATTTACGGACCGCTTCCAAATGGAGCGATTATACCTTCAGCCTGATTTGAAGAATGAGACGAAATCATTTCTTCAGTAAAGCGACGAGAATGACTGGCAGATTCTAGATGACTTGTTAATAGTTTTAGAACAGAACTAATCTCTATAGTAGCCCGAAAGCTACCATTGAACATAATGCTGAGAACTCATAGCGAAGAAGCAAGAAGGTTCAACGACTATATTCATCTCATTACCAACGAAAATGCCCAAGCTAGAAGAAATACGATGTCAGAAGATAGAAACAAAAAGCTTTAGAACAACCATTACATATCTCTCCCCACGAACAGAGCCCTGATGTCCGGTGTGTGCTGGCAGTCCCCCTGAACCAAGATAAGGATCGAGGCCATCGGAGAGAGGCTGGTATGGTCCTGGGCACCTGTCAAAAGACTGGACGAAAGCTATGGGAGTTCTCGACAAAGAAATCGAAATTAGCCTATATGTATTAAGCTTAACACAATGAAGAACAGTGCATAGTCTACGGGATTGGATGGAATACAGTCGATTGTGGACAGGGTGATCAGCTGGATGATAACAGACTATCCGCCCCTGGTATCAATTCGCTAGATTGACTATACGACGAATCGGAACGCAGCTGTCAAATATCCGTATGGGTTTATTAATAGTCCCTGTAAAATTCGCAAATGCCCTGGTTAATTCTTCACGATGTCAAAGTCGAGCTTGGATCCTGTTCAATGCAAGCGATATTCATCGCCTTCATGACTCGATCACTGGAACAGGTAACCTTTTCGTTGCATTGAAACGACAATGTCATGTGCTGCATTGCGTCAATCTTCAATGCAACCAAAGAGACATCCAGACTCCGTAGGTTACGAGGGGATCTGCTATCCGCGGCGATATACTTCTTACCCACCCGGACAAGTTACTTCATAAAGGAACAATCTGCGTATTTTTGAGGCCAAAGCTTTTCGGTAGATCATTGAGAGTAGCTTAAAAGGTGGAATAACAGCGAACACTTTGCGCAACATGTCAACGCCACGCGAGATGCATACCAGATCTGCTCCATTGCCACTGACAGACGCAGGGGTTTTGACCACATGGATCATCTGCAAGCAATCTAGAACACGTTGTCAAACAATCAGGGGTGAGCATTGCATCAGTCGAGGTTGCATTTCTAATGAGAGACGACGCGATAACAAGGGTATATGCAAGTAACCCATGTCGATGGAGGCCTACAAAACATTAAAGCCAACAAAACATGGGCGAAGTAACATAATTATAGTCAAATGATAAATACCAAGTGGAGAGAGCATTAATCATTGCCAAGTCAACTACCCCGTCGATGACAGAACTGTTTCTGCCAGATTCCTTAGTGACCGTTGATGTAACAGCCCTAGGATCATGACTAGCTATCAATATGTACAAGGCTAGCGGTCTGGACAGGTCTTGGCTTCTAGTTCCAATAGCTTCACCGAGGCGAGGATGGAAACGGGTCACCTCCGCAAAAGGGTACCATAGTACGAGAACCTTGTTTCTCGAGAGCGAACCCATTCTGTTCAATCGTCCGAAGCCATTAAATTACATGTGAAAATAGACCGTCAACCGGGCGCTCGGGGTAATGTTTTCTTCTTGTGATAAGCTTTTGGAAATTTCCTCGTCTTCGGTTGAATTGCCACGTTGAGCTGAAACCTGGGGTAGGATCGGACCAAGCTAACCCGAGTTTTATCAGGCTGATTTGAGTTCTGATGAAGCACGAATTTAGGAATAAAAGGGGCGTTGTTACGGAATGGTTCCGTTGCAGAATCATGCATTTGGCTGACTCGAAGTCGAGCGCCTCTGACATTTTCAACTGAGTAATATGCTGATCATTTCCATCCTCGCATTTAGAGCAAATCTTGAGATGATCTTCGTCTGCAGCCCAACCAATCCTTGGCGAGACAGGGATCGGGCCGTTGGCACATGCCAAGATGATTTGAAGTGTCAAGGATCTTTTGCTCTAGACTAACCCTTGAGACGACCTTCCAGAATTGGACCTCATCCACGACTTGAAACTCCGGTCTTTTTCTCACCACGAAAAGGAGGTTACCAAAGCCGGCAGTCCCTTGCCGATTAGTGCGGTACCTGATATTTCAGCCCAAACTAAATTACCACCCAGTGACAGTCCATGTTACGAGATACTCTAAACAAACTGAGCTTGCGCCAATTAACACACTAAAATTATTAGCCCCTACAGGGACAAACCTGTAGGCGATGTGACGCTGTATCTGGAAGAATCCGGATCATCCACGTTCTAACTTTCTTCCAAATTGACGGGACGAACGCAGTGGGGTTGCGCTGATCCCTTGAGACGATGACTGTAAGGTCAAGGTTTAAAAAGAGAACCCCTAGATCTCCCCTAAAGGAAATCTGTTAAATATCCCCTGGGGTCCGCACACGCGGGTCGTCCTCCTTGTAGAACGTTTGTCGATCAATATGAAGTGGATTGTGCCTTTTCTGGTGGCCTTTGTGCCCATGGTAGTGGCAGCGGATGCAACGAAAGAGTTGTTGACCAATCTGCCTGCTTGTGCAGTGAGTTTATTCATCAATTGGTTGGTGTTTGCTAACATTGTAGGCCCCTTGTTATGAGGATGCCATCACGAAGTCGGAGTGCAAATCGAGCGACGTGAAATGCGTATGCTCGACCCAAGTCATCATCCAAACAGCAGAGGCATGCGCCGCCCAAGCATGTCACGTCAGAGATAGTCTGAGTACGTCCACCCTCCTCTCACGCCGCCTCTCTCTAACGTGAACAGCAACGCTCAACATGACATACACCTACTGCGAAGTCCCCGTCCGAAACAAGACCCCCATCTTCATCAACGTCACAATCGTCCTCGGCGTAATATCCGGCGTCGCAACCGCCCTTCGTCTCTGGTCCAAATTCTTCTTCACCAAAACGGAACTCGGCCTCGACGACCTCTTCATAGTGCTCACGCTCTTCATCGGCATGCCCTCCACAGCCATGAACATCCACGGAACCGCCGGACACGGAGAAGGTCGCGATATCTGGACACTAGAGTTTGATGACATAACACAGTTTGGGTTTTACTTTTGGTTACTGGAGATATTCTACTTTGCCCAGGTTTCGCTGCTCAAGACGTCATTGTTGTTCTTTTACCTGAGGATCTTTCCGGGTACGGCGCAAAAGTTGCTATGGGGGACTATCATTTTCAATAGTGTTTTTGGCGTTTTGTTTATGTTTTTGGCGGCGTTTCAGTGTACGCCTGTGAGCTATTTCTGGTTGAATTGGGATGGAGAGCATAAGGGAACATGGTACGTTGACAATTGTGATTATCGGACTTGGCTAACAGCATCAGCATGAACTCAACTGCCATCGGCTGGGCCAATGCATCTATCAGTGTTGCTGTGGATGTATGGATGCTTGCAGTTCCAATGTGGTATCTGAGGAAACTCAAACTGCATTGGAAGAAGAAGATTGGTGTCGCCGCCATGTTTATCGTCGGAACTTTGTAAGTCGTCCGTCAATTTCAATGAGCCTTGCTGACTTTTCAGTGTCACCGTCGTGAGCATCATTCGTCTCCAATTTCTCGTCGATCTCGGCTCATCTCACAACCCAACATACGACCAAACCGACATCTCCATCTGGTCAACGGTTGAAATCAACGTCGGCATCATCTGCGCATCCATGCCCGCTCTTCGCGTGATCCTCGTGCGTATGTTCCCCGCTCTTGGAGGCTCATCCTACGATTCGAGCAAGTACAACAACTATGGAGAACATTACGGACGGAAATCACATATCATGAGTCGAAGTCGTGCTCGTGTGGAGTTACCTTCTCATACGGGTGATTCTATACATACACCTGAGCATGGAGGGATTGAGCTGCAGAGGACCTTCCACGTGCAGTATAGTGAGAATGATGAGCAGAGTCTTGTTAATGGGGAGAGTAAGTTTAACAAGACGCAAGTTACGACTCAGATGAGGTCTGAAAGTCCGAGCGATAGGTCTTTGTAGAACGATAGTTGATTGATACCTTTATAGCAAAACTAATGAATACATTCTTACAAACTGTAAAATATCATTCAGTCTGAATTCTTGAAGAGCTTAGAACCAAGCGCGTCATTGGGTCAATGCACGCGATCCATCAAACACACAAACATGCAACATCCTTGTTGGTTGAGCCAGAGTGATTGTGGAGGGAGACCTATCAGCCCAGCGCATTTCGACTACAGGAGCTATCGCAATTCGTAGGTCTATTAAAATGAAGAATGTCTAGAGTCACACGGACCCTGTCCGAGGAAGAATTCGAAGACTATTCCCCCAATTTACTCGAAATTTATTCAACGATGCCCTTGATTATCTCGTCTGCCGCTATACGCGCAAGCCCACCTCTGTGACTAGTTTGACGCCACTTTGCATTGTCTTGAGAAGAATATCAAATTCAACCTGATTTTGAATCTAAACGAGCTATTGTTCTTTATACAGCCAATCAACATGCATGGATCCTTGCTGCTTTCTGGTCATTTTCAGCTCATGCTTGCAACCGATCGTATCTAAAAGGAACGCTTTCACTTTTGTTCCCACCAAAGACAAATCTGAAAGTAAAGCAAAGATCGAGAAAATTTCAAAAAGTCAAAGACAACATGGGCAACTCTCTTATCAAGGGAGCGGTCATCACTATTCAGCCACTATCACAAGTTTCACCGATCGACCATGGCAGCGATGTGTTTCGGCAATTTGAAACTTGCAGAGAATCCGTAAATGGCCACCTGAATAAATATTTCGGGCATATCGGACATGAAAAGAGCCATGACGACCCTCCTGGACTTTGTGCCAGACCTCTTCAGTCCTGGGGATCAGAAGCAGATCAGGATGCCCAACTCACACAAACCAACGCTATAAAAGATCTTATCAAACTCGACGACATTCTTGAACAAATAAAAAGACAGGAGCGGCCTTATATCAAGGCTATATCTCCTATCATCATTGCATGGTATGTATCATGGCCCTGTCAGGTTCATTGCTTACAAATTCAGGATGGCAATTTGCTTCACCTTGCCATATGCCACCTCGCAAGGTGATCTATCTGTCTTTCTCAAGATTGGTGCTGTTTCAGGAACTCTCATGATCACATTTCAGCTGGTTCGCAAGTTTCTGCAGCTGGAAAAAACTACCCCTTTGCAGCACAAAGTTCGAGGACTGCTTCGAGCGTTCAAGAATGGGACAATAAGGTATAGGGATTCGGAGGAGGTCATGATTTCGTCGTTAAATTAGCTTTATTTACATACAGGGTTTCGACCGTATCATATCATGAATATCATACTTGGCCGTCGTCTCATGTGCTCAGATCTTCAGCCCTATGCCACCTGCGACCCGAGCCAGCCCCCAGGGATATAGCGGCGCAGCTTGCTTGGCAAATGTGTATATGTTCTTGGCTTCGGGTGCTTTTCAAAATTGTCAACTTCCTCTTCCGGACCAACTCGCATATGTGGCGTGTGATCGAACAATTTCCCTATCCACACAGTAAGACCTTGCGCCGTGACCCTGCATCGCGATCCCGATCGATCGGATCCACCGTCGATTAGACAATAAGTTAGAAATCTGGGGACCCGGAATGCATAGTGGGAGAGTCTCAAAATGTTATTTCAAGTCTAGCAATGAAGCCTAACCTTATTCCTCAGACTCGTTATCCTTGTCAAGTACATGATTTGCCGGGCGCTCAGGCACAAGGAAAACGGCGAAAGATGTTGAAGGGAGAGATATGCAGAACATGACAAAGGCAACGATGAGGTTTGTGAGAGATGGAACCTTGGCAGCACCAACACCAAATGCCAAGCATGATCCAAGAGATTCGAAAGATCGGACCAAGCCAACAGCGAGAGTCAGGGTCTCAACGTCCTCAAAGAAAGTTCCGATGATCCAGTACACAAACATGTAGTGCGATTCGTTCATGAATCTGATTTGTTAGCACGTGTTTTCGCATATATAGGTAGATGTGAACTTACCGAAGAAGAACTTGGACAGCGAATCCACGACCGAAGCCAGGGAGGTCCCAATCGAGAGTAACAGCAGGGTTGGCGCTACGATACTCCAGCTCCATAGCAAACTGCCAACCAAACAGAGCAGTCATGGTAACAGCCAAGAACACCCATGTGATTCTGGCAAGCTGAGGTCGGCTAAAGTACTTGAGGTCGAAGAACCAACCCCAGAAGATATTGGCACCAGTAGCAGCAATACCTGAAGTCAACGACGCCAAAGCACGAGCTCGGACGGAAAAGTAGTTGACAAGATAAATGCCGAGGTACGTACTGTTCCAGTTGAAACCGACGAGAATAGGAATCAAGAGGAAGAATTGCTTGCGCTTGATGAGAGCGCCCCATCGTCTGCATTGTTCCTTGATACTCTTGTTGGTTTGGGTGTGAGGCAGCTTGGAGCCATCAGGTCGGATGACCTTGTTGGGAGGTGAGACTAGAAGGGCGAGAGGAAGACCGAGGCATTGGAGAGCGATGAGGACCAGATAAGTGGTGTATCCAACACGACCTCTCTTTCCGGACTCAACGTTGAGTGAGAGCTGAATGGAAGAGCCAATGAGTTGACCAAGCTCACGAAGACCGAGCCAAATTCCAGCTACATAGGTTAGCATGGTAACTTCACGATCAGATCATGCCACTTACTGAACTTTCCACGATCCTTGACATCACCATATCCCAAAGCAATGGCACCCTCCGAAGCCCAAAGAGCAGAAGCACCAATACCGCAAGTGGCACCGCCAAGGAGTACAAACCACTCAACACCATATCTGTTATTGGTGTAAAGCGCTGCAGAATAAGGTGCATAGCCAAGGGTACCGATAACAAGAACCCATTTCAGCCCAATCTTATTGGCCAGGATACTGAAAATGGAACATCCGAAAACCATGATGCCAAAAGTGAGTGAGTTGGCGCCATTGACAAGGTATGGTTCCTGCTGACCACCAGCGCCGGTATCTACAATTGTCAGCGATGTAAAGTGAACAGACGGTAAACATACTGTTGAGGGCATTCCAAATTCCTGGTTGAGTAAAAGAGATCAAACCAACGATTATGACATTGAATAAAGGACTGCGATACCATCGTGTAAACCGAGATACAGGCTTAGACTGTTCAGTGACATCCTTGACATCTTTATCGCTGCCCGATTCGATCACAGCGTTGGACGACATTTTGACGGCTACGCAAACATCCAAACCAAAAACTCAATTCAAAAATAATTCCAACCCTCACCTCTTATAAATCCCTCTCATATCACCATTCTCTCAAAAGATTTTCATCAATGGAGTATCAAATGTGGATTGATACAAGGTTAGTGCACAACTCTTCCGAATCAGGCTAGAGTCGCAAGTTGCCCGACGATATAGTCAGTGGCCATTTCCACTTTTGCGACTGTCCGTTCATTTCGTGCTCGACAGGGTCGATGGCGACATGATAATCTGTGTAGTCTGTGGCTAATGCATCTGCAAGTAATATAACTTATCGATAGGATCAAATAACTATGCATAATCTTAATCATGCCTATTAGTGAACCGTTGAAGATGCATCTCCGCTTCGCGAGTCAATATCGGAAGCTTAAATACTGACCAATCATGTGTGTTTCCGACGAACTGACTCGAGCTCGAGTCGGAAACGTCTCCGCCTCTCAACTCCCCCATTCCCCCATTACCCAACTTTGTTTCTCATCACCTCATCGATTTCCCATCGTCGGTAACAGATCAACCTCCGACTTTTTTTTTGTCCTTTTGAATCATGGCGGGGCGGAACTCTGACTCTCAGAGCCAGACATCCCCGCTCGAGTCTGGTGATTCGCCGCGTCCGAGACAAGCTGCTTGTCTCGTATGTCGTCGCTCAAAGATCAAATGCGACTGGAAACCTCACCAGGAACGATGTAGGAGATGCATACAGCTTGACTGCGAGTGTGTGCGTCCTGCATATCATCCCGGACGACAAAAGGGTATTAAAAAGTAAGCTTCCCCGCATGTTGCCGATCTGATGTTGTTGTTGTCTATTCAATGCTGACTTGTCAGTAAACGAACTGGGTTGGATAAGGCGCTGTATCAGATTGACCAGGCCGTTAAACGCGCCCGATCAGCGTCGCAAAAGAATCCGGAAGATGATAGGATTCTGAACCATTTGCAGGAATTACTCAGCAATGCGAATACACCTGAACACGCGACTACTCGTGGGTACAGTGTCAGCGGTGATGGCGATGAAGATGCGTACTCGGAAGAGGAGGAGGAGCAAGACCCTGTAGCAATGCCTGATTTCATCCAGAGAACGCAACAGAGTCTTGCTATTGATGACGCAGAAAATCCGCTACAGCTTCTTGCGAGGGCATCGTATATTCAACCGTCGCCTGAGTCGCGGCATGGCAATTCTCCACAGCAGGCGCATACGGCTAGTACGCAGGGTCAAACGGAGGATGAAATTCAAGCATTCTTTGCGCCGGCGCAAGTTCATCTCGATGTTGGGCATGATGTTGATCCTGTTTCTCTGGGCCTTGTATCTGAGGAGGAAGCAGATAAGCTCTTCAACTTGTGAGTTCATCACTCCATTTTTGGCGCGTACTAACCGCGTAGTTTCCATCGGAACCTCGCGCATACACGATGGGGTCTTGATCCGAGGATATACACCGTCGAATTCACGCGTTCAAGATCAGCGTTTCTTTACACGTCTATCATGGCTGCATCTGCACTCTTCATGCCATCAGCAGCCGCTCTCTCAAAACGATTATCGAATCACGCTAGAACTCTTGCGCATAGAGTCATGGTAAATCGGTATCGATCAGTTGAAATTGTGCTTGCATTCATGGTTAATATCCCATGGATGTTTCCGGGACAGCACTCAACTGACGATGAGACATGCACTTACATCTCGATCGCCAACACAGTTGCTACGGATTTATCACTTCACAAGAGTCTAATCTCACCGGAAATGGTTGGCTCAGGGTCTGGTATTGGCCTAGCAAGAGGTGACTGTCTCGACCCAAGAGCTGCTCTCGCAATGGATGGGTTCCCTGAAATCGATCCATGGTCAGAAAAAGGACGACTATTTCTGAGAAATCGCGAACGATGCTGGCTTTCGTTGTTTGTCCTTGAGCGAGGAATGTCTCTGGCTAGAGGGCGTCCGTTTTCAGTACCGATGACAAGATCTTTGAAAGATTGCGATAATTGGCATCGTTCTGAATATGCTGATCCTCTTGATGGTCATTTGGTTTCCATGGCGGTGCTAAGAAGAGATCTGGACGCACTTTTCGCGACTGTTCGTGCTCTTTGTGATGGATCTCAGATGGCTTCCAGCGACGGGTCATTAATCGCGCAATCGTACGTATGCCACCAAGGCCAGTGACGCAGCTAACAGTTACAGAATTCAAGGGTCAATCGAACGGTTTTTTGATCAATGGTACACCGAATGGGGAGTGTCGATCGGGAAAGGACCAGGTAAGATTTATGGCCTCTCGACAAGGACCACGCTGACCATCAGATCGTCGTCTTCCTCCTTACGTCGAAATTCTCGTCACACATACCCGATTGTCTATCTACGGTGGAGTGATAAACCATCCAACAGCACCACTCGAAGTCCGCCGTTTCTTTCACACGGCTGGTCTCTCATCCGCCCTCAACGTCATGCGAGCTGCAATCCAGGGAGAGTCACAACTGCAGTCAATGCCGAACAACACAGCCATCATGATTTCATTCGCAGCCTGCTTTGCCCTTACACTAAGTTCCTACGCAACCGGTGGATCAGCCCTGGCACCAAGTGTCCGCAACCTCATCGACGAAACAGCCACAGTTCTGGAAAGGATCGGAAAAGTCACACGGCATCGTAATGGCCTTTCCATCAAGTACGGAAAATACCTCAAGCAGATCGTGAGAAGGGCAGCGACAGGAGATGGTATCTCAGACCCGAGAATGCCAATTGTTAACGAAGCACCAATTACGACTCCAACCTTTTTGGATCAGCAAGCGTTGTGGCCCGAACCGTTACAGTTCTCAGCAATGTCTGATGATCAAATCGTTCAAGCGTTGAATCAGCCAGGCAACGATTTTGAGCCTTCGTTTGGGGGATTATCATGGGAGGATATGACGAATTTCGAATGGCTTTACTGGCCTGAAGTTGGTATATAATTGCTACATAAATCAACAAACAAGTTACTTGCTCAAATCAATATCTCACTCAAATCCAGAACGCGAGTTTCTCAGCGCAGTGTTTCCTTCTCCGCTGCACTAATTCCACCGAGCCAATCTATCGAAGTAAGCTGTCGAAGCTTCTCCATAAACACAAACGTCAAGACAGTATGCGGTCTAGAAAGTCAGCTTGGTCCCAAATCAGAACGGAAAACGTACGTAAGTCTCAACCAAGCAGGAGTCCAGCCCCTCATAAGAAATCGTGGACCTTCTTCTCTAAGGCCAGTGCTCAGAACTTGGGCTAGGCCTTCTTTTCCAGCGCTAGATTGCATTCTACTCTTGAGAACGTCTGCGGGAGCACATAGAGTTGTTGCCATTGTTCCAGCGGCTAGGGATGAGATAGCATGTGTCTTTGTATCATCTCCAAAACCGTTGCTGACGAGGTATTGTTTGGCGGAGGCGTATCTGAGTTGTTAGTCGAGTAACTCGCAGAAGTAGCAAACTTACGTAGCGATCTGAGACACATCTAAATTTGTTAGCAATGTTCACACATAGAGCAGGAAACTCACTCATCAAAGCACTCCTCGCAATATTCGGAGCAATTCCCTTCCAGAACGCCCTCATGCCTTCTTCGCTATACACTCTCGCCAGCGCATCAAAAGCATGAGCATATCCGAATTGCTGCGCAGGAGCCTTTGCTCCATCTGCACACATACGGACAAGGACAACTTCAGCTGGATTGCCGACTAAACCAGCAACACCGCCAGCTACACCTGCGCAGGCGATGTTCTGCGCAACTGAGAGCTTCTTGCCTGTGTATCCTCTCAGTTTATCTGAGAAGTATGTGTGGAAGCCGAAACGGGCGGTTGAGTATGTTCCTTGACGGAGGATGGAAGCTGATAAGCCGTTCCAGAGTGATGGGATGCCTGATAATTAGTGGGTGGACGGTATAAAGGATGGGGAAGCTTACCATCTCGTGCGGCGAAGCGATAGAGGACGTTGAGCATGGAGGCATTGCTTTTGAGGACTTGCATGCGACTAACTGGTTAGCTTTGAGATAAAAGTGTTTGCTGAGAAACTTACTATTTCGTTTGGTCCAAAGGGTGGGCTTCACATGTTAGTCAAGCTCTCCATCGATGAGAAAGACATACTGAAGCAAACAGCCATGCAAGCTGCAGCACCACTGCAAACCATCAGCCATATTCATAACGCACTCGAGAAAACATACCCAAGCCAAAAAGGCTCCTTTTTCTTATCAGAACTCATTTCAACAATATTCTAACCTAACAAACTGTGATCTACTCCTCTCAATCCCCTTCCATCTCATTGTTTTGTACATTTACACATGCTCTCGGCGTCCAGATCTAGTTCCGTCCGCACATCCATTCTGAACCCCGTAGGAAAAGCGGGTCAATCCCTCGGTCTCCAACTCTGACTTCCGCCCATCATCGTCATTATCACAAAAGCGTCAATACATCCTCGGCAGAAACACAATGTCAAACGAGAAACAAGCAGACATGTCGAAACTATCTACATCGCTGAAAGCGCTTATCAATGCGCCGTTCGCAAAGCCAGGACCTCGTCCTGCGCCGAAACAAGTACAGGAATTGTATGAGGCGATCGCAAATGATGCCGCGATTAGGAACCTCGGCCCAAAGTCATGGCTAACAGTCTCTGTATGTTCTACCACAATTGTCGTATTAATCAATTGCATATACTGACGATTTAGGCTGCTGCGACGTTTACACTCAACTCTCCCGATTCTTTACCCGTTCTTCATCGCGTCGCGTCCGCAAAAGATCCCAACTCAGCTGTCCAAAATGCCGAGTTCATCCGAGAAGTTGGTCTCAAGTGCATCAGCTTCAACGGCATCCCACGAACGATCAATTCCCTAAATGCATTCCACGCATCGCTACCCGAAGAAGTAACATCGAAACTCTGTACGAAACCGAGCCGACAATCGACGTCGCAAAACATCGACGAGGCGTTAGCGCGCGGTCGCGGACTATGGGATTCGATCTACAGGCCGTACGAAGACAAGCTCTTCGAGAAGCTGGCGCTTGCGCATCCCGATTTACCTGTTTACATCCTCAGCAGCCATTACTCTGCTCTTCTCTCCGATCCTCCTGCTGCACAGCGCGATACACTTGCTAGTCTTGGGCGGGTTCATACCTCTATGATTGCTATTTCGTGTCTACGTGCGCAGACTGGTGTTGGACCACAGGTTTTGTCGCATGTGTTTGGGTTGAGAAAGGCGCTTGAGGATGGGACGTATAAGAACGATCAGGATGGAGAGAGTGAAGAGGCTGTGCAGTATTTGGCTAGTGATGAGGGTGGGCATTGGATCTTGAATACGGTAGATAAGATTGTTGAGGCAATCGGTGGAAGCAGCTTTGCGCCTGGTAGAGATTCTAAACTGTGATAGACACCATAGACATACAATTGGATTATTAAGCAACTGAGTTCATGCGATAAAGCCATTTGCAACGATCTGATCTCGGAATGGCTGTAGAGTTCAACGGCGAAGGAGTGCAACGTTTGCGCATCCTCCGCCACTTCAATTGGCTTCTCAACTATATACAAGAAACAGAGATTCAACCCCCATCTAAGTCTGTCCCTGGTAAAGAGCAGGACCCTTTCCATCAAAGAACGTCTCATCCAACAGCGACAGCAGCACCTTCTGACCCGCCCACTGCTCCTCAGCATTCGGTCGAATCTGCTCGGGTGGAAGAACGAAACCATTCTCACCAGTATCGCGCTGCTCAATAGTATACGAGAACTTGGCTCCTCCGACACTATAAACATGATCAGGAGCAGCACCAGTAGTGACGTATAAGACAGCACCGCTAGGTCCAAAAGTATACGTCGTGTGGTCATCTGTGCTCTCGCGAATAGCCTCGCTGACCAGCGCAGCAGCCTTAGTCCACTTTCCAAGCTCAGGTGCGTAAAGGTCTTCCTTGTAGCCGAAGGGAGAGAGGATGTATTGTCCGTAGCTGTGCCAGTCGATGTACAGCGCAATGCCCACGGTATCGCGAAGCTGGCGGACAAATTTATCGAGACCTTGGTTCTCTGGAGTGTCGGCGGGCTTCTCACCACGATAAACCTGGGAGCAGGGATCTGTGGAAGCACCGCGCTTGTTGGAGTCCCAGCCGAATTCCCAGTTGCGGTTGATATCGCGACCGTAGCATGATTGGTTGGCTGCAGTGGCGGGAGGAGGTTGACGGTTCTTTCGCCAGAGACGATCAGCGGTGGTAGAGTAGACCTAACAATTAGCTTAATACGTCAATATGGTGCGGGAAACTCACAAAGCCGTCGGGATTGACAAAGGGAAAGATGTAAAAGTCGTATTTGTTCAGATAAGACTGGACATCTTCATCGCCGCTCTTGAAGCCCTTGACGAGTTGAAGGGTGATGTATTCGAGTGTCTAACGGTCAGCCACGAAAGTCAATAACAAGGCAGCGAACTTACAGGACCGGAAATCCATTCACGAGCGTGGACAGTTCCGTGATAAAGCACAGCAGGCTTTCCAGGACCGTCTTCTCCCCAAAGATGCAGCCCATAAATATTCCTCTTCTGGTACGACTTGCCCGAAGACACCAGCTTTGAGTTGTTAGGGAATTGCGCCTGCAAGTCACGGAAGTAGTCGATGTGATCCTCATAGTTGTGAAACTCATCGAACCATGAATCATCATCTGCCTGGCGCTTCCACTTCTTGCGGGACACGCTCTCGCCCGTAATTGAAGTGCCGAGGTTCTCATGCAGAGTGGTGTAGTCAAGCTTCAGACTCTCAAAAGCGCTGATGTCATTGGGTGCGACGACAATGTCAACGTGCTGGTAGCCATGCTCCCACTCATCGAAAGTCACAGGAGTGAGCTTCTCTTTGATGGCGGATTTGCCGTGGGTGTTTACACGAAAGACTTTATAACCGTCATAAGACTTGATCTCAGTCTTGGGAACAGCAAGTGCGCCCAAGGCGAGAGTGAGGAGGGAAACGATTGAGTACCTCATGATTGATGCGTGTCGATCTAACTACGTGCAGCCCAGCACTGCTATATAACCGTCTCCTCATTCTTGGCGACAGTAAAATCGGGCAAACTTTTGAGCACCGCAGATGATCATCAGCAAAACAGGACCTTCCCCATCGGCGCTGGCGTTCACCTACGCTATAACAAGGTATCAATGGCGCAAGTAACCGTTCAACCGCCCTGCCGATCGCCCAAATAGACTCGTAACCTTAATCTATTCCCCGCAGCGGAGCCCAACTTTATTCCAAGCCACCAGGGTTCAATGACGAATCTTCAAAAGTTCCACTCACCACACAAAAGTGCAAGTACATCATTACACAAAAGTTCATTAACTCTTTCTATTTGGTATCACTCCATCTGCTTCAAATCATCCACCACCGAAAAGTCTGCATCCGTCTTACTCCTGACCTCATCCACACTAACCCCCGGCGCAAGTTCTGTAAGCGTAAGAGTACCTTGCTCGCGATCTACCTCAAACACACACAGATCCGTGATGATGGTGCTTACTACACGTGCGCCTGTTAGTGGCAACGTGCACTGCTGCTTGATCTTTGATGAGCCGTCCTTGGCGCAGTGTTCGGTGGCGACGACGATCTTGGTGTTGTCGGGGTTGGCGACGAGATCCATCGCGCCGCCCATGCCTTTGAAGACCTTGCCGGGGATCATGTAGTTGGCTAAATCACCGACTGCGCTGACTTGAAGGGCCTGGGATTGTTAGTGGAGAAATAAGGTGAGAGGGGTTTGGAGAACTTACGCCTAGGATTGAGACGTCGACGTGACCGCCACGGATCATGCCGAATGATTCGGCGGAGTCAAAGACGGATGCGCCGGGGACAAGGGTGACTGTCTCTTTACCAGCGTTGATGATATCACTAATTTGTTAGCGACGCTTCACACAGAGACGATTAACATACGGATCAACTTCATCCTTTGTAGGATAAGCACCCATTCCAAGAATACCGTTCTCAGACTGGATATGCACAGTCGAATCGGCAGGGAGGAAAGAAACAGCCAGTGTAGGAATGCCAACACCCAAGTTAACATAGTAACCGGGCTTCAACTCCTTGGACGCTCGTCTGGCAATGCGATTTCGTCGCTCTTGCGCTTCATTCGTAGCCTTGGGTGGTCCATCCGATCCCTCTTCTCTCAACTTGAGAACCTCGATATTCTTCTCGGCTGTCGATTGAACGATTCGGTCGACGAAGATTCCGGGGAGGTCGACATCGTTGGGATCGATTGCGCCAACTTCGACGATGTTTTCGGCTTCGACAATTGTGAGTTTCGCGGCCTTTGCCATGATGGGTCCGAATGCTTTTGTTGCGTATCTAACTTGTTAGCATCAACTGAGAGTTCAATTGGGCAGACATACCGGAATACACAGTTGCCTTCCTTGTCAGCCTTCCAAGCTCGAATGATAGCTACATCGCCTTCAATTGCCGTCTCCATCAGGAATGTTCGACCGTTGAACTCGCGTGTTTCTCGCTTTCGACCTTTTTCGACAACAGCACCCGACTTGTCTAACCGCACGGGGATTTCTCCATCCTGCAAGAGAGTGTCTAACTTGTTAGCTTCGCTCTATCAACTGACGGATAACGTACGAGCTGCAGTTGGTGTGAAGAATGCAGGGATGCCAGCGCCGGCAGCACGAATGCGCTCAGCTAGAGTTCCTTGGGGACAAAGCTCAATAGCCAATTCGCCTGTCAAGTACTTCTTCTCCAACACCTTGTTGTTTCCGAGGTATGATAGGATCAGGCGATCGACTTGACCAGCGCTTGTGAGCGTTGCCAAACCGCCTTTGCCTTCAACGCCAGCATTGTTCGACACAGCAGTCAGCGAATTGAGAGAATCGCGACCTCTTCTGTTCAGCGCTCCAATCAATGTATCTGCGACACCACAGAGTCCAAAGCCCGAACTCAACAGTGTTGAACCGCTCTTGATATCCGCAACCGCAGCGTCCGCATCTTTAAAGAGCTTCGACCCTCCCCGCACCGCCAGCGCAGGTCTTGTTGTGCTGAATTGGCGCGCTGTGAAGCTGCCTCCCCACGTCAGAGGTCTCGCCCGTAGTCTTAGTAGCTTCGACATGATTGCTGTGATGTTTTGTTTGGCGTAGTCATGATTGCGACTTGCGATATGTTTAAAGAAGAGTATCGGGAGTAATTGTGGTTCCGAGTGTGCGGCGATCGGGAGCAGAAGTAGGACCGGAGAGACGTCATTTTCGGCGGGAGAACTGGCACCGATGAGCTTGAGCGGGTCGGACCCTGAACATTGACTTCGGACTTCGGGTGTGAGGAAGAATTGGATCTGAATGAACGTGATAATCTCTGTCGGTTGGAACGCGGTGTTTGGTGTTGGTTTCGCGATTGATTCAAAGCCACCGGATCATAGTTGATCCCATACAGCTGAAGCAATACAGGGTACCCAGGTAAAAGATGTCTAAAGCATTCTCAGTGAAGTCATACGCGACACCCACTCTGTAGCTCGACAGGCCTTCAGTTCGGTATCTCATTCTTAGTCATAGCTCGATTATATGCAGCATCACGGTTAATTGTGGACCACGAAGATCATCAAGTGAAAGTCAATTGTTGTGTTGAACAAGCAGCAATTTGGGTATTAATCTAGTCTAAAGACGCTGACAACTCAAAGCAATTACAATTATTTGTTAATAGGTTCCCGATGGAAGCGGTTAGACTCCCAGCCATCAATCTCATCAACATGAGTCTCGCGAACAAGCCTATAACCACCAATCTTGGGAAGAATGACAGCCCAGATGAGCCAGTAGAAGGCACCCGCGACCAAGATAGCGATACCGACAACGCAGTGGATGTAGTAAGGCATGCTCTTGTACTGGTTCTGGCTGGGATCATCGGGAGCGATAAATGGTGCGATCACCAGGTACATGTTGCTGAGAAGGAAGAAGACGGTGACGGGAAGGGTCGCCTTGATCGGAGGGTTCCAGTTGTACTTTGCGCCATGGAGGTAGAGATGGACGAGACCACCAGCGACAAAGGTGTTGACGATCGCAAGAGGATAAGAGATGAGGCTGATTGGTTAGCGAGGTTGACAGACAGAGTTGAGGTGAATACATACTTGAGGATGAAGTTGTAGGCATCTCCAGGAGGAGGAGCCAGGATGACAATAACGCAAATAACCCAGTGCTCAAAAAGACCCGCGAGAGGGGCGTTGAAAGGTCGGTTGCTAGCCCAGAGACGGGAGAAAGGCAGAATACCCTCGCGACCGAGTTCCTGGACAAGACGACCCTGAGAGAAGATGACACTGAGGACGTTTCCGAAAGCCGATAGAGCGACAAAGACAGACATGGCACGCTCAGCAGCGGGGCCCATGACATTGCGGAAGAGCGAAGCAGCGACAAGACGCTCAGAGGCAATGATCTCAGCCTTGGAAACGGCGGCGAAGTAGGCGATGTTGACGAGGATGTAGATGATCGAGACAGAGATGATGGCAGTAGGAGCAGCGATCTTGAGGGTTCGCACGGGGTTGCGAGTCTCGCTGAGGGCATAGTTGGCGTTGCTGTAGCCGACAAAACTCCAGATGACATTGTAAAGAGCAGTGACAACACCATAAGCGCTGCCGGTAGTACCCTCAAAGGCGTTCTTGAAGTTGTTGGGCTTCTCGTCAGTCTTGAGATGACCGCCAAGGGCAACAAAACCGCAGATGATCATGATGAAGACGATGAAGAGCTTGATGATACCGAGAGCATTCTGAAGACGAAGCCCCCATTTGAGAGCACATCCGTGGATGAGGAACGCAGTGGTGATACAAGCCAGACCAATACCACGCTGGTTCCAACGATCAACCTCGGTATTCGCAGCATGGAGGATATACTCTCCAAAGACGACAGAGTTACCAGAAGCCCAGCCCATGAGAAGAATGTACGAGGCGTAGATGCCAGTGACGAGGAACTTGGGCTTGCGGTAGATGAACTCGAGATAATTCTTCTCGCCACCGTTCTTGGGGATACCGGTTCCCCATTCGAGGTAAACGGCCGTACCAGCAGCGGCGATGATGGAACCAACGACCCAGATGATGAGAGCAAGACCTGGACTGCCGAGAAGAGCGAGGATAGAGCCGGGTGTAGCAAAGATACCGGTTCCAATGACACGGTTGAAGATGAGCATAGAAGCGCTCAGAACACCGATCTGGCGTTTGTTATCGGCAGCGTGTTGAAGACGGCCTGTAAAGTTAGTGACGTTCTCATCAAGGTATTGTGCCTAGACATACCCTCTTCACTGTCTGAACCGACATAGTTAGTCTTGTTAGCCTTGGGCTCAAGACCCTTGAGATCGTCGTTACTCATGATTCCGACTCAGTTCTTCAAAACAAAAAGCCAATCTCTGATGAGCCATCTCCAACAAAGGGGATCCCCATCCCCTTTAATACCTCCCCATAACTTAATCCCCATGGGAAGGCAAAAAATTAAAAAGCTTGGGTGATCCACAGCGCAGCGGACCCAAGAATCTAGAAGGCCGCCAGAACGGCACGATCCTTGAATCGTGCCATTCGGTGAGCCACCAATCATCACCGGACAGTGGATGGGATGAAGCTCTTGGTGGGCAGCTAATGTGTCATGAAAATCTTTGCTTGGTGTTTTTAGAGTGACTAGGACGATGACGCGATCTGAGGTGATCGCACGCTTATTTCCAGTTAGCCAATTGATTTTAGCCAAGACGCACAATTGATCCACAGTTGGCATGGGTACGAAAAAGTCTCCCCGGGCATCGCGCCGCTTGTATATGAATCCAGACTCGTGGGATTGCGGCTTGTTGAGGCTCAATTTAGGTCTTTGTTTTAACTACCTTCCAATTTTAGCTGTGGATATTGGCGTATGAGGTATACGATCGGAAGTCCGGGTGAGTCTGCATCAAGGATCAGATGTACTCGATGGAAGTGGTTGCTTGTCAAGAAAATTACATCCCACGCTCATCCTGGCCAACTGTAACAGGGAGCACCGCCTCGTGTGACATGTCCAGACTCCCCGAAGCATTGCGTGATGAACATACAGACTTCCAAACAGAGTTAACACAAATAATATACTCAATCCCTTTCAGCCTGTTCCTAACCCATAAGGCCGTACTCCCCGAAGATCCCTGCTTGCCACACGGGAGCTGCGATAATATCACCATCGTCGCCTCAGACCACGTCAAGTAAGCTCACCTGCCTGATCTACAATAGCTTGAACAAAAGTTCAAGACATTTTTTGTTAATTCTTGGCTTTGTGTAGTGAATTGCTGAACTATTGGTTTGCTTATATCGAGGCTAACTTGTTGTTGGGTGCTGGCCGATGACGTGCCCGGGCCAAGGGATTGTCCCTTAACTTAATATTTTTGCTCGCTTTCACACGCTTTGAACCGGGTTTCATGTGAATTTATGTATGAAGGATGAAATATGTCAGATATTGACTGCCTATTCTGTGTTTGTTGCCCGTGAATATTGTTTGCCAAGATGATATGGAACTCAGATCATGGAGACGATCATTTGCAATTCAGCCACCAAATAGAGCCATCGCCAAAGGAGGGAAATACCGATCATAGATCGAAAATCCCACGGTCAGCAGTTGGATAGTGTAAGACTTACATGATCTCGTGTCCAATATCACAAATCTCCCCACTGAGAAGGACGATCGAGAACAACACTACTGTATCCTTGACAATGCGGGTGGCGTTAGTTTGCCTGGCGGCTATTAACCTAGCATGATCTCCCGGCTACTGGACCCGAAGGCGTTTAAGGTGCTTCTTTGCTAGCGGAAGAGTTTTTCTAATTCGTTTTCGCTGAGTGGTTGCATGTGTTGAGTTAATGTTGCTTGCCATTACCCTGCAGCTAGCATCTATATTTTTGACATACCGGAGAACCCATCCATAATCTTTTGAGTTATCGAACCATGTTTAATCTTTAATATTGAGTCTTGCTGTTTTAATCGGTGTGGTGTTTAAGTTTATGGTACAAAGGCTCTCGTCCAAATTGTTATGCGACGCGAAAAGGATACGGTCATGGACGACCGCAATCCAGCCAATGCGCAACGACTTTCAGGTCGCAAATTAACGCTAGATATCTCTCATTATATTGTTTCCACAAGTACCAAGTTTGATATCTTTCAGATGATCGCTACCTTCGACTGGCCTTAAAACTTGCGTGTCAACTTTTCAGCTTTCCAGCACATCACCATAATACAATTCTACATATGGTTGATATACCACTCAATGAAACGGATGCGCATCTCGAGGAACACTGAATCCTCTTATGTGCGAGCCAGTATTAATTTCAGAAACTGACATAACCCAAAGAACTCATAAGATGCGCCTGGCAACCTGGCTCATGAGAAGTTGAGAACCAAACTGAGTCAAGGGCATAGACCGCACTGGAGACAAAGGTGATTCGAACCTATTCACTACAAAAGTTGCTCCAACTAAGAGACATCAGGCCTCTGAGAATGGCTGGCTCACAAGAGACTTTTTTTCGACCGTGGCCATCATACCAAGAGACAAAGAGCTCATCATGAGCCTTGACCTGCATCGCCTTTCAAGTTTCACCTACCTATGCAGATGCAGTGTTCCGAACTGTTAAGTTATCTTTATTTCCGCTCGAAGCTAAGATTAAAGATGGAGTGCCGTTGGGAAAGAGCCCATTGACATTTGGCAGATACACAGCTGGCTCACAAGTTTGGCGGAACGCATGAAAGCCATCATGACACATAGGCAAGACCTGAAGTGCCAATATTGGAACAACGGCACGTATAAAGATCTTCTATCTTGAGATAGTTCCTATCAAGAGAGATTTCTGGTTCATTAAACTGTTGGTTGCACATTGGGGAGGTCATGGACCAGAAAAGAAGCGATGGCCTGTTGCTGCTTGGTCTCATGATATGAGCATGCATAAGCCACCACCACATCGCGGGCCAGCATAACAGCAAATTTGATGTTCACTGGCGATAATAGAGTAGCTAGGAGATCGGTGAAGGAGTTCTTAGTCACGTCCGACATTGAGAAGTGTTTGCACCTATGTTCCTAAAGCCTTGTGTGCGTGCCGAGGATGCCGAAACAGACTGTAGACTCCCCAATTGATCGCTATGCGTCGCATAATGTTGATTGTCGACACATGCAACATTAACTAAATGTCAGCTATAAAACTGCCGATAAGAACAGGCAACGTTGCGAGTTGTCAATTGACAGGGACAGTGTGCCGTTGACGATGACGGCATAGTCATGACAAGCGGCATGGCCAGTTAGTGGTTCAAATTGCATGCCGATCTCTTCAACGGTCAGTGAATCAGACACACGCGCAATTTCTAGGCATAAAAGATAACTTTAACATTAGCTCTTTTACCTTGCAAACTCTCTTCATGTCTTTATCTGCAGCCGTATCAATTGCCGATATACAGTCAGCAAACGTGGTGGCTGATTGTGGCGCCACAGCCCCATATCAACGCGTTGCCGGTCAACGCGCCCACGCTCAACTTGCGACCAGCATCTAACTACAGTGACGCAATACCACAACCACTGAACACAACTCAACGCGAACAATCGCAAAGTCATCGCGACTATCGTGGTTTTCGCTGCATAGTCATGGTATCACCCAACAAAGGTATTTCTCCTCATCGCATGCCGCTGCTCCTGCTCACAATCCAGATCCCTACGACTTTCCAGCTTCCCCGTTAAAGACTCGAGACGCTATGACTGCGGAGACCCCTTCCAAGGAAGATGGCTTGGCCCATCGCGAGAAGCCCGACACTACCAAGGCTTCTCCTGCGTTGAGAACCGGAACTCCTCGTGGAAATACTCCTCGAGGCGCAACCCCACGAACTTCATCTCGAGTTGGCACACCCAAGGCTGGCACTCCGCGCGGAACCCCCAAAGTCAGCACCCCTAAAACAGAAACCCCCGCGAAGAAATCTGGCCCCGTCGTCTCCGAATCCCCTGCCGAACCCGCCGAGAAGAGCCCTGAGAAGAACGGCGACAAGCTCAATGGAGACGAAGTGAGCGGTGTTGAGGTCAACGGCGATGCGCCAAAACCCGCCAATCCCGGTTTTAAGGAAGACGTGGCGATTGACGAGTTCGTTGAGCATCGCGTTGACCCCGACAACTCGATCGTCGACATCAAAGTCAAATGGGAAGGCGGCGAAACCTCCTGGGAGTCGGAATGGAGTCTCCAAGAGCAGGTTCCCACGCTCGTCTACAAGTACTGGGAGAAGCTTGGAGGTCGAGAGGAGGCGACCCAGCTGGACGTTTATCACGTGTTCAAGATCCTCAAGTGTATCCCTGCCGCTGGCAGGAAGAAGAGCAGCTACCAGGTCCAGTGGGTCGGATACAAACAAAACGACTCTACCTGGGAGAACGAAGAGAAGCTGCGATTGATCGCACCGGGTGAGCTGGAGAAGTTTGAGGCTAAGCAGTTGGCTAGCGGCGCTTCTGCTGAGAAGCGCAAGACTGCACGTGGGCCTGGACGACCTCGCAAGAAGCCCCGATACGACGACTAAAGGGCATTTGGAGAGGCTGGAGAAAACAGTTGGAAGCGGGTGAAGCAATTGAAGCGATTGTGGGCTATTTACACTTGACAAGGCGCACGCTTTGGCGAAGACAGCCAAAAGGACATGTAGAGAGTACCTGGGCGCACACGATGGACAATGTATTTACTGGATCAAACAACACATTAATCAGTCCTTGCGTCCTCCCCCTTGAGCAATGGGTAATGTCCGTGATCCTCCTTGAACGACATGAGGGAAAATTGCGCAATCACAAAGACCCAGTACAGGTTGTAGGCAAGCACGGATCCATACGTGGCAGAATTGTTCCATCCGACAACAGCATTCAGAATAGCCCAACCTCCACCACCGTTGAGCTGAGGATTACAGCACTGGATTGTCAGTAGGTTTCGCAAGGCTCTGGAGGCTACTCACGTTAACGTGCCAGATACTTCGGTCGATATCGTATGATCCAGGACCATCTCCGAGTTCCGCGGCATCACCGCCGACAACCTTGTTCCACTGCTGTTGCTCAAAGAGCCAGATTGCTCGGGAGAACAGACCCGCTGCGACGAGGTAAAGAAGACATGTTGAAGCGACGAGGAAATATTGCAGTTTCGCAGATGAACCGCCCCTGAAAAGTTAGACACGTTCATCAATTGACTGACCGACTTACCGATAGAGAGCATATCCGACAAGGCCGCCCAACATCAATCCCATGATGACGGGGAGAGGGACGGCAGAAGCGGGTGCAGAGAATGAGACACCGGCGACGAAAACGATGCCCTCAATACCTTCACGAAGAACCGTGATGAAGGGCAACACGAACATGGCGTACTTCTCGAAGAGATTAACCAACCATGCTCGTTTTCCTTGAGCTGTTACTGGTGTCTCGATCGCCTTTGCCAATTTCGCCCTCCATTTATCCTCCATTTTACCCACGCGCAACAACGCACCGCCCATGATGGTGATGATGATGGCCGAAATGAGCGAAAACACTCCTTCGTAGTAATACTCATGGTCAGCCCAGGTATCGTTACCGAGGATATAAAATATTCCGATAATTATACCAGAACCGATAAGACATAACGCAAGACCCAAAGCCGTTCCAAGCCAGACCTAAAGAATCAGCCATTGTACTCTAAATTGGCTCAGTCAAATGTACCTGTGTGCGCAAGGTTTTATAAATGCCAGCATCGCGCTGTGATCCATCAAGCGTCTGTTTCAGAAAAGCCAGCAGCACTGAGACAATGATAGCAGTCTCGAGCGTCTCCCGAAAGACGACGACGAACACGGGCACGGAGAATAAATCGAGCATTTTTGACGATGTTTGACGATGAAAGATCAGAAAGATCAGATAACAGAATTTCCGATAACCGCTTGCCAAGCTCGTCTCTGCCTCGGCCGGGTTTGGAACTAAGGGTCACACGATGTCCACAATTGATCGTATGACCGTCGAATCAAACCAGGCTAAGAAAATTCTGTCCAAAGAGAAGCCCTAAATCTTAAATAACCGCGCATAACATGACATTTTTCTTTTCGTCCGACGTCGGATTATCTGATTGATAAGATCCACTTCCCCCAATCCCTCCTCCAACCTCCCCCAGTCAACATGAGAATCTTACGGTTGGTTTTGTTGCCGGCGGCGTTAGCTGCGACGGTGTCTTATGACTTTTCTATTGATTGGGTTCGAGCAAATCCAGATGGCGCGTTTGAGAGGTCGACGATAGGCATTAATGGAGAGTGGCCGATACCGAGGATTGAAGCGAGTATTGGGGATACGGTTTTGGTTAATGTGAGGAATAATTTGGGGAATCAGTCTACGAGTTTGCATTTTCATGGGCTTTTCATGAATGGCTCGAATCATATGGATGGGCCGTCGCAGGTTACGCAGTGCCCTATTCAACCTGGAGAGTCATTTCTCTATAACTTTACGGTATGTCTCTTATCTCTGTACTGAGAATATGCTGACTTCAAAGATCACTCAACCCGGCACATATTGGTATCACTCACACACTGAAAGCCAATATCCTGATGGACTTAGAGGACCTCTTATCATTCACGACTCAAAGTCACATTTCAAAGGAAAATACGACGAAGAACTTATCATGACTATCTCGGATTGGTATCACGATCAAATGCAGACGTTAATACCAGAGTTTTTGAGGAAAGGAAACCCAACTGGTGCAGAGCCCGTCCCTCAAGCAGCTCTCATGAACGAGACTCAAGATCTCAAAGTACCTGTTCAAACAGGCAAGACGTACTTTTTGAGGTTGGCGAATATCGGTGCTTTTGCGGGACAGTATTTCTGGATTGAGGGACATAACATGACGATTGTTGAAGTTGATGGTGCATACACGAAACCGGCACAAGCGAATATGGTTTATTTATCTGCTGGACAACGATGCAGTGTGTTGATAGCAACCAAGGACGACGCATCAGCAAACTTCCCTATTGTTGCGAGCATGGATACTGTAAGTTTGTTACTCTTTGATTTACGTCACTGACCGTTTAGGATCTATTCGATGTTCTCCCCGATGATCTCAACTGGAACGTTACAGGTTGGCTTGTATACGATGAAGAAAAGCCTCTTCCAAAGCAATCTGTCGTCTACGACTTTGATCCTTATGATGATATGGATCTTGTGCCGTACGATGAAATGGTTAGACTTCCTGAACCAAGCAGAAGTATTGAGCTGGATGTCATCATGGATAACCTTCGAGACGGCGCAAACTATGCCTTCTTCAACAACATCACCTACCGAGCTCCCAAGGTTCCGACACTCTACACTGCATTGACAAGTGGAAAGCAAGCGACGAACCCTCAGATCTATGGAACGTATACGCATAGCTTTGTCTTGGAGAAGGATGAGATCGTGCAGTTAGTGATTAACAACCGAGATGATGGACGACATCCATTTCACTTGCATGGTCATCACTTTCAAGTGTTGCATCGAAGCGATGATGACGCTGGTGACTTTGATGGATCAGTGGAGTTTGCAGAGACGCCGATGAGACGAGATACAGTTGTTGTGAACGGAAATGGCAATGTGGTGCTGAGATTCAAGGCCGACAACCCAGGTATGTCGTCCGATTGAGTGTTGAACCAAGCTAATCTTCAGGTGTCTGGCTATTCCACTGCCATATCGAATGGCACGTCACGTCCGGATTGATCGCGACATTCGTTGAAGATCCCCTCGCATTACAAGCTTCACTGAAGCTCCCCCAGAACCATCTCGACGCATGCAAAGCTGGCAACATTCCCACCGTCGGCAACGCAGCCGGAAACACTGATCTCCTCGATCTCTCCGGCGAAAACGTCCCTCCACCACGTCTTCCAGAAGGGTATGTCCCCCAATCTCTCATGCGACACCGCTAACAGTCACAGCTTCACGCTCAAAGGCATCCTCGCATTCGCATTCAGTACATTCATGGGTATTTTCGGTATCTACACAGTCGCATCCTACGGGATGAAGAAAGACAAAAAGACCCCCGAGACAGCACCTCTCCTCGCAGAAGAAGAGCCGCAACATTAGGTTAGACAATAGATCGCTACCAACGCCTTAACCCCTCGTGATAGCTCATTTCTGCTTAGGCGGAGCAGCTGGATACTTCGAGACCTCCCTCAAATGATCAGGCGTGCCCAGTGCCTCCATCTGTCCACCGCGCTCCTTGAATGCGACTTTGCGACCGCAGTTCTTGCAGAAATGGCTAATGTTTGGCGCGCAGTGACATGCGTAAGGGAAAATGACACCGAAAAGAGTCGTAAAGAAAAGAGCGGTTGCGTAAATACTATATCTCAATTAGATACCTCAAGTTTGATCAGTTGCGGAAAAACGTACTGTGTCATTGAAGAAGCAGACTTCTTAACCTTTGTCTCAGCGCGACGCTGACAAAACGGACAATCCATTGTATCAGCCTGATCAGCTAGCAAATGCAACGGCGTAACAGTTTCTCCCGGAGGAACCTGTGGTGTTTGCTGCGCTGCAATGACCATTGACTGATGCCCCGCGTACTGCTGCTGGGCAAGAGCAGGATGCTGCAAGATGGGCGGCGATTGCGTACCGTCCCAGTTCATTGTACTTTCCGGTGCGGGAGAAACGGTCGAAACAGGACGGTATTCGCTTGCGGGGGGAGGGCTCATTTGCGCTGGGCTGGTTTGCTCGGTAACGACCTCGGGGAGGTTTTCGTCGTCAACTTTTGGTTGTCTTTTGTACTGTCAGCGTCGCGTAAGATTTGGTGGAGGGGAAGGTTAGCGTAACGTACTCAATTGCGATTTTCTCGTCTCTGGGGGACTCAGCGTTTGCTGTGTATTTTGGAGGCGAGATGATATCCGCGTTTGTTGTTTCTGGCGATACGGTCGACATTTCGACGGGTGTTGATGAGGCTGTGAAGAAGTTGAGGCTGTGAAAATTAAGATTGAGATTACTGGAATGGACTTAAAAGATGAGAAGAGACACAGCTCGCATTCAAGAGTGCGAGGGCAGATTAAACAAAATACGTAAGCTGGGGAGACCCTGGTTCTTAGCTTGATCCTTACGAGGCGCTTTCGTTTCAGCTGCTGATCCCCGCCACTTTGACCGTTACATGACCGAAAAACATTTTGGTTCGAGATGTCTCCAAAACTTGGCACTCCTGATGCGAGATTCCCAATTCTTTACTCAAAGTCACGAATCGATGCTGATCATGAAGTGATGAGAATGGAAACTGAAACAGAAGATCAGAGCTAATCAAAAGGGACTGACCCGCCGCTGGATTGGCGATTGGTGGTTTGTTGCAGGGTTGTCGGAGGCTTAGTGCTTATCCTGCAGGGATGATCACTGAACTAGCGGAATCCCGTATCCGTCGGACGTTATTGATAAGATGAGTCGTCATTGAATTGCAACGAACCGTTGATGGCAACATCATAGGGCTGAGGTTTTTGAACATTGATCTTGAACATACTCTATCACTTTGAGTTTTGTATAGTCTGTCATATAAATATGGCTTCTATGTGTATTAATAAGATCTGGGCTAATCTCCTCAATGCTATTGAAATTGTTGCCTTCATTAAGACTCTTGCATGTGGCTTTGCAGCTCTAAGGTAGACTGTCACCTCCTTGACCAATAGTGCCAGCCGGTGATACATAAAGGCTGTTATTCAGAGAATTTCAGCCTCTTGTGTAACACACAAGAGAAACCTGACCAAAGAAAACCAAGGACCGCCATGCAGTTGGACGTATGTTTCTTAAGAATGTGACTCTCTGGGGATGAGAACCTCCGGGTGAAAAGAATGAGCAACGCAAAGAGCCACTAATTTTGAGAAAGGCTTTCTCAACTATTATTGTCTCTCAGATTCAATTTTTAGTGAGTAGGACTACAATGGAGGCTCAAATACAAAAGTCCCCAACTGGGCTCAGGATACGGGTATTTTCAAATTTCTCATTATGTTACAGATACTTACGTCATGGACGAAACTACACGGCTGGAGTTGAAAAGCCTCAGTTCAGCGACTGGGTCGCGGATATCTGGAAATGCTTCAATCCTACACTCTGCTGGTGTTGGAGAGTCACTTCGACAATCTTCGCCGTCCTGGCTCAGGAGAGTCGGCTTAGCTGTGCTACTTCTTCTCATCCCTATCGCATATGCAGGTAAGTTACATGAGTCAGAGAAGCACAGAAGCTCGCCGGGGAATAGTTCTCCTTGCCATGATGGTTTCCTTACACGGAAAGAAACAGAGTTCATTCGGCGATACAGTACTCGAGGTTCTCAGCGTCGCTTCCACTCTATGGCCAATTTTATTCGCTGCCGTCCTTGGACCATTACTGAAGTCTATCGCGCTCTTCCGTGCTGAACGAGGGATCAGCATTAGGCTCCATGGAGTTCCTGCTGACCAGCCAGACCACGGCCTCTGCCCTGAAAAACATTCTCACGATGGGGTGGATTGGTAGTTGGGTAATATGCGTCATTGCAGTATGGTCCCTAAGTCCTTTAGGAGGTCAAGCCGCACTCCGCTCATTAGGTCTTCAGCAAAATCCGATGTTCACGGAATTATCGGTAACATACTATCTTGGTAACAACAGAAGTGAGATCTACCAGTACTATCGTTCTGGAGCGAGTGTGTTTATTGGAGCATCGGCTGAACAGTCTATGATTTCTGATATGAGAACCGTTCTCTCTGCCTCGTTTTCAACACAGGATGTCCTTGTCTCTCATGCCAACACCAGTAGTCCACACTACAATGATATAATAACTGACCTTGGCGGGAAGTGGGAAGCGTCTCGCAGAGGACGTAGGGACCTATGGAGGAATATTCGGATACCTTTCCTGGAACTCCTACCAGCATACGATGCCAGCGACCCTCATACTTGGATTTCCGTTCCCGAGTATGAAATCGTCCCTTATGCTTCGTTGATTGGACTTCCGATCAGAGGTGGCTCATTTGAAAGGCCAGGAAACTCAACTATGGCAGTCCATTTCCACTATTAGACTCTTTCATGTGGAAAAGCCTTCAATGGGAGCGAATGGGCCAGAAGTGGTTCCATGGCGCCATGGTCTCACAACACTAGTTCCAGTGTTCCTCTAAGTCAACAATACAATGGTAGATTAGAGCCAAATATGGTGTACCCGAATATCTGGTTCGATTTCCCTAATAGCGCAACAATCACGGAGCATTTCACAGCATCATTCGAAACGGAGCCACAGTCAAAATTACAGCTTGTGATGGGAGGCTTATGCACTACTGCTGTGGGCGAAAAATCGGAGATTCTAAGGCTTTGCGATATCAGCACCTCGTATATCGATATGGAGGTTGCTTGTAGTAGAGCAACAGCTGATGCCGACCTCGTATGTCAGGCCAAACAGGCTAGGCACACACCATCATACCCAATCAAGGGAAACCTGACGGCGCTATCAAGCCTCAAACTTTCCAGAGGGATTTTACGGGAACTATCATCCACAGGCGCGAGTCATCATGTTGATGAATCCAGCACCCTCGAAATGTACTTGAGAGACCCTCTGGGTATTTTCCAGCGAATCTTTGGGGGATATAGAGATGATCCGGAGACTGCTGACAGATTTGCATGCTTAGCCTCTCTTCCACCAGAGGTCATTGAACGAAGACTCGCGACTGCTCTAAATACGATTACTATGTCGACCTATGAAGTGAATGTACTAATTGGCGGTAAAGGATTATTCTTGGATGGAGGGGGACCAGTGCTCTGGCAGAATACTACAGCAACATGGACGGAGTTTGACAAGGATATGTACAAGCTGAATAAGCCGTGGTTCATTACGACAATGCTACAGACGGTGATATTGATGATTTGCGCTGTTGACAATATCGTTGTTCGCCAGCGTATCAAAGCCCCCGATTTTCTGGATAGTGTCGCCGGGTTGACAAGAGATTCTCCATTCGTAGATGTCTCTCAAGACGGAAGTGGAAAAGGTGGTTCAGACAGACTTGAAACGATCAAAGATGCCAAGGTTCGGATTTGTGTTGTTTATCCAGAGCGAGAGATTGGGAAGATTGCTTTGACGACTGAACTAAGCGGTCCAAAGCTGAGATGGGAGCGGAGCTATGCTTAGTTTCTTTTGCCTAATTGATTTATACAATGTTCTCATTCTCTAATTTTGGAATATCTTGTTGATTGGCAAACCGCGTTTAGGAGCTCACTTTGAGGCTGCGTTGATTACTTGATATTATCGATGGCGCTGAAGGCTTGTTGAAACATAGAGGCGTGTTGTTTACAGGTGAGACCCGTGGCAGAGAGCTTACAATCACCACACAAAACTTAGAAACATAGAAGAGATAACAATATGGTCCCGAAGAATTTGATCCCTCACTCGATTGACATTGTGCGTTACTGAAAAGCAAAGGATGTGTTGTATAACTGTCATATCCACAACCAAAGTTCCTGGCTAAGCAAAAAGACCAGTGAGACATGCATGCGGCCCGCTCCATCCGCCTGTCAATTTCCCGGAAAAGCTACCGACAGCATCGAATCGCTGCAATTCTTTGCTTATTGGAGCCCGCTCGAATGTGCGACATACATTGCATTCACAGCATGTCCGTTGCTCCAGAAGAGGCAGCTCATTCGTAACCAAGACTTGGTGAGTGCGACAAGAGAGAAGAGACAAGAGAAGCAAAGACTATAGCTCAATGGTGCTGTGTCCATACGGACCTCACCTGAAGAGCACCGTCAAAAGAGGCGGAAGCACATGCTGAAGATTCAAGTCAACCCCGGCCTCGATTTCTAGCCCCCAGTGGTCCATAAAGGGACTAAGACCAGCTGTAGGTTCGACCTTATTGAGAAAACAACTACCAACCAATCACCTCAGGGCCAGTAGATGCAGAACACATTCAGCTCCTGTTGACTGAGGAGGGGCTTCGACGCACGAACGCGGGGTTGTGAGACATGATAGACTTGCCGAAGTTGAATTGGCGAATTACCTGAAAGCACATCATTATGTTGCGCAAGCAATTGCTTCTGATGTTGCCAAAGGAGGGGCAAAGGACCGATTGAAGTCTGTAGATGGAAAGGAAGGAGGAATGAGTGAACAGGCACTATCGACGTCGGAAGAGCTGAGTAGAGGATGAGAGCAGGCCCGATGTGTATAAATGCCCCAGCCCTCATGTCGACAGTTTACCAGACTCATCTTCATCAACCACTTCACCTTGAACACGATACTTAAAAACTATCATCATGCCTTCTGGTCTTCCCACTGCTCCCGATACTGAGATCGGCTTTCAGCCGCCTCCTCCCTCAAAGGGCCCCCTCGACAAGATCCGCAAAGGTCTTGTCGGCATCATTCCCTTGCCTGAGCTTGGCGAGAAACCTGTCATCTATAATCCCGTCATTATTGTCCTCACAGGCTACCTTGAGACCATCAAGCCTGGTGCTCTTGATGAAGCTGTTCACTCTGCATACCAGCAGATCCCCCAGTTTATGGACAAGCTGAACATCAGTGATGCTCGATCGTTCTTGGACTTTGCCAACGATCTACTCAAATGGGTGCCTCATGAGAACTACGAGGGAAAGGATATCTACGATATTCTCTGCATGTTCTACTTCATCATCGACCAACCTCCTCTGGCGAACCTTCAGACTGCCATCTCGCCTGATCAGGTCGGTCAGCCGCTCACCTGGCTCTCCTCATGGATAGTCGTATATGCGCAGCTTATTGGACTGTTCATGGACTCCCCTGCCTCACTCACGAAAGAGTCTCTTGAGAGTTTCAGCCAGAAGAACTCTCCCAAGTACAATTATGACGAAGCTTTGGTCCCAGAGGGTGGTTTCCGTACCTTTAACCAGTTCTTCTCTCGCCATCTCAAGTCAGGCGTGCGACCTATTGCAGAGCCGGAGAACGACCGTGTCATTGTGTACCCAGCCGACTGCACGTACGACAATTCGGTTGCCAACCAAAACATTGTCAACATTGAGTCTGACGGAGTGATTATGATCAAGAACCTTCCCTGGACTATCTCGTCGCTCCTTCAGGGAAGCGAGTACGCGGATGAGTTCCATGGCGGTGTCTGGATGCATGCCTTCCTCAACACCTTCAACTACCATCGCCAGCACGCTCCTGTTGCTGGTGAGGTCCTCGAGGCGAAGAACATCCAGGGCGCGGCGTACATGGAGGTCAACTCCAAGTGTGAGCCAATGCGTGTCATGTGCGGCCCAGACGCTCCTGATACACCTGGATACCAGTTCTTGCAGACCCGTGGCATGATCATCATCGACAACCCCGTCTTGGGCAAGGTTGCCGTGCTTCCTATTGGCATGGCACAAGTTTCGTCCGTCAAGATAACGATTCAGAAGGGTGATAGAGTTGAGAAGGGACAAGAAATTTCGTACTTCCAGTTTGGAGGATCGGATGTCATTTGTGTGTTCCAGCCCAAGGCGGGGCTGAGGGTTGAGGATTTTGTTGCTTCGTCTAACAACACGTACTCCAAGTATGGTACCATCTTGGCAAGAGCTCCCCAAAAGTAAACAGGGGTTGCTATAGTGAATTTGGGATGCTCTTACGGTTAAGATGATAGCTATCTAGCCAAATAAACGAAACTGACATTGACCTTCCTGTCATACCTGAAATGAGGCCTGCTTTTCTGAGACATATATGCAGCTCTGGCCTGTTTAAGCCCAATGCCAGAGTTTAATCAACCACTCAACGCTTTGTGACTGCAGATCTGGTCCCATATCTTCTTAAGAGGCTGTACTCTTTTGGAGCAGTTCATGGGTATCGAGCAGGTCGGTATTGCAGGCAGTATCACTCATGATGCATAAATCCCGACATCAACTATAAGTAGGAGAGATGTTCAAATACGACGAAATAAGAAGATACTTAATGCTTCTATAATATCTCAGTAAATTTGGGATAGCTTTAGTACGCTGTTGGGTAACTGGTTGTGATATCTCGTCCCCACACAAAAGCCGCAAATGTCTCTGCACCCCCGCACTCAAGCATCTTGCAAGACTTGGATGATCTCGAAAAGGAAACTTTGCGTTCTAGACCAACTGTTTCTGTGATCCTTTCCTGTAAAGGGCTCTTGTGGCTAGCTGAAGACTACTAGTCTCCTGCAACTTAGTGGGTTGTCTTGGATGACGAATTCAACAGATGCGATAGGCGGTTTGGCCGTGTATCAAATGATATATCAAAATGTTGAGGTCAAAGCACAATTCGGAGAATACCTACTTATACTAAACAATTTCCTCTCAGAGAGGCATCTTCAGTTTCCTGATCAATTCGTTCTATTCACCATTGAGCTTCTACCATGGCCGATCCGTCCCACTTCACTGATCCCTTTTGGGAACCCCAGGATCAGATCCCTGCTGAATCCGACGCTCAATCCCAAGTCAGCCCCTTCAAAACCGCCAATCTTCTATACTCAATCTCGTCTTCCTGGGAGACTACCCCCGTCGGAATTGACTTTGCCGTGGGAGGTCTGGGTACCATTGCTGCCAAGGCTACCTCCCCCCAAAAAGGTGTTACATTCACCATTCGCCCCGAAAAGCGGGATGAACAGCCAACCCTGAAGCTAGAAATCACAAAGGATAACTGCGTTCTATCCAAGAAAGAGAAAGATGCCGACGAGTTTGTCGCATATAAAGAAAAGCTCAAGTTTGAGCCGGGCGAGGAGAGAAACAAGTTTAACGACTTTGTCATGTTTCCGAAAGGAAAAGCCTCAGCTTTGCTTGACACATTGACTACGAAGGCTATTTATTGGATCTCCGTTGATAGGAGCAACGCTCGCATCCGGTACGGCCAGCATCTGATCAATAATTCCATGACTTTCATGGAGATTCAGTTCAAGAAGGAGAAAGCTGCCTGGATGGATAGCCTCGTTTCCACCGAAGTTGAGCAAGATGGTTCTCCGATTTCCAACCAAGGCATTGTGTACAAGCCACAACCCGTCACGGTTGATCTCCCGCCCGTGGTTATCCCCGAGTCGGAGATGACACTAGACATACTGGAGAAAATGTCAGCCATGACGTTTGCCAATCTGCCCAAGGCCTGTCAGAAACTGTACCACAATATCTCTGGGGCCAAGATTACAGCGAGACCGGTTGATTTCCCAGAGCTCCCTGAAGCGATCGACGAGAGCTGTAGAGATCCTAAAAAGGTCTGTGGTAAGATCCTTGAGGGAAAGAACACTTTTGGAGACAAACTGGAGACCTATCTTCGTATCACAATTGGTGATAATCTGGCATGTTCTTCCTCCCCGGAATTGTTCACAACTAACACCAACAGGCGGATTCTCCTGGTATCCCTTATGTGATGGAGATCTGGCCTCCAGGCCACAAATCACCAATTCACCAACACGGTGATGCCTCGGCAGTTATCAGAGTCCTCTACGGAAAGATCCAGGTATCCTGGTTCGACAAGGTTGAAGAGGGAAGTCCGTCACAGTTGATTGGCAATCCGGTCATTCTCGAAGAAGGCAAAGTCACTTGGTTGGGCAAGGATCAGTATCAAGTTCATCAGCTTGAGAATACTTCGGATACTGTTTGTATCACTCTCCAGTGCTATCAGTTTGATGACGATGACAGAATTCATGACGAAGCGTTTTATTGGAAGGATGAGGAGGGGCACAGGAGGAAGTTTATTCCGAATAGCGATAGGGCTTACGGACAGTTTGTTCGGGAGGTCAACGCTGAGTGGAAGAAATCACACTGAGTTACTAGTATAGAGGGCTATAACCAAGTTCATCATTGTTCCTGTCCGTCGCATTTCCTGTCAACATTCTTCTATCCTAAACAATCTTGGGACCGTGTCTTCCTGCAAGTATTGAAAGCCGTTCCTAGGCTCTTCTCACGTAACAATAGAGTTAAGAAAGTCCAGATAAGGTTGCTTTGATACACTGCCCTCTTTCAGTGGTCTTGTCGTGTGCTGGAGAGCAGCTCTGTGACAGTTCAGAAATGCGTTTGTGGCAGTAGAGTTCAAAGAGCTGAGTTCAAAGTTCTTTTTATCCCCTTCGCCTGCATTCCAAGTCAAGCTGAGGTCAAAACGCGCATAAATGCGATGTCCACCCCCATCGAGCTTCTTCACAAGATAGTCCGAGAAGTAAGCGCGCGAAGTGCCTCGCCCGGTCGCCAGTTCCTTCATGTCGACCAAATCATCCGGAGCATCTTGATAAGAATCTCTGTCCCACGGCTTAGGAATCTTACCGATCAAGACGCTCGGAGTGTCCATAATGCCGTTCACTTTGAGGGCATCAGACTTGACGTATTCATGAGTGCTGGCGAAGAAAACATCGGTAAGTTTAGAGTCCACTCCCCAGCAAGTATTCCAGTTCGGCGCTCCTGAGCCAGTTGCAAAGTCCGTGATGTCCTCCGTAGAGTTTACCAACTGGTAAGCGGGTTTGTTCGTTTTGTTGGACAAGCTCCCAGTTTGGGCTGTACCATCAATGACGAGCTGTCGGGTGACGAATTGTACCCATTTGAAGTCGTCATACGTAGAATCATCTTTGAAGATGAAACCGAAGCCGCCATATCTCTTGGTATCCTCAGGGACATACAGTCTGCTGACCAGTGCGGCAGTCCCAGTGCCGTCGATGCTGGTTAGTTTAGCATTGACTGCATTTTCAGCTGGAAGGGGGTTCGAAACGTCTTGGGCGACCAGTTCGGCAAACTTGTTACCATAGAGTGGTGTCTGGTTGGTCATGGTTATTTGTTGATTTGGGTTTATGGGTCAAGGTGTAGGCAATTTGATGTGATGAAGGAGCACTGTTGAAGAGTGAGTGTTTTCGGGCTTGGGGAGAGAAGACTGCACTCGTGGAAGTTAGCCCTTATTTATCTTTTCATGAATGCAAGCTGAAAGCATGTGATGTGATGATGTTTAGTCATACCTCTTTAGCAGTGTGGCTTCACAGCCACTGTTCAATAGTAGGATAGAGCTGAAAGCGCAATACCAATAAGCAACAGCGAAACTTGTGACATGCTGCTTCATGGCTTACTTCAGCGGAGTAAGCCTATCATGAGACCCTTCCAATTACTGAAAGAGAGCAGTGCGTGGTTACATTCATACCATTATTGACGTAAGCGGTGTTCTGAACATGACTTATTAGCTTGACATATCATTTCAGGATTTCGAAGTTTGTTTCTAAATGCAAGAAACTCAATGCATAGTCCTTTGACTGTGATTAGAAATGTAAGCGGTATCATGAATCCAACCACAATCGACTTGGAGGCCGAGGGAGTGAGTCCAGCTGATCTTTATCATTCTGGTGGTCAAACAAAGGGCCGGAATGGCAACCATCACCAACCCGGAATAGGTTGTTTCTTCGAAATGGGCGTGCTATTAGATCAATAGTGAATTATAAAGTTCTAGCAATTTGGCTAAATGCAGTATCATACGTGACCAATGGGTTTTGACGGTGCCAACGTAGTTACCAAGCAAGAAAACTACGCGCCCTGAACCTTAACAAGTTAACATTGCAGCATAACAGCGGAACACTACGCCACAACATGAGTAGGCCATATTGTGGCTTCTGTTGTGAACAAACTGCTGCTGCCACTGTTGACGTCAATGCCCACATTCACAGTGCCCTGCCCTCAGTTCACTGCCACCAAGGACTCTCTTACCCCTTCCCCTCTCTTTTCACCTTTTTTTCCTTCTAACACCATGCAAAAAAAACTGGACTTCTCGGGCCGCAGTTGTTGTAAAATTCCAACACCTACCTATTTAACGAGCGCATTTACCTCCTTTTCTAGAAGGATCGGGGATTGCGGAAGGACCTCCCCTGTGCTCGCCATATTCTTTGGGTCGCAGGTCGGTCGCCTGGCTTCGGAACCAGTCCTCTTTGCGCCTCAGCGCTGAGTTGGCAGAGGCTTATCTAGGGCCGCCATGTTCTTTGGGTTCCTGAGCAAGCTTTCTGTCAATGAACCTGACATTTTCGGCTTGCGATACCTCATTCATTCATTGAGCCCGGTGAGCATAGGATTCATGTTGTGTTGCTGACATTAGTGTACAGAGAATATGGCGGCGCCTTCGCAGTACCGATATCGATCTTTGGCACTCTGTCTCTCAAATATGGATTGAATCATGTTTATCTTTGAAGCTCCACGCTGCTATAACGAGCTGGCCAGGGTGAGTTATGCTTGATGCCACAAAGCACGACGAGAAACTGATGGTGCCTGGTAGGATGGGGATGATATGTCGGGTCAGGGCTGGGTACCGTTCGACCACTGGTATATCTGACCTGAATCGACGCGAACCACGCTGACGATACAGTCAATCGGATGACCGTAACGAAAGGCAATGCTTGTTTTAGCAGCAAGGCTCAACGCGTATTCCGTATTCCGTATCCCGTATCCCGTTTGCCCCCACATTATCAATCATGACTCCGCGCTAAACCTCTTCTGGTGCTTTGGAGCGCTGCGCACCTTCGTCCAACCCAGCTTGATGGTATATAACCTGAAGGGACGCGACAACATGCGACTTCTCAAGATCATGACAGACTCATACCATGAATGCGGATAAAGACTTTGGCCCGCAGCGAGCGGGCGTTTTCGACTTTACAATTCTTTTTGAACAAAGTATTTTGTCTCTCCTCCCGACTGGTCTGTTCATCTTGCTTGTGCCGCTGAGATTCTATGTACTCTGGAACAATGAAAGGGTCACCAAATCTGAACCCTTGTTGTGGGCAAAAATGGTAAGCAATCGCTTCTTCTTGCTCCTTGTGCTAACAAATCAGGTCACGATCGCCATTTATGCCAGCCTTCAAACCGCTTTACTTGTCCTCTGGTGCCGACAAAACTCGACAAATACAGCCATCGCTGAGCCTGTCCTTGGCTTGATCGAATCTTTTGCACTTGCCGCTTTGTCGTTCGTTGAACACCGAAACTCAAAGAAACCGCCGAAGTTGATCGGGGCATTTCTCGTCGTCACCATCATCCTCGACATTGCCCTCGTCCGAACCTTTTGGATACGATCGATGCGGACAATTGCAGCTGTATTCACTGCCTCATTCGTAATTAAGACGATTCTCTTGATTCTCGAAGAAACACCAAAGAGCCTACTCAACGAAAAAGAAAAGATACACGAGACCTCATCAGGAGTGGTCAACAGGAGTTTCTTCTGGTGGTTGAATGGACTCTTTCTGCAAGGCCATCGCACCATTCTCGAGACCGAAGACTTACAGGCGATAGACTCAAAGTTTGATACAGACCATGTATCAGCGCCGTTGGAGAAACAATGGGAACGAGGTAAGCCGAGACTCTCCGATCAATCCCGAACCTTATTGCTGTGGACATCTAACAGTTGCAGCCCGCAATAGTGGCCAGCCCAGTCTCTTGAAATCCACTTTCCTCGCATACAAGTGGCAATTCGCTGCCGGTATCATCCCTCGACTCCTTCACAGCGGCTTCAACTTTGCGCAGCCCTTCCTCATCCAATCCGTCATCGTGCTCGTCAGCAAAAAGGAAATGTCGGTCCAAATTTCCAGCGGGCTCATCGGAGCAACAGTCCTCATCTACCTCGGCCTTGCCATTTCTGGCGCCTGGCACAAACACATGTCTTACCAGTTGGTGACTATGTACAGAGGTGGATTAGTGTCTTTGATCTTCAAGAAGACGCTCAAGCTCAAGACCACGTCCATCAAGGACTCTGCACCTGTTACACTCATGACGGCGGACGTGGAGACTATTGTTGCTGCCGGAGCCTCGGTCCATGATATGTGGGCAAACATGCTTGAACTTCCTGTGGGGATTTATCTGCTTTATCGTCAAGTTGGTAAGCCTAGCTTGCTTGTGCTGGTTCCAACCGTCAGTGAGTACTCTATCCCACGTTAGACCAAGCTAACAGTCAAGTCACAACGATCCTCAGCGGCATCATCTCTCCAGCCATGGAGCCAGCGACAGTGAAATGGAATGAAGCTGTTCAGAAGCGAGTTGGTGAAACATCAAGCATGCTCAATCAGATGAAAGGCATCAAAATGATGGGCTTGACAGATTTCTTTCGCAAAATGGTCCAGGGCCTAAGAGTCAAAGAGCTCAAAGTATCTGCCAAGTTCCGATGGTTGCTCGTCTACTTCAATGCCCTTGGTAAGTCGCCTCATGATTGCGTTACATCGCTAACGGTACAGCCATGATCTCTGCCCAGTTGACTCCGGTGGTTGTCATCATGTCTGCAATTTACTGGACCAAAGCAGATGAAGGCCTGAGTGTCGCAGAAGCGTTCACATCGCTGTCCCTGATCTCTCTTGTGACTCAACCACTTATCATGATTCTCGTCTCCTTGATGCAGATTGCAGGTGTTGTCGGGGGCTGTGGCAGGATTCAAGCGTTTTTGCTCCTGGATGAGCAGGTTGTTGCTAAGGAGACAGTCGATGTTGACGCCGTCACTGTGCAGAACGCCAACTTTCAGGCGCCCGACGGAAATTCTTTGCTCACCGATATAAACCTCCACATCTCGCCCGGGACACTAAACATGCTTGCAGGCAGGGTAGGCTGCGGAAAGTCATCACTCTTGAGAGCGATCATCGGCGAGCTTATACCAGCAGAGGGGACGGTCAAGACCGAGGACTCTCTTGCGTATTGCGACCAGGTACCATGGCTCCGCAACACCACAATTCGAGAAAACATCGTTGGGCTGTCGCCGATAGACGACAAGTGGCTGTCGACAGTTCTTCATGCTTGCGCTTTGGATGAGGATCTCCATCAATTGCCCCAAGGTCAAGAGACAACTGTTGGTTCTGGTGGAGTGACTTTAAGTGGAGGCCAAAAACAGAGGGTTGCCCTTTCACGAGCTGTTTATTCGCGAAAAAAGCTCATTCTACTTGACGATGTCTTCAGCAGCCTTGACAGAACGACTGCAGATACAGTCTTCCATCGCCTTCTGGGGTCTGATGGTTTGCTTCGGACGAGCACTGTTGTCTTGGTAACCAGTAACGGTATGGGCTCTCCCGGTTTGAAGCTTTTCTAACAGTTTAGTTCATTATCTACCATTCGCGGACTTTGTTACCGTGATTGAAGACGGCCGAATCACTCGCAATCAAGTTCCATACTCTCAACTTGAAGCCACCGAAACTCTAAATACTATCGCACCAATCGAAACTCAGGAACCTACACAAAAGGACATAGTCAAGCTTACTCCGAAGAAGGAAATTGACTTGACTCGAAAGACTGGGGATACCGATTGTTACAAGATATATGTTAAGTCAATGGGTTGGAAAGTCATTAGCATCATCTTTCCAACTTCAGTGATCGGCGCCGTACTTGAAGCCATGCCTCGTGAGTATTGTGATCTTTGTTCAGACGAGGCTAATGATATAGAAATCTGGTTACGAATATGGACGGAAAAAGGTGAAGGCTCGAAGGATGCCCATTACGCAGGAGGGTATATAGGACTAGTCGTTGCTTCAATGGCCCTGGCACTCCTAAACATCGAGTAAGTGAACCGGCTATGGAAGCACCTCGCTGATTATCAGTTACTTTCTCATTGTAGGCGTCGAAAAATCATCAAACAACCTCCACGAGCAGCTTTTGAACTCTGTCTGCAGGTGCGTACGCCGTCTAGTGTTGGACTCGTCAGAGTTATCGAGGTGTCCGTATCTAACTTGGTTTCGACAGAGCCCCTTTGCATTTCTTTACATCAACAGAAAACGGTAGCATTCTGAACCGGTAGGTCAAGGACCGGTTCCAAAGTCTTTACTGATCCGAGTAGCTTCAGTCAGGACATGACACTCATCGATATGTCTCTTCCACTAGCGTTCTATCTGACACTCGATTGTAAGCACTTCCTGGTTATGAGACTCCGCTAACTCTCCCAGTGACCTTGAGATGTCTGGTTCAAATTGGTGTGGTAGCATCCGGAGCCAGCTACTTTGGCGCGTTTCTCCCAATTTCATTCTTGGCTCTATATCTGATCCAGAAGTATTACCTTCGTACCTCTCGACAGATGCGACTACTGGATCTGGAAGCCAAGACACCACTCTACACACAATTCACAGAGATTACTGCTGGACTCGCAACTATCCGCTCATTCGGTTGGACAGATGAGTTTCTGGATGAAAGCTGTCGTATGCTGAATACATCACAGAAACCTTTCTATCTCATGTTTTGTATTCAGCGATGGTTAGAACTAGTGCTGGACCTCTTCGTTGCTGGGATGGCCATCTTGTTAGTCACAATTGCGCTTCGAATTCCCGGTACCACTAGCGAGGGTGCCATTGGGCTAGCGATGGTCAACCTGCTAGGGCTGAACCTGACACTAACAACGGTGATTGATCAATGGACGACTCTGGAGACGTCACTTGGAGCTATTGCCAGGTTGAAATCGTTCATCAGCAACACCCCGAACGAAAATAAGCAGGATGAGACCGAAGTGCCAGACAATTGGCCAGGGGGTAGAATCGTGTTCGATGGCGTAACTGCGTCATACAGGTACGCGAGAGCCTCTCCTGGGAGTTCCGACTAACAACCTAGTGATGAATCGCAACCTGTACTTCGTGATGTTTCTCTTACTGTTGAAGCTGGGCAAAGAGTCTGCGTATGTGGACGTACTGGAAGGTAATGGCCAAAGTCGATTGATGATTCGGTGAACTAGCTGACATCTCAGTGGCAAATCATCTTTGATCCTTTCAATTCTACGTTTACTCGAGCTACAATCAGGAAGGATTCATATCGACGGCAAAGACTTAGCATTACTATCACGTCAACATATCCGATCCCAGATAACAACAATCCCTCAAGATCCCGTAAGCGTCACAGGCACAGTACGACAGAATCTTGACCCGGAAGCACTCATCCAAGCGGATGAAATCCTCATTGAAGCTCTTAGAAAGACTACCCTATGGGCAACCATTGACACCCGCGGTGGACTTGATGCTGATCTGAGTGAGCTTGGATTTTCAGTCGGCCAACGTCAATTGTTTTGTCTCGCACGAGCCTTCCTCTCGCATTCAAAGATCGTCCTACTCGATGAACCAACCAGCAGTGTTGACAACGCTACCGACAAAGACGTACGACGTATCATTCGAGAGGTTATGCAAGGGCGAACAGTGATTGAAGTCACTCATCGTCTTGACTATGTGACAGACTTTGATCTCGCCATTGTCATGAAGGATGGGCGAATCATCGAGACTGGCGACCCAAAGGAGTTACTCGTCCAGAACTCAGCTTTGAAGGCGCTGCGGGGATGACATCACTCTACTCACCATGTATATCAATGTTCTTACATACATCTCATCTCATCTATTGTACATTAAATCTATTATACTTTTGTCTATCCATATCCCAATCTAATCGCTCTTTGAAGGCCACTTTATCCTTCGCTCTGCCCTCACATACAGGTTGTTCGGTCGAATCAATTGAAACATTGGATCATACTCAACAGGTCCATCTTGTGCAAGACTGAACTTGTATCGATACACCAACTTGGGCAGGAAGACCTTGACTTCTTGCAGAGCAAAGTTGAAACCAACACACATACGAGGTCCAGTGGCGAAAGGAATATACGAAGCATTAGGGCGGTTCTTGACACGATCAGTGTCCCATCGATCAGGATCAAACAAAGCTGGGTTGTCCCAAATCTTGGTGTTGTTGTGAATGTGGTGAAGGGCGGGAATGACGATAGAGTCTTTGGGAAGCTTATAGCCACCGGGGAGGACCATGTCGACGGATGCTGTTCGTGCAGGTTGGTACGAAGGGTTGTGTCGTCGTTGTGTCTCCTTGATGTACTTGTCAAGGAAGGTAAGTTTGTTGGTAAGGTCGGCAGTGATTTGGGTGTTCTCATCGAAGCCATTGTCCACCATTTCTTGGAGAAGTCTCTCTTGCATGCCAGGGTAAGCAACGAGGCCGTAGAGCAGCCATGAAAGAAGAGAACTAGTTGTTGTGAAACCGGCACCAGTGGCAACAACAAGAGGCTCCATGATTCGCTCACGAGGAAGCTTGTTGCCCTTGCTATCACTAGCACGAAGGACATAATCGACCATGTTCTCGGCTTGGACAGCAGCATCCTGCAGCTCCAAGTCTCCCTCACCCTTGGAAGCGTTCTCAACAGACTCCTTCATCATCAACTCCATGTGCGCGCGAGCATCCCGGAGACGTTGAGGGTCACCGAATGGGAGGTTCTTGTACCAGCTGCCCATTGAAGTGATCTTCTTGTTGAGTTCCAGAGATTGCGCAATTCTCATTACCATTGCATGAGGTCTTGCATCAGGAGAGGTAAAGTGTTGGAAGTCCATGCCAAGCACCAACTTGCCGACAGCCTGAGATCCAAGCTTCAACATGTAAGGATACACATTCCAAGCCTCGTCGCGCTCATCAAGTTCGTCAAAAACCTTGAACGCATCCTCAACAGTCTTTTGCATGGTAGGAGCATAGTGTCGCACGGCCTTGGGACCAAGAGCTGGAGGCAGAAACTTGTGTACCTCTTTCCACTCTTCTGTATCAGTGTCACCAAGGAAAACACCAGCCTCCTTGTTCTTGATGGGGAACAGAGGGTGACCTTCGATGATGCGCTTGGAGAAAAAGTCTGTCTCGCCGAAAACAATGTTGGCCAGCTTGGGATCATTTGTGTGATAAATGGTGCTGCCCATGTTGGTGGTCTTGAAGAGAGGGCCATACTTCTCGAATAACCGTTGGTGGTTACCGAGATGGTCAGGGTACACTTCAAAATAGTTGCCTACAAGAGGCAGACCTTTTGGGCCTGGAACCTCGCGAACAGCCTTTCCATCGATGGTGATGGAAATGTCATCAGCGGCGAGGACGTCTGCAACGGTTGTCAAAGCATCGGACTCAGTGACAAAACCAATGCCTAGAAATTAGCGACATCGCTTCAGCCATTGAATCTACTTACCAGATGGATCAACAATTGCAAAATGCGACGCCACCAGATGTTGAAGACCTTGCTCGTCTAATGACGTAGGGATCTCAATTTCCTGGGCAGTTGAAGGGTCTTCACCCATAAGATGGAAGCGTTTAGTAGCCATGATGAATGCTGAGAATTGTCTAACAAATGACAGGCTGCTACGGAGTGTCTGTCTATATAGACCATCGACGTTAAATGAGCCGAGGCTCAGAGCCTCAACGTGGAGTGGATCTACAAACCTTGCAATCTGTCGGTAGATATGGATAGGGGTGAAGAATTTGACGCTTGGACGGGATGATTCGGTGGCGCATAAAATCTCCGCTGTACGCTGGTGAGTACTTAAGTTTCGGTGTGGCTTGCACTATTGGACGGGTATCGTCGATTTGACTAATTTAGCTTATTCGTATGGAAATAACGCATTTGAGTCATGGAATTGGTGCGAATATGCCGGCAGCTTATCGTGTCTTTAGGCAATCAAGGCATGAACAACAAATCCGACGGCATTTACGTTGAAACCGAATTCCGTGCCTCGGTCAATGCAACCTTTGATCCATGTTTATCGGGTTTATATCCTTTAAAAGTTGGTGAAATCATGAAACGGAGCAAGCACGGTCTCTCGGCCGTTCCGGACCCACAGTCGGCCGAGAAAAGACCTTGGAGCCTCGGCTTGACCTGATGAGGAAATTAACTGGCCAATCCTTGATATGGTATTTGATTGCATTCATATAGCGTGCCTGCGCTCCGTAATTGTTTTCTGTGCGGTTAAAGAAAATGGCTTCGTTTACTGCTAAAGAAGTGGCTGCTCACAACACTCGTGATGATTGTTGGACAATCATTAACGGAAAAGGTATGTTTTTTTGTTTTGGGGTTGAGAATTTTCTGACGGTTTAGTTTATGATGTTACGAAATACATTGAGGATCATCCTGGTGGTGCGGATGTCCTGATTGAAGTTGCTGGCAAGGACTCAACGGTGGAGTTTGACAATGCAGGCCATTCTGAGGATGCTTTTGAGATTATGGAGGAGTATCTGATTGGAACGTACAGTGGTGCACCTGTACGAGGCGCCCCAAAAGCTGTGACGCTCAAAAAGGCGGCTCCAAAGGCTGTTGCTGAAAGTAGCTTCACTTCAACGGCACTCACAGCTACCGCTGCTATTTCTGTCGGCGCTGTTGCGCTTCAAGCATATCGATTGAACCCTGAGATGCTTAACTCATTACCCAAGCTCAAGACCAGCGGCTCAGGACCTGGTTTCCTTGAAGGCTTCTTGATTGCTTCAGCACTCTTCACCGTCGCTGGGACAATCACCGCCAAGAAACTCTCTAAGCATCTTCACTTCGAAGAGGGCGGCTTTATGAGCTACGCTCCTCACAAGAAGATGCCCAAGGTCACAAAAGTCAATCCCCTCATTCAACGAGGCTGGCTCGACCCAACAGCATACCACGCTCTTCCTCTAATCGAGAAGGAATTAATCGCCCCCAACGTCTACCGTCTTGTCTTCAGCCTCCCAACACCCACAACAGTCCTCGGTCTCCCAACAGGCCAACATCTCGCCATCAAAGCTGAAATCGACGGCAAGACAGTGAATCGCTCATACACACCCATCTCCAACAACAACGATCTGGGCAAACTCGAGCTCGTCATCAAATGTTACCCCGACGGTCTTTTGACAGGAAAATACCTTGCCAATCTCTCCCTCGGCGATGAGGTTTCCTTCCGCGGTCCCAAGGGCGCAATGCGCTACAAGAACGGTCTCTGCAAACGAATAGGCATGCTGGCCGGCGGAACAGGAATAACGCCCATGTTCCAAATAATCCGCGCCATCTGCGAAGACGATCGCGACTTGACACAAGTAAGCCTCATCTACGCAAACCGCTCAGAACAAGATATTCTTCTACGCAACGAACTCGAAACCTTTGCGCGTCGATACCCCCAGAATTTCCGCCTGTACTACGTTGTTGAAAACGCACCGGAAAATTGGACTTTTGGCACGGGGTACGCTACACAAGAGCTCATGCAGGAAAAGTTCCCCGCGCCAGGCGCCGACTCGAAGATCATGCTGTGCGGACCGCCGGGGATGGTAAAGGCGGCAAAGACCTCGCTTGGCAACCTTGGCTTCGAGCAGCCCGGCGCTTCTGCCAAGATGAGCGATCACATCTTTTGCTTCTAGACTCTTTTAGATACTTTAATGATACTACATATTCCTCCGTGCCCGCACACCCATGTCGTAGGATCGGCACCCATGAAACCTTGTCTTATGCTTATGAGCTTATTTTGTGGCCGGCCCAACGCCCGCAAATCTCACGACCTGCCGTTTTGAGTAACTCACTGCATATTCCGCATAACCAGGATTAAATGTCGACATCGTTCTGCGCCGTATCTTCTTCTTATAAGTTGCACGTAAATCTCCCGTGTACTTTGTTCAGCAGCAATGGCGGACCGTAAAGAGACTCAGGCCTTTGATGGCTTGAGACACGATGACATCAGTGATGAAAGACCTGATAATGGAAGTACCATTGACGCGCAGAACTTTGCGTACAGTGAGGATCGAAAGATTGGTATTACGGGCGCTGTGTTTTTGATTCTGAATAAGATGATCGGAACAGGAAGTAAGTTTACCATTTCCTGAGTTGACCACGCTGACTTTTAGTCTTTTCAACGCCGTCGAGTATCTTTGCAGCTACTGGCTCTGTCGGCATCTCTCTTATGCTATGGGTGATCGGCGGCTTCCTCACCTTCTGCGGTCTAAGCGTCTTTCTCGAATTCGGCTTAGCTATCCCACGGTCTGGTGGTGAGAAGAATTATCTTGAGCGCGTTTATCGCCGTCCTCGATATTTAGCAACTTGCGTTCTTGCATCGCAGATGATTCTTCTTGGGTTTTCATCCGGTAACTCTCTTGCATTCGGACGATATATCCTATTTGCATCTGGACGAGAAACACCCGATGGCTGGGAAGCTCGCGGCATCGCCGTAACATGCGTAACCTTTGCCGTCCTCATGCACAGCGTAACACCAAAGTGGGGTATCCGTCTCTTCAACGTCCTCGGTGTCTTCAAAGTCGTCATTCTCCTCTTCATCGTCTTTTCAGGCTTTGCCGCCCTCGCAGGCCATCGCCGCGTGCCCAACCCCCACAACTTCGACAACGCCTTCAGGATCGAAGATGGCGACGGCTACGGCGGCGGCGGGGCATACGCTTACTCAAACGCCCTTCTAAATATCATATACAGCTACAAAGGCTGGGAGAATGCAAACTACGTTGTAAGCGAACTAAAACACCCCAAGAAAACTCTCGCCATCGCAGCGCCCATTGCGATCGGCGGTGTTACGATTCTGTACGTCCTCGCAAACGTAGCGTACTTTGCAGCGATTCCGAAATCAGACCTCGCCAAGTCCGAAGTCATCGTCGCCGGCCTCTTTTTCCGAAACATCTTTGGTGAGAGTGCGGCTGCGCGAAGTCTTCCTGCTTTTGTGGCGCTGAGTAATCTTGGAAATGTCCTTGCTGTTTCGTTTGCACATGCGAGATTGAATCAGGAGTTGGCGAAGGAGGGAATGTTGCCATTTAGTCGGTTCTGGGCGTCGAATAAGCCATTCAATGCGCCAGCTTCTGCGGTAAGTTGTGTTCGTGTTTGGTCGAAGTGATGGGGCTGACGGTTTAGCTTTTTCTTCATTGGATTGTCACGGTCGTTGTTCTTCTCGCACCGCCTGCTGGACCAGCTTATAACTTTATCGTCAACCTGTAAGTCATCCTCCTCCACGCTTCGTCAACAAAGCTAACAACCTAGGTACACATACCCGGGCTCATGGATCAACGGCTTCGTCACAGCAGGCTTGATATACCTGCACTACAAAAAGTCCGAGAACTGGTCATCACCGTGGCACACGTATCTCCCCATCTCCATAATCTACCTCCTCGCCAACGTCTTCCTGGCCTTGGTACCCTTCATACCACCCGATGGTGACTGGAACGCAGATGGATACCCGTACTACGTGTTCCCAGTTGTTGGTGTTGGCGTTTTGATCCTTGGTGGCGTTTACTGGAGCTTCTGGACAAAGATACTTCCGAGGATTGGGGGATATAAGGTTGTTGCGGATAGGACGTTTGATGACTCTGGTGTTGAGACTGTTAGGTACCGAAAGGTTCCTGTCAAGAGGGACTAGTGAGTGTGGCTTGGGGACGGTTTGTGGGAGGCTGATAGATGTTGCTAAGTGTTGTGAGGTATAAAGGTGGGGAAGTTTATGATGGTCTTAGGATATAGTTTCCTGAGTTGAGACTGTCCTAAGATAGTATCAGGGCAGTTTATAATGGGCTTCTATTGCGCTCTAGAACGGTTCCTGCTACTTGAGTTAAAGAGGCGTAAGCTTATAAACCAGAAAGAAAAAATAAACAAGTCTAAAACTAAAAAGGATTTTCGATATAATAGCATATGTACATTTAGCCTCTATAAGTTTTCTGCCATACCGCTAAGTATCTCGGAAAGTGCCCAGGCTCCCGGGTCAGGTACCTGCTGCTTACTAGCCTCACCAACATACAAAGCCCTTCCAAGTTTCGGTCTCAGATATCGCGTAGCCTCTGCCTTCTCTTTGGCCTTCACGACTCCAGCTTCAAAGCTCTTTGTCTTCACAAACTCATCCGAAAACGGCAAAAGAACATCCATCACGGTGCGGTCTCCCTCTCTTGCCGTCGTGCAAGTCTTGAGAGACTCGACAGCAACATGAAGCGCTTCAGCATAGATCTCAGCAGTTATTGCCTTGGTGACTTTCTGACCTGAGAGTTGACGCTTGAGGGCGTTGTTGAGAGCTGTGAGGAGAATGCCAAAGATGGCACCTAGGGTTCCGCCCATGTCATCAACTGTGTCGGTGATTGCTTCGAGGAACGACACAACAGAGTCTGGGGCAGCATGTCCCTCGTCAAGTTTTCGAATCACTGATTCGCACAATCCTTTCACTGCTTCACCACAATCACCATCACCCATCATCATATCCCACTCAGTGAGCTTTGGCTCAGCTAGGATGGCTTTCTTACATGCTGATCGGATGCACCTCTCAAGTAATGAGGGATCCACTGAGTCATACTGCTTGGTGGCAGCAGCAGACTCGTTTCCATTTGCGTGACCATTTTGCTTTCCTTCGCTTCGAGACTCAAGCTTCTGTGACGGTCTGGCAAGGTTTGGCCATGAAACAGCTGTTGTAGGCCGGTCAAAAAGCCCGAGTAATGTCGCGGTTGTTGTCTTGCAAAGGCTTGCAGAAGCTGATAGATTGCAGAGCGAGATCGAGAAACCCGGTGCATTCAAAGAGGTCTCAAACGATCCTGATAGACACCTAACTGGCTGAATAAACCATGTTGAAGCAAGCTGTTGCTGAATCTCGTCCACTAACGCACCAAGCTCCAGGTTTGAAAGACCACCATAGTTATTGACCAGCAGTAAAACCTCATCGTCTTGAGTGAATTTGCAGAATCCTCGTTCTGGATCGCTGCTGTCACATAGAAGCTCCAAACAAGACTTTATAACTGTCTCAACTGTTGGGAAAGGAGAAACGAGTTGTTGGCCGGGTTCATTGTGAACACCGGCTCCGATAACGCAAATATCGTCGGCGACTCTCTGGTATTGACGACCCGGCACATGGCAGTGGTCAAGCGATGATCCGATTGAGACGGTGTTGTCATTTACTGCTCGGCCTAGGTCCACACATTGTTCGAAAGACCAGTCCTCGGCGGCGGCAGCACAGAGAATTTTCATCGCTATTGCCTATATCAGTATAATGAGCCCCAGCTTTCTCTCATTGGGAGCTACATACTGAATACATGACCAGGCATGCCTCTTCTTCCCACTCGTTCCGATCTGCTTCTCCCAATAGAAACATCATCAGTAGCTGGAAGAACCAGATAGTCTTCCCCGGATCCTGCAGCTTTTGCCTTTTCAGCAGCAAGACCAAAGTGAAGTCGATCCCCAGTGTAGTTCGTAATGAGAAGGATGGTTCCCTTGGTAGATGGTGCCAGCTTCTTGGCAGCTAGGATCTGTTTGGTGCTTGGTGAAGCGAAGATGTCGCCACATGCTACTGCTGAGAGAAGGCCTTCACCGACGAACCCGCTCCAGGAGGGCTCATGGCCTGAACCACCGCCACTGATGATGGCGACTTTTGAGGGGTCGTGATGTAGATTAGCTACAACACGTTCGGGCTCGTTTGAGATTAGATGGGGGTTTGCTGTCACAAGGGACCTTAGTGCTCGGGGTACCAAAGAGTTTGCAGCTGCTTCTGAGAAATAGTGTTTTGTTGACATGATGAAGAGCAAAATCGCGGGAGGATTGATGGGAACATATCACCAATGTGATTGAATCATGATTAATTGTTATTTTAATTAAGTGCCTACATATATAAGTTTATCATCCATAGGTACCGCTTTAAGAAGCTCCAACCTCGTTACGAACCAAATTCCAGCCGGGTTACCTCTCCCGACTTTCCCTTAGAGTATTTCAGCGCCTAGATATTATCTGCAGGGTAACACATGGAAAAATGACCGCGAGACGCAACTTGTCCAGCTCGCAGACTAGCAAGGTTCCCCGCAGTTTGGAGCCAACCTAGCTTGGGGAAGCCAGAAACTTAGGACATCCACTCTAAGTGATGAAAAGATTCAGGTAAACCTAGTATATTTTAATGAGCCTTTAGGCTAATTAATTTTGGCACCGTAGTTCAATATTCACAGGTTTTCTTCCTAGCTTGACTCAGGGCAGCTTTGGCTAAACACCGGCAATGGAGCTTCCCATGTCGGCGAAATCGTATGCTGTCAGTCCTGTTCTGCCAACCTTCGTCTCGCGTCACTCCATGCGACACTATCTCCAATGGACCGAGATGAAGACGATCAAACGCGGCTGAGGAAGAGACCTCGCAAGTCTCGCAGCCGAGGGTTGCGTACGAGAACTGGCTGGTTAGTGCATATCTCTTCATGTGTGACTGCATGATATGATCATTGAGGTCTAATAGATACAGTTTGACGTGTCGCAAGCGGCACAAGAAATGCGATGGTGAGAGTGACCTTTCATGTTGCCTCCTACAATACCCGCTAAGGGGCCATTATTGACGCATTCCAGAGAGGCGTCCAGTCTGCGGACCCTGTACGATCAGATCTCGCGACTGTGTCTACCCCGAAACGCAGTCTTCATTGACAAGCATTGATGAGTCCGAAACACAATCAGGGGACCAGTTATTCCTCGGTGATCAGGACTCTCCAGCAGCACTTGATCCAGACTCACACAGCAACCACCTAGCCACTGACACTGGCCCCAATATACAGCCGTCCCTGTCCGCAAACGATGTCTCACTCCTCGGCGTGGCGGCTCAGCCACTACCTACCTCTACCTGGTCACCAGATTCAGCCTTCTGGACTGCCGACTTTGCTTCGACGCGATGGCTTGATCTGCTCGCCAATGACGCTGCACAAGCAGATAGCGGTTTCTCACTTGCCCCAACTCCAGCCTTGAGAGAAGGTGAAGAGAGACCTCCAGACATTGGAAGTCTTCAAGCACGTTTGTCTCAAGTTGCCCAAGTCGAGCCTACTAGCTGGAAAGCTGGGGTGAGTCCGGCAACCTTGTCGCCGCATGAGGCTGTCTTACTTCGCCACTTCGCAGAGAAGTGTGCTTTATGGCTGGACCTTTTTCATCCCCAGAGACTGTTCTCTACGTATGTCATTCGATTGGCGTTGAAAGACCCAGGACTTCTTCATGCCATTCTTGCTCTCGCTGCACGTCATCGCTCCAAGTTACCCTGTCCCAGCAATCATCCCGACCAAGGTGTAGCGGATAACGAGTCGATTCGGTATTACTATGAGACGCTTCACTACGTACAGGAAGCTCTGGGCTACACAAGCTACACCAACTCAGAAGAGCTTCTCGCCACCGCCATTGTCATCTCGTCCTATGAGATGCTTGACGAATCAGATGGGCGGGGAAACTGGCAGAGACACCTAAAGGGCGTCTTCTGGATACAGAGATCTCAAGACGTAAACGGAGGTTCTGGTGGTCTTCGCCAGGCTGTTTGGTGGGCTTGGCTCCGTCAGGACATCTGGGCTGCGTTCAGGGAAAAGAGACCCTGCCTCAGTTTCTGGGTTCCAGTTCAGGACCTCAGTGAGCTTGATCAGCATGACTTGGCAGAGAGAGCTATATATCTTCTCTCTCAGGCGGTGAATTACTATGCACATTCCCATGCTGCCGTATCCGGCTCGACAACGAATCGTCTAGCGCCAGTGGACTTGGGTCGTGCGAGAGTTGACATTTTGAACAAGATAGAAGAGCTCAAGTCTCACTTCGGCGAGCAATACCAACCCCTTCCATCACCCTCCAAAACCACTGACATCTTCAAAAGAATTTGGATACACCCACCAGAATTTGGGGCTGCGTTGCAGGCACTTGCATTTGCGCAAATATTGATAGCGCTTCATAGTCCAATACCGGCTGGATTTAATGGGTATCTAAGAATGCAAAAGACACTCACGCAATCTGTAGACACCATCTGCGGGATAGCTATGGACTTGAAGGATGAGGCCTGTCAAATCGTATCAGCGCAGTGTCTTTACGGGGCGGGTCTTTGTTTGCAAGAAGCTGATAAGCGTGAAAAAGTTATTTCTTTGATGGAGGCTTGTGAGGCTAGAGTTAACTGGGTCCCTATGAAGATGTGGAGAGATGATTTGAGAACAGAGTGGTCCAAGGCAGATCTGGAAGGAAGTCAGGACGCCTTCTGAGAACACAAGACTCAGCCAGTAAAGTCACCCTCATAATTGATAATAATGAACTATGGTATAGCTTCTCTTAAGCCTTCCCTGTAGAACCGCAGACATCCATCTGCCACTCCGTCAGCTTCTGAGCTTTCTCTACACCATCCTCCATCAGTGTCGTCAAGTTGAGCTTCGAGGCGCGTTCCTTGATGTGAATGAGGTAGTCATCCAAGACAAGCTTGTTCACATTGACCTTGGACACACCGCCCTTGATGCAGGCCTTCATTATATCCTCTGGGAAATCGTTGGTCCCATGGAGGACAACTCTCACGCGCCCATTGACTCTTGATCGTATCATCTCAAGCCTGAAGACCTTGTTAGACTTGATGTAATCACTTAGCGGTTTTACTAACCGATCAAATTCGAGAACAGGACCACGCTTGCCATATTCTCCATGTACGTTACCAAATGCAGGGGCAAGGAAATCAATCCCCGTCGCAATGAAATCCTCAACCTGCTCTGCAGTCGTCAAGGCCCCCTCCAAATCAGCTGTATCCGCGATTCCGTCTTCCCCTCCTTCAATTCTACCAGGTTCAGCTTCAGTAGCAATTCCACGCGCATGACAGTACGAAACCAGCTCCTTGGTCTTGGACAGGTTCTCTTCCATCTCGTAATGGCTCATATCTACCATTATGCTATCAAAGGGGAGAGAATCAGCGGCATGTCGAATGATTGCTTCGTCCTGTGCATGATCTAAGTGGATTGCGATGGGAACTGAAGCATTGCGCGCTGCGTGTGCTGCTGCGTGGATGAGGAGGCCAGATGAAAAGGTGATGGCCCAAGGGAAGACTTGGATGATAAGAGGACTACGTTTGGCCTCGGCAGCTCGTACAAAAGCCAGAATGTGTTCGATGTTGTAAGCTATCGGTGCAACGACTCCGTAGCCTCCATCCTCAGCTGCCTTGAGGATCTGGCAGGTCTTGTTGTTTTGCGGTTCCCAAGTGAAAGTCATTTTGGCGATGTTTGGCTGCTAAATTAAAAGCAATATCTGCTTCTATACTGACTGAATGTATAAGCAAGATTGTCTGCCTGGTCAGGCTGTGCTTGATTCAAACACCCATGGCACTCTGCCATTAATCCTTGCACTAACCCCCAAAAATGTCTCCGCACATTCGCGCCTCGAGGTAATTCTGCAGCTGAGACTAACCCAACCCGAGCTAGCTTTACTCGTCTGAACCTTGTCGACTTTAGCAGCTTGACCTCGAAGCGCAATACCTGCATTGCGACTATGATTCGCTTCCGGGCGCGTCCGAAGGAAAAGGCATTGGAAGAGCATAAAGTACACAACAGAGGCAGAGACCAAATTTATTTGGTTATCAATATTGAGCTTTGAGATTTGGATTAAGTACCAATAATTTCTCCTTTACTACGTTGCTGACATACAATGCCATCCGGACTTCGCATAGTCATTGGCGGGGACGACGCCGGCTTCCCCTACAAGTTCATCATCGCCCAACAACTTCTCACTGACCCCCGTGTTTCGTCGGTCATCGACGCTGGTCCTTCATCAGAGGAGGACAAAACTGCATATTCGCACTTCGCCATCGCAGCTGCAGAGAAAGTGGCAAAGGGTGAAGCTGACAGAGCTTTGTTGATCTGCGGAACTGGACTTGGTGTTGCCATCGCTGCCAACAAAGTTCGTGGTATCAGGGCTGTGACAGCACATGACAGCTTCTCTGTTGAGCGTTCAGTTTTGAGTAATAATGCTCAGGTTTTGTGTTTGGGACAACGGGTTGTTGGGATTGAGCTAGCTAAGAGGCTGGTGAAGGAATGGCTGGGGTACCAATTTGACCCCGTACGTACAGCTATGCTGTCCTCCAGCGAGTGCATTGTTAACTCTGTTCTAGAACTCGTCATCTGCTGCCAAGGTTAAGATCATTGAGGATTACGACAGCCAACAACTCATAACAGCGCCAGTAGCAGCTGCATAGGATTGGGAGATTGAAGTAGACACCAAAAACAATGAGTTTTATTAATCTCTAATAACGGACTTCTACAACTTTCTTCCACTTCTCGGTTCTCAGTAAAAAGTCAGATAAAGTGTATGATATCTTGTATGCCTTGGAAGCTTTTACATAAAGTTTCATGTCATTATGTTTTCGCTTGTGTAAACCCTATCGATATCTCCATCCAGTTGTGGGGGACGAAGCAGAAAGAGCGCCTTATTTCCGAAACACCATAAGGGAATATAAACATTTGCCTTTAAATAATCTATGATATACGTTTAACATCCTTTGTTGGCATTTCAGCGGTATTCAAACGAGTAGTGAGAAGGCAAGCAGTCTGTTACCAGTCCCAGCTGCAAAGAATGAAGTACAACATTGAGCTGCTTTCATGATACAATTAAATATATTGAAGATGGGTAACTATCTATAGAAAAGGTTTTCCATTACCAAGCGCCAACAATACCAGCAATCGGGATGTCAATTCCCGTGGTGTAAGTCGCCGTCTCACTCAGCAGGTATACATATGCACCTCCAAGCTCCTGCGGTAGCGCCAGGCGAGGCATGCCACCGTAGTACTTCATCTTAGTATCCCAGTCAGGCGCCGTCTCAACATAATATGTCAGAGCAGTTTTGACGAAACCAGGTGAAATGCTGTTCACTCGAATGCCGTACTGCGACCATTCCATCGCAAGTGTATGGGTCATGTTTCGCACTGCACCCTTTGTTGCGCCGTATGGGGCTGATGGGGCAGCCTATCCAAAGTTAGCGGGGAGAAGACTTGCCAGAAAGTTTGGGAGGATACTGACTCTGTTTGGGCGGTAGGATGTCATACTAGCTGTAAACACAATGCTGCCCTTGCAGCCAAGCTTGATGAATGCGCGCGCAGCAGCCGTTGCACAATTCCAGGCCCCAAATACGTTTAATCGGAACAGCTTCTCAACTTGCTCAGCTGTAAAGTCCAAGGCCGGTTGATGCTTGGTGGCACCAGCGTTGGCAACCATACCATCGAAACGGCCCTTTGCAGCGATGATAGCATCTATGGCAGAAGTCACACTCTCTTCATTGGTCACATCACATTTCTGGGAACCTAATCTTCCCGGAAAGCGTTTGAGTAGAGTTTCAAAGGGTTCTGAAGGTTCAGTAACGTCGAGGCTGTAGACGAAAGCAGCGTCGTTTACGAGGCAGACTTCGGCGATGCCCAGGCCAATGCCCTGATTGGCACCAGTGACTTTTATTATTAGTATCGATCAATTTTGCGTGATTTGGTGACTCAAAATAACATACTTGCAATAACCTTGTCTTGTAGGGTGACCTTGTAGTCATGGTTGGGTCCGGGCATAGTGCTTAGAGGCCCATGTCCATTGGCGGCGCCATTTGTACCGTTAGAGGTACCGTTTGTGTTTTGAGGTCCACTCGTCATTGTGTTATGGATTTAATTTTAAGAAAGAATGTTTGAGGGAATAGGTAAGTGAACTGATGTAAAAGAAGAGAGACAGTTATTCAAAAAGTCAAGTAAAGAAATCTTAAATATTGTCCTCAAGGCGGCTGCCCACCAAATTGCTGCGCGAAACAAATCATGCCACAATAAGCCAAGGAACTTAACATCGCCGCCAAGGACGTGACATCCTGGTCACTGTACTCCGTCTCGCGACCTTAATGAACCCCAAGCCGCGGTTTAGTTACCCCAATAGCGTCGTCCCTGGCGTTCAGCTCGGGTAGGGGCAGAAACTAAATTAGTCTTGGCGAAAATCTGGGGTCTCCACGATTCTAGAACAGCTGATTCCTGCACTTGGAGCTAAGGAAAACCTCTCTCGTTCGAAAACCTGACAATCTCCAAGATACGACGTGAAACTGTGTAGCAAGAACTATGACATCTGTTTTATTTAAGTATCAGACATATCTTCCACCTCAATTGCTTCATTGCTATCACAATCAGTCAATCCTCAATTCTTCATTATCGGTCTTCCAAACGCGTCAACAATCCATCCCTTGCCCGGCATCATGGACAAGGTAGACAAACAGTCGTTCGAGCACGATGACAACATCATTGATCCTAAGGAAGAGTCCATGGCGCATGATGACTATGTACCCGGAACCGAAGAAGAGAAGAAGCTCGTTCGCAAGATCGACCTCTTCATTCTCCCCATGATGTGGCTCATGTACCTCCTTTCCTACATGGACAGAACCAAGTTAGTATACCCCCTTGCACATACGCGTTAGAGTCTGGCTAAGACTATACAGTATCGGAAATGCCAAAATCGCCGGAATGGACAAAGATCTTAACCTCGATTCCAACAAATACTCCATCGTCCTCGTTGTCTTCTTCGTTGGCTATGTCGTCTTCGAAGTTCCCTCCAACATGATCCTCACACGAACCCGTCCGAGTCGATATCTTCCCGGCATCATGTTTGTCTGGGGCGGCGTCACAATTGCAATGGCTTTCACGCGCACCTATGAACATATGATCGGCTTTAGAATTCTCATGGGCGTTCTCGAGTCCGGATTTGCTCCTGGTGTTCTTCTGCTTCTCTCT